>NC_091186.1:30947988-31162988 GCF_040958095.1 Procambarus clarkii | reverse complement strand
AGCACGGCACAGGACGTATAACGTCCTAATAGTCACAAACAGGGGGAATTATTTACAGGGATTGCGCCACTTCACCACCCCTGTCAAACATACTTGACAAAGGGTCGGATCCCGCTGGGGATGCCAATTATGTTACGGCCCTATTGGGTCGCAACTGGGATTCTTCTCTGATGTTAGTAGAGTTTGGGTATCCGGCCCCAAGTTAGTAGTGGCTTTCAAGGGGTGTGTTCCGTAACGCAAGTAAATTAAAGGGGAAGGGATACAAATACACTAAATTAAATATATAATTACCACCACCAATAAATAAATATATATACTGTCACACGGGGGGTATAAATATTCAATGTGCAGAATCGTCTTCCTCTGAAGACGATTAATGTTCCACGGTGCTCAAGACGAGTAGCCCTGGTTTTCTTCTTGTGGCCTCACAATGAATCCTTCGATTCCCTCGGCGAGTCTACCCTGGCCACAGGCCAGCCAAATCACAGTCCCACTGGGTGCACCGTCCTGGAGGCCTTCAACCACAAATCCAGCCTGTAGCTGGCAGGTTCCAATCAGCTCTGCTGCGTAGGCCACTCCACGACCGATACTAGGGTTGCGAGCCCTAGGCAGGAGCCTCGTGTGATTCCACAGATCACTCTCCTCTCTCAACAACACCCCAGTGGCTAGTCTTCTCCACCAGTCAGCCCCGGGTACGACAATTTCTGGTTCTGCCACCTCACAGGCAGGCTAACACAACAGTGTTCATCCGGGGTGACTCACAGCTGCTGCAGCAAACACGTGGATATACTATGGCTGCCTTGGGTAGACTGCCCATCGTCCAATCCAGCAGTCCCAGGTCGACTCTGTAATTAAATCAGGTATCAGGTACCAGGTATCAGGTAATCAGACACGTCATCAGTACTAGGGACACCCTAGGGCACCTCACTTACAGGCTTAGACACAAACGCCCACCTATCCACTCCATAGATGGCGTTGCTGTCTAAGCGTCACCTCACCAGAGGTCAGCAGCGGCTATGTTACGAGCTGATTAAGACGGGAAACCAGCCCCTGTGGCCGGTATATCTCGTCCTCACTACATGGCGTCGTCCATTTGGAGGAGGTTTCGGGAGCTGACCCACAGATGGCGTGGTCGTCACTGCTCCGTACTCGGACGCTGGACTCGGGTCCGTAACAGTGGCAAATGTTTTAGTCTGTGTTGCTGAAAGGCCTACATGTGACCAAGCCTGGGTGTTGCAGCATGCTGCAACACTGGGTTCATGATTGGTCTTTGTATGCCAGGGACATCTTTACCAAACTTTGCTAATAACTGTGTTGCAAGTGTAAAAGCAAACGCACGGAAACTAGGTTTACGTCCAGTTTTCACCAGATACATATTATACCAGTTCAACATGCTCATGTCAACATGATGGAAAAACACTTTTTTCGTCCATTTCAATGTTTTCCGCACACACTCGATAGTGCCAACCATCATGTTAGCCTTATCAATCAAACGCATGTTGATATTATAGTCAAAAACACAATCTGGCTTATATACTGGTTCTTTCGTTACACGGTTCACCTTGCCACTGTTCACCATTGTACCTTCATGAATGGTTGTCAGCATGTTCACTTCTCTCTTGTCTTTCCACCGTACCAAGAGTATTTGATCACATTTCTGTAGCTGGCACTCACCAACTGCAAGTCTACCGTCAAACACTGGCATTTCCCTCCTTCGTGCCTTTACTGTGCCAACCAATCCAGTTCTATTTTCAACCAAAAACCTAGTTAGCAATGGACTTGTATAGTAATTATCTGTGTATAAGATGTGGCCCTTGTTCATCCATGGTGCCATCAGTGACTTTACCACACTATTCGAGAAACCATGTTCGTTGTTACCGGGAATGTCTAAATCGCTAGCTGAATACAGAATCATGTGTAACACGTATCCTGTTTCACAGTCACACAGTACAAAGAATTTCAATCCAAATCTGTTTCGTTTGGAGGGAATATACTGCTTGAATGAAACATGTCCTTTGAAAAGCTCAAGGGATTCGTCAATCACCAGCTTCTGTGCTGGTACGTAAAAATCTCTGAACTTATCAATCACTTCATTCATATAGTGCATCACTCGCCAAAGTCTATCATCCTCTGTCCGGTCCTCATTACTTGCAAAATGCAGACACCTGAGGAGTATCTGAAACCTATCTCGGGATATATATTTCCCTAAGACAGGTGTTGGAATAGTCAGATTTTTGCTCCAGTAATCTGTGATAGTGTGTTTGACACAGTGCTTCATCAACATACATACTGCTTAAAACACATACATTTCACCTACATTGGTGGTTTTCCAACATTGCAATCGTGAAAATTCTATTATCTCTCTTCTAATGAGATGAGCCGCATGAAGGTTCGTTTGGTGTACAATATATTCCATGAGCGGCTCATCATTGAATGCTGTAAAATAATCTAATTCACTCATATCCTCTCCATTATCAGGGAAAAGCTCGGTAATCCCGTCTTTATTGTCAAAGGCAGGAATTCGAGGAATAAAACCAGCACCATCAATCCACACTAGTACACCTGGTGTCCTGCGAGACACAACAGGGGCACGACGGCAAGGAAGCGATGTACACCGTGGACCAGGAGCTGAAGCCCATCTATGCACAGTCCGGCCGCTACGTGCACATAAGGTGGAAGCACGTGAACATCACCACACTACCCGAGAACATTACCATCACTACACTACTCTTGGTGCCTCATGTGGTGCCATGCGGCGGCGCTTGGCTGGGCGAGATGCTGCTGACGCGACAAATTCTCGCCCAGTAACACCACTGGTACTGGCACCAGGCTCGGTAACACTATGTTCTGATTCCACTTCACTAAAACCAGAAAAAGAGTCACCTTCCTCTGACTCATCACCGAAAATATCCTCAGACTCTAAATAAGCACATGAACTGTGTGGTCGAGAGTGAATTGAAGTAGACACTGGGCGAGGTGGTATGGGTAAGCGTATAGGCCTTGCCATGGGAGGAGGCTGTATCTCATTTTCACTGTCCGTGCTACTATCATCGGTCAATTGTGTGTAGTCTTTATCAATGTCAGAGTCATCAAAATCACTTTCCTCACCATCAGAAAATAATTCACTGGTTATTTGCTCTTGGGCGAGTGATTGCGTGGTGCGAGCCCGGGAAGCGTTCGGCCGTGCGCTCGACATGGTGGCTGCTGGGTAACTGATGCCTCCCACGCGATGATAGCGTGAGCTGGATTTTTTTTACAAAATGACGTCTGTTTACTATAGCCCTTAGCAGCGTATGGGAGCCCCCTCTAACCTGCGGGCCTTTCAAATCTTGCGATGTACTACAATGCATCCTATGATGTGGAGTGCAAGTTACTGCAAGTCACTCAATCCATCATATGATGTGTTGCGCACTTAAAGGGTTAATACACTCAGCATCACTAGTTAATGACAACATAATAAATATACAGTGGTAGCTCGCTTAACGATCGCCCCAAAAGACGAACATTTTGGGTAACGAACGGCGCGATCGGCGTCAAATCGTCCCATATGACGAACGCTGGTTTGAGTAACGTCAACACCACATGGTGGGGTCGCGCTGCTTCTTGCACATTCTTAGATGCCTCCGACGATGCACATAAATTATGTTGTTTTTGTTTAAAGATGCTAATGATGCTGGGATATAAAAGGGTGACTGCTGAGATGTTGCAAAGCATTGACGTTTTTGTAGGAAAAAAGAAATGAAATGTCTGATATACAACAAATGTCAAAAAGGTTCGTTCGGTGTTCGGCAGGTAGGCTGCTCCATTATAACAATCTTTCTTTGTTTCAAATGTGTTCCATTTGTTTTGTATTTGTCATTTACGTCTCAATAATGGAGACGCCTACCTTACATAAACTGAATAAACCATTATGACATTTTCCTTTCTTCAAATGTGTTCAATATTTATTTTTCATTTGTCTTATAGCAAAAGGTTCGTTCGGTGGTCGGCAGGTAGGCTGCTCCATGTTTCTTACATACAAAAAACGTAAATAATAAAAAAAAATGAAGAATTTTGAAAACCAGTACAAATGTCAAAAAGGTTCGTTCGGTGGTCTACAGGTCGGCTGCTCCATGTTTCTTAACCCTCAAACCGCGCATATCATATATAAATGATATCAGTGACAAAACCGAAACCGCGCACATCATTTATATATGATTTCGTGTCTAGCGCTATAATTTAAACGCCCCGCCTGGGATAAGGGCAGCTATAGTACAGCCACGACCGATAGTTGCCAGATGCCACCTAGAAAAAAAATCCAGGCCAACATTCTTGGGTGTTACAGCGTCAGTATTGAGCAAGCCACCAAGGCTGGCGCACGCAGCACGAGCTCACAGCACCGCTGTTTACCTTGTGACCACAGCATCGCCTACAAATACCATAATATAAATGATACTGCTATTATTTAGCAGTGATAGTATTACTGAAGCCCCCTGACTGTGATAAAACTGACCAGGATTCTGATAATAGCAGGATTGTGGTGATATTTAGTGCTGTGCTCCATGGAGGGAGGAGTAAGGCTGTGGGAGGGAGGGTTGTGGCATCGTTTTCTGACTGTGTGTGGCCACCATTTATTGACTGCACTCACCATACCAGCTTAGTGGTTAGATATGGTGAACACAAATGTAGATAATTATATATAACGTGTGTATAGTGTGAGATAACAGCGAGAGGAGTAGGTTGGGAGCCGCCATTTTGGTGAGGGAGGAGCGTCGTCTGCACGACTTGGCATGTTGTTTACTGATGGCCACTATGGTCTTTGGGCACCATACCAGCTTATTTGTTCAGGTATGGTGAATAAAACAGGTAGATACTTATATATAATGTGTGTATATAGCATAATAACACCACAAACAATATTGTTGAAGGACAAATATTAGTGCGTCTAGCCTTGAGGGCCGCCGCCGATCAGCTGACTGTGCGAGTAGCTACGTCTTATGGCCTTTACTCACCATACAACCTTAGATGTACAGTTATGGTGAACAAAACATGTATATACATATATATAACGTCTGTGTATAGTGAATAAATACAGAAAAAGTATTGTGGGAGGTGAATGAGGGTGAGTGAGGTGGTGTTGAGGCAGGGAGTGGCAGTGAGTGGCTCGCTGGTGTTTGGCGGTCACTCCTCGTTGCTTTTTGACTCACAAGACCAACTTTGTAGTTCATTATGGTGTACAAAACATGCAAATACTTATATATAACCTGTGTTTATTGTGTAACAACAGCAAAACTATTTGTTTATTGTTTTATGAACATAATAATTGAATCACTAATATGCACACCATAATTTTGAGTACAGCGATGGTTCACACATTTTATAATATAAATATACCACAATTCACTGTATGGAATAATATTACTGCAAAAAAACTAATTAGAAATCAATCAGAGACATTGAAATAATTAGGTAATAATATATTTGTGGCAACTGCCGTCTGACAGCTCGGGCAGAGTAGACCTCGTCTGGCAAAGGCTCTGCCAACGCCCCTTTTTTTGCCACACTTCCCTACCCTATTGCGGCTAAAATATGCCACCTACGATTTTTTTTTTATTTTTTCCGTGATCAGGGAACAAAAATGAACACTTCTATAAGACGAAAGAATTTTTTGGATTTTTTTGTTGTTGCGCCTGTGGGTGTGAATTCCATTTTGGCCCCTAGCGGTTTGAGGGTTAAATAAAAAAAAAAAAAAAAAATAAAAGAACTATTGAAACTATTTGAAAAATAAACAAATGCCATAAAGGTTCGTTCAGTGTTTGTCAGGTAGGCTGCTCCATTATTGAGACGTAAGTGACAAATACAAAACAAATGGAACACAATTGAAACAAAGATTGTCATAATGGAGCAGCCTACCCAACAAACACTGAACGAACCTTTTGTTATAACGAATATGAAAGACAAGGGCTGCTGGCTGGGTTAGTACTGCGTGAGCAACCATTTGTGGCACACGTGCCTCTGGCTCTCCAACACCTGTCCGACATGGTGTTGAAAGACTGTGCTCAGTCGGTGAAATTCAGACCCTATTGTTTGAAGAACATAAAGGTCATAACATTGGTGAAGCTTGGCACAATAAGGGCTTAACACAACGGTCGGATGCCAGTGATACAGCACCTATGAGGATGATACAGCGAGCGTATCCAGTTGTAGCTCTGAGCCCCACCCTTGCCATCTCGAATTTATATAGATGATACATAGATGAATCGTTTTCTGTGTTCAGTGATGATGCATCTGATACAAGTAGCATAGATGAACAGTGTTAGCTGCTTCCATGGTGTTGTTGTTCATTGATATTTTCAAGAATACCTGAATCTCTTCCTGACTGATGGACACTCTTTGAGGCTAGCTGAATTTCTTCCTGACTGATGGACACTCTTTGAGGCTAGCTGAATCTCTTCCTGACTGATGGACACTCTTTGAGGCTGGCTGAATCTCTTCCTGACTGATGGACACTCTTTGAGGCTAGCTGAATCCCTTCCTGTGTGGGACCTTACAAAGCGATCTTTTCAAGACTACCTTACAAATTGAGCTTTTCCTATAATCGTTTCAATACTACCTTATGCTTTACAAGCTTGGCTACATACCACCTACAAGTACTAAAGCCAAGGGTGCACCCGAGTGCGTTATTTGCAAGCACACAACGATGAAACAGGAAACGAAAATCTATCTGTAGCTGGTGCAAGGAGAGCAAAGTCGCGCTGTGTACTATGGACTACTTCGTTGACTATTACGCACCTCCAAAGTACTGAGTGTGTAATACAGTGTGTTACTGTGTAAATAGTATGTGAAACTGTACATATTGTAATTTTAGTGAATTTTACCATGTAATATTGTGACAATAAACATTTACTTTGGACACATTACTGACACATGTATCACAGTTCCATGGAAAATTATGAACATTCTACTGTATACATATTGTAAAGGTCACAAATATGCATCATATACGATAAAAGAAACAAATGAAACCGCATTGGAAATGCATAGAAAAAAATATTTGAAAATATATTTGTGGCAAAACGCGGTGCTTGAATGGCCTGCGCGACCGTGTCTGGGAGCTTCACACACGGGCAACCAGGCCCTGATGACGTCACAGCGCACCTTGTCCACGCCCTCACAGCCAAAGTAAGTGGAATTTGATAATTATTTTTACATAGACATGTTCAGGGATGGTAATTTATCATTTTGCAAAGAAATATTATATTTTGGGGAACATTTGATGTCATGCACACTGGGGGAATTTCACAATAAACACAGTGCATCACACTGGTTACATGGGGGACACTCGTTTTGTATGACGTCCGTTTCACATGACGAACATGGAACGGATTAAATTCGTTATGTGAGGTACCACTGTACTTGCCATCACTAGTTAATGACAATATCATGATACACACACACACACTGGTGGTACAGTAAGAATAAAATTGTCCTTACCATCATTAATGGGCAGAAGTTGTGTTTGCTATCGCCCTGGGTAGCTGAGCAGAGATGGAAGCAGTATTACCTATTAGGCAAAATAAAACAAATTTAAGGTTTCTATGACTAAATGTTTCCCACCAAAACATAGTAAATTTTTAGAAAAATTTAATAATTTTTTTTAGGTATTGTGCTTTGAGCAAAAGTAAGGAGGGTGGGCCGGAGTAAGGAGGGTGGGCCGGAGTAAGGGGGATGGGCCGGAGTAAGGAGGGTGGGCACGAGTAAGGAGGGTGGGCTGGAGAATGGAGGGTGGGCAGGAGTAAGGAGGGTGAGCAGGAGTAAGGAGGGTGGGAAGGAGTAAGAAGCGTGGGCAGTAGTAAGGAGGGTGGGCCGGAGAATGGAGGGTGGGCAGGAGTAAGGAGGGTGGGCAGTAGTAAGGAGGGTGGGCAGGAGTAAGGAGGGTGGGTAGGAGTAAGGAGGGTGGGCAGGAATAAGAAGGGTGGGCAGGAGTAAGGAGGGTGGGCAGTAGTAAGGAGGGTGGGCCCGACTATGGAGGGTGGGCAGGAGTAAGGAGGGTGGGCAGTAGTAAGGAGGGTGGGCAGGAGTAAGGAGGGTGGGCAGGAATGGGGAAGGGGGTATGGGCGGGTTCTTGGCTGCATCCCCTCCCTCTCTAACAGCCTACATAATACAAACCACGTGCATTAACCCTTAAGCTGCTACAGCCTGGGCTGTAAAAGCTGGGGCTGGGCAAAAAATATTTGAATTAAGTGAAAATTAATATTAAATGTTAGACAAATCTCCAACTTATTGGCATAAGCATCATGAAAGTTTCATTCCAATATTTTCAGAAATGTATTTTAGACAATTTTTTTTAAAAAGGAAAACATTTTGTTGATAAGGAGAACAGCTCCTATTAACTGGAACTGAGAGATAATGCAGTAATAAAGAGATGCAAGAACTTGTCCAATGTACAAAGAAGAAGAATAGTAGCAAGAAGTGTCCACAAAGTGGATATGCAGCTGGTGCCTGTATAGCATTGCTGAGTAATACATAATAATACCAATAATAATGAGTATGTTATCATGCTCTATTTTGTTATATATCATAAAAATGTATTGCCTAATGTTAATATCTGTTACTGTCACCAATATCCAAAAAATATATATTTTTTTTGTCTCCTTTGTTTATTATCAGATTTTGTTGTAACCTCTACATCCTGGAGAGTGCATACCCATCCCTAACTATGTCAAGATAGAATGAAATTGGTCACCAAATAAATCAGTCACAACTGGCAGAACTTGGGACTTTGAATTTTTTTTTACCGAGTTTTTCACAGATTTCAAATTCTATTTTCTTTTTCTCTTTAGGCGGTTTTGATGATTAGGGACCAGATTAGGGCTTTATCACTTCTATAAAGTATACATTTTTATCCCCTAAATCATTATAATTTTCCCTATATTTAGTTTTTTGGGGGTTATTTTTTCTTACCATCATTCCAACACATATTGACCTACAACTTTCACATATTCGAATACGAATGCCAAACAACGTTTATTAAAACATCTAAGTAAATTAATGAATTAGAACTACCTTATTCATTGTTGATAACTTCAACTTCAATTATCTCAAACTTTGAGTCAGCTTCAAAAAATTCAGTTTCTGACTGATACCTGGTTGATGGGGTTCTGGGAGTTCTTCTACTCCCCCAAGCCCGGCCTGAGGCCAGGCTTGACTTGTGAACGTTTGATCCACCAGGCTGTTGCTTGTAGCGGCCCGCAGGCCCACATATCCACCACCGCCTGGACTGATTCTCACCATTGTTACAAATAATGTGCACAGTTGTCTGTTCTACAATCCTATTAGAATGGATTTTTCACAAACCCTAAACGTTTGTAGTTATCAATTTTTTTCTAAATTTGGCGCATAATTCAAATGCCACATTGACGATTTTTTTTTACAGTAAACTAAACTGAAAACATATATTCTAAATCTATAAAAATGAAGATCATATACTATTCTGAGAGCATAACAACACCAAATGAACAATTGGTGATAGTATATATTTTTGCAGCTGATCTCAAAATCTGAGGTATTCAATATTCAATTTTATACAGTAATTATTTTATATTTTCTTATTTTTCAAGTTACGTTTATGATCATTTAGACAAAGTTGCAGGATTTGCTAGTATGCACAAAAAATTGGAAAGCATTAGAGCAATTTTGAGAAATTGAACTTTGCCATCAGGTCCTGTCGTATATGTATGCCATGCACAGCTTAAGGGTTAATACAGAACTGTACTGTATAAAATGCAAAAAACTTCAAAACCTAACAATATTTCACTAATTATAACAATAATATTTTAAATAAAATAATTTGTAACAGTCAATAAGTATATCAAATTTTGAGTATGCCTATAAAATAAGCACAGGTCATGTCAACGAGTTGGGCCTGGATGAGATGGCTGGCACCATGTGCTTCTCCTCTTCCTGGGGTAAAAATGTCGGGCTCGCGCACGAAGGATTTTCGTGATAAATTTGAACAATTTTTACTGTTTGAACTCATTTAATCTGTCAAGATGTCTCAGAGCAGCATTCATGGTATTGAAGGTATAAAACAAAAGAGAAAACATTTGTCAATTTATCAGACAGTTGACTTGATAGAGAAAGCAGAGCGTGGATACTCTGTCACTCGACTCGCCCAAGAATTCAACATCGGTAAAGCTACAGTTTGTAATATAAAAAAACAGAAGGATAATATTAAGAAATTCTTTGCTCAAACTGATGCAATACGCAACAGGAAAACACTGAAGCCTGCTAAGTACAGTATATGGATTTGAACTCATCTTTATTTAAATGGTTTACACAGCATGGTGCAAAAGGAATCGCTGTTTCAGTTGATTCTATTAGAAATGCAGCTGAAAGACTTACTGTAAAGTTAAACATAGACAATTTCAAGGCTAGCACTGAATGGGCATGTAAATTTAAAGAGAGGTATGACATCATTAACACTTTCGCGCTATCTGGACGCGCCGGAGCGTCCGGTTTCGTCTAACGTAAACGCATAGTGGACATAAAGTTATGTCTTCTTTTAAAATATTTGTATAAAATTCAATTTTAATCCGATTTCATTGGGGTTTGTTTCAAACGACGCGCCATGAAGTTCTCTTTCTCACCACTAGGCCGCCTGGCGCGTCGGCCTACCCGGTCACGTGACGGGCCCATTGTTTTCGTGTCACGTGTCGTGAGTCGATCACGCTCCCCTCGCGCGCCAAACTCGAGCATTTTTACCCGTTTCCGTGTGGATTATACCCAATTACTTCATCAAAAATGAATCAAGGTCAAGGCCCAAGCACTTCTACGCCCAAGGAAGCCTCCAGGTCATCGAGAGTGGACAAAATAACCCAAATTTTTAAGAAGTGGAGTGGAGTGAAGCTCACACCAACGAAAATTCCAGGCCTTGTGGAGGATTTATCAGAAGCTGATGGTGATGTAGAGGTATTGGAGGAAGATTTTGGAACCCACAACGATTATAGTGTACCTAGAGCTAGAGGGAATGATACGGCAACGAGTGATGAGGAGACTGAGGCTCTCACCGAGGAAGAGGAGGCACCGCGACCCCCTCCTCCTCCTCCATCTCGGCGCACACGTGGTGCATCTAGGCTACCTAGAAAAGTAGCTACCAGACATGTTACTCGTCGTAGGAACACACGACAAATTGCGCCAAGTGATTCTGAAAGTATAAGTGATGAGGAAAGTGATGAGGATTCATTCGAGCCTGCTGAAAGGCGTACACGTACAGAACGTACTCGGCAGGCTGGGGCTGGTGAGGGCTGGAGTCGTAGCAATACTTTTCCAGTTGTTGATGATTTTACTGGAAATCCTGGACTGAAAATTCCCAAGCCTACTAGTGCACTGGCTTATATTCAATTGTTCATCACGCGTGCCCTCCTTGAGTTCTTTACCGTTGAAACAAATTTGTACGCCTCGCAGTTATTCCGGATGGCCAATGAAAATGTATCAGATATTTGGACCCCAGTGAAGGTGAGTGAAATGGCGCGATTCCTAGGACTGTTCATATTGATGGGCATAATTAGGCTCCCAACTATGAGGATGTATTGGCAAACAGCAAAGCCATGGCATGCTCGTTTCTTCAGCTTGTTCATGCCGTCCAGACGATTCCAGCATATAAACCAGTTTTTCCACATATTCAATACCAATGCGGTGCCCGTGAACAATCGTGATAAGTTGATAAAAGTGAGACCAGTGATGGATTACTTGAAAGAGAGGTTTGCTCAAGTTTACATCCCCAAGAAAGAGTTGTGTTTGGATGAGGGTACAATGGCATGGCGAGGCCGACTATCCTTCAAAGTGTACAATCCAAACAAACCAGACAAGTATGGTGTGAAACTTTATATGCTTGCTGAATCTGTCTCTGGGTACATATATGACTTTGACGTATACTCAGGTATTGGTAAGACGATAGTGGATACAGTAACGGGGTTGATGCAGCCTTTAGTGAACCAGGGTTACCATTTGTACATGGATAATTACTACAACTCGGTTACCCTGACAGAAACATTGAGAGAACTTGGGGTGTACACATGTGGCACAATTAGAATGCTACGTGGCGCCCCAAAGGTATTGCAAGCTCTAGCCAAGGGTAAACTTCCACTGGATACCACAGTATACCGCCGCAAAGATAATACCTTCATTCTCCTGTGGAAAGACAAGCGAGTGGTTTCAATCATTACCAACATCCACAATGCAGACACTCAGCGAGTTCAGCGAAGGAAGCGAATTCGCAACCGAGACGGAACAAGTGGAATACAACAGGTAACAGTGAACAAACCGACTGCAATTTGCGAGTACAATAAGTTCATGAAAGGTGTGGACCACTTCGATCAAATGGTTAAATATTACCATTTTACCAGGAAAACTCACAAGTGGACCAAAAAGATTACCTTTTATTTCCTGCAAATGGCATTGCATAATGCCTATGTTTTGTACAAATACAACACAACTGATCAAAAAAAGCTAACATTGCTACAGTTCCACGAAGTGGCAATCTGGGCCCTATTGCACTGGGACACAGAGGAGTGGCCTAAAACAACATCATCATCTCAACACTTGCGGCACGCCCCAGACATAAATGATGACACAGCTATTGCCAATGCTGACGCCATGCCAACTCCCGGACCATCTGGTGTGAGGCGGCCTTTGTTCACTACACCACCTCAAGATGAAGCAGACAACGAATCTGAACCCGACATGTCTGCCACACTGCCAGTTGACGAAACTGTTTTGTCAGATGAATCTGACTCTCCTGCAACTCCTGTTACACCTCCAGCGAGAGGACCTGGCCGCCCTATTGTTGATTCAGAAAATCGCATGAACTACAAACCGAAACATGAAATTTACAGACTGCCTAAACGTCTCAAGTGTCATGCATGCGCACGGTCCGGTAAAAGGAAGGACACGAACTATGGATGCAAGACCTGTGGTGTTGCACTCTGTGTTGTTCCCTGCTACACCAATTACCACCGGAAACAGGTGTATTGGGTGGTGAAGAAGTAACCACCCGCAACAGCTTCACTCCACCTACAAACCATCTGTTGAGCAACTTCAGGAATGAAGAACCTGAAGAAGGTGGAGTGAAGAACAAATGCTCAACTTACTGTTCCACAACCAGCCTTCCCTTGGTAAGTACACATATTTGGTTCAAGTTTGTGTAGTATAATTTAGCTCATAGAACATTCTATTGCGAAAACATTGCCACACAAATGAATGACATACATACAATAATAATATCAGAACAGTGAAATAAGTATAAACTTTCAAAGCAACGTTTCGCGCGTGTGTCGTCCGGTCACCGTTACCGGGTAACAGTGCGCCCACTTCCCACACTCTTGCGGGTGGGCCGGGACCATTATTCTACGATTATATTCATATCACCGTGTTGGGAATTTTATTGGGAGTCCATTGATACCAAAATTAAGGCTGTAGGACAATTGTAGAGGTGATAATAATCCCAAGAGTAAAAACATTTTGTTGCTGTTGAGCGCTCACGGCGACTCATCTTCGTAGTTATTTATTTCATGCTGGTATCTCTATAGCTTTCGTGACTTTTTTTACTGATGTTCTTCTAGAGAATTTTATTGCCAACACGTTGGTACCAAAATGAAATACGTAGCATGAAAACTAAGGTCAGAAAAGTAAAAAGAGTATACACATTTTTGTTTTTACGCTTAAGCGATAAAAACGCCGCGCGCACATACGGTTGGCTGAGTGACCTTCGCCGAGAGCGCGAAAGTGCTAACAAGAAAATTTGTGGCGAGGCATTAAGTGCAGATGTTGGAAGTGCTAATGCATATAAGCATAAACTTTCTCAGCACATGATATCTAATAATCTAAGCTGGTTTTAAGTGTACAATGCAGATGTAACAGGCTTTAACTGGAAATTGCCTTCAAAGAAACACTTTGGCCTTCAGGCTTGAGTAGAGTATTCCTGGTTGCAAGGTAAAGAAGGAAAGAATTTCAGCATTATTGTGCTCTAACGCAGATGGCAGTCACCGAACAAAGTACACAATTGTTGGGAAATCTGCCAACCCAAAAGCATTGAAAAACTGCATGAACAGACTACCTGTCATCTACAACACAAAAAAATGCCTGGTTCACACAGATTATTTTTGAGGATTGGTTCCAGAATCACTTTTATAAATTAGTAAAAAACCAGCGTTGAATGTAATGAAACGCCATTTTCTGGGTGAGACCCGGAGGCTCCCCGGAGCTTTACCGGCTGATATGCTAATGTCAGACTTTGGCATCAGTCATGTGTATGGAGTTCTAGGGCCTACCGGGGACCACGAGCCAGAACCTGGCCCCCTCAGAGAGGCAAGGGGAGCAATGGCCTATAGAAACCCCCGTGTGGTTGGAAGCATTCTATGTCTGCCATCGACCGGGTCAAGCATCCAGAAAGGTAAGCATTCCAAAACAAACCCCTATTCTGGTGAAAATTGCTACCTAAGCCGAACTAGTGAATATAACTCTTCAACAGAAAACAAGGAAACTAGTATGACGTCATACGTCACCGCGCCACTGTCTGCGCAGCTCCCCCCTCCCCGGGAGGGGGAAGGGGGAGCCCCAGACCTCCCACGCCGGCTATCCACCCATCAGTTCTGAGGCTGGATGTCAAAACACGCGAAAAACGCCGACCGGAGGGAGGGAGGGTTGCCGGGGAGCCTCCGGGTCTCACCCAGAAAATGGCGTTTCATTACATTCAACGCTGGTTTTCTGGGGGGTGCCCCGTCGGCTCCCCGGAGCTAACTACCCACAGAGGAAGGTCAAAGGGACAAAACCGGGAGGCGGACACCACGCACCCCCGAAGGAGGCGAGACAACCAGCAGCAAACGCCAACCCAAGGCGCCACAGCCCCGAAAATCTCGGGAACAACACTAGAACCACGAGCAGCAAGGCCCCTGCACGAACACCAAAAATCCATGCCCGAAAGACTGCAAGGCCACGTCGCCCAGACGGCAGCGAGAGCAGCGAAGCCACGAACACCACAGGCATGAGGGAAGAACACAGGCAGCTTAGCCGCAAGAACACGGCTGACCACCCGGGACACCATCACCCGCGAACCGGGAAGAACAGAACCGGATCAACGCAAAACGCGCTCCGGACCCAAACGCCGTGGCACGCAAACAACAGCGGAGGGCCGCCACTGAACACAAAAACGACACACCCCCGGCCCGACCAACGAAGCACCAACAAACCCTGGACCCCTCCAGAATGCAGCAGCCCCACCCCGCGCCAGAAAAGATGGAGACTGCTGCCATCAAACAACCAAAACGCTAAAACCGAAGGAGCAAGAAAACTCAGCGAACCGACCCCCAGAGGCAAAGGCCCAAAGGAAAGAGCCGACGAAAAAACACACCGGAACCGAAGGGGCACTACCAACCGAGGAGAAGACAGAGCACGCTGACCAGAGACCAGGATGGTGCAAGCGGCGCACGAACAGGCCGGAGGTGAAATGACGCACAAGACAGCTGACTAACGGTGCAGAAGCAACACCAATACCGAAAGCAAGCTGAAGCGGCTCCGCCTGCGCCGCACGAAAAGAGGCGACAGTATGTGGCAAGACGACGGCCCCCAACCCCCACTAGAAAACCAAGCCGAGAGGAAACCAAGCTAACAAGAGGAACCACCTAAGAAGGGACAGGAAAAGAAAGGACCGCCAAAATACCCCATACTGCCTCCAAGAGAAGCACGCAGGTGGGACACCTACCACGAAGCCACCCGACCACCAACCGGAGGCGAGACCACGAGGCAGAACATAAGCAGCCCCGACAAGGCCCCCCCCCGAGCCCAGGAAAAAGGCGGAGCCGCGAGAAGATCTCGGGCGCGACCACCGAAACCCAGGCGGCACAAGGAGATGGAACGTCTGCCGAACAGAAAAACTCCGAAGCATGCAAGCCCGCCAGGAGTTCAGAAACGACGGGTCCGACGCGAGACATCGCAAGAACCCCCCCCCAAAAAAAAAAACAACAACAACCGGCAGGGCAAGCTAGGAAAACCAAAGAAGGCGGAAGGGTCGCCGCCAGAACAGGACCCGAACCAAGGGGCACGAACAACTGCAACAGACCGAGACAAAGAAGCACATCACAGGACACAGGCTGACCAACGCCTAAGAACACACGCAGAACATCCCTGCTGCAGAGGAGGCAGGAAGAAAGAGCAGAAGCACAAAAAAAAAAAAAAAAAAAAAAACAGGAGAACAACCAGGGGTGGACAATCAGGCAGGGACAAAAACCCCACGCAATCCCCAGGCACAAAACGGCAGCAAAGTGCCACTCCACAACCGGACACAGGAACAAGGACACGCCACCGTGAAACACAGTACCAATGCACATGTGCAGCAGCAGCAACAGGCACCACTGCAACATGCAACATGTAAATAGCAACTCCCCTCTGCAAAGGCAGAGAACGGAGCAGGCAGACCCCAGACAGGGCCAACGGAGACACGACAAAACCCTGCAGGCCCAGAAACCTGCACCAGGCGACCGACGGCGGAGAAACCCCGCTCGATACCTGCTGGATGAGGTACTGGGAGCTCTTTTACACCTCAAGCCCGGCCCAAGGTCAGGCCAGACCGGCCAGAGGATGGCCCACCAGGCAGCTGCTAGGAGCAGTCCACCGGCCCACATACCCCCACAACCAGGACGGGCCGGAACAGCCATACGAAAACAGGCCAGTGCGCCCTGGAAGTCCACGGACGAACCAGCAAGAAGGCTTATGCTCGCAAGTAGGTCGTGTAACAAGCACAGACCACCGATGGTAATACAGTGTTCCCCAAAAGTGCCAAACGCACCACTGCACTCCACTGGTACTATCCCGCAAGTTCTACCAGATAGGCGGGACCCAAGAGCCAGAGCTCAAATCCTGCAAGCAGTAAACGGCCAAGCAGGGGCAGGACCCAAGGAACTTGTGGAAGGTGGCCCCAAGCCCAAAGGGCAGTACTTACAGGGCACCTAGGGAAGGGAACCCTAGGCGCATGCAGCCCGAGTACTGAAGAATCACTCCCGGCTCACGCACCACCTAGAAAACAGACACCACACTCTAGGTACAGTGCTGAAACAACCACTGGAGCCGGAGCACATAACCATTGCCTATAGCATCAGCCAAAGAACTGATGGGTGGATAGCCGGCGTGGGAGGTCTGGGGCTCCCCCTTCCCCCTCCCGGGGAGGGGGGAGCTGCGCAGACAGCGGCGCGGTGACGTATGACGTCATACTAGTTTCCTTGTTTTCTGTTGAAGAGTTCTATTCACTAGTTCGGCTTAGGTAGCAATTTTCACCAGAATAGGGGTTTGTTTTGGAATGCTTACCTTTCTGGATACTTGACCCGGTCGATGGCAGACATAGAATGCTTCCAACCACACGGGGGTTTCTATAGGCCATTGCTCCCCTTGCCTCTCTGAGGGGGCCAGGTTCTGGCTCGTGGTCCCCGGTAGGCCCTAGAACTCCATACACATGACTGATGCCAAAGTCTGACATTAGCATATCAGCCGGTAAAGCTCCAAGAGCCGACGGGGCTCCCCCCAGAAAAGCAGCAGATCAATGAGTGTAGAATTCATCCTGCTGAGGTAAAGGTAATGCTGTTGACAGATAATGCCCCAGCTCACCCCATTGCTAAATTAACATCGCCTGATGGCAAAATAACATGTATGGCTTTACCACCAAACACTACATCTGTAATACAACTCATGGATTAAGGGTTATCTATGCTGTCAAAAGGCATTGTCTGGCTAATGTCTGAGGCTAATGCCTGAGCTATGAATTTAGACATTATGGAAGTTCTGCTCTCTGAGGAAGACGAGATACTTAACCACTGCACTGCGCAACGAGCTTGTAGGCGCTCGACTGTGGTGCGTAACAAACCTCAGGGATCTTATAGGTATAGCGTATGATTCAAAACTCCCGCAGCTACATGGGGTTCACATCAGCCTCCTCAGGGCTCTTATAAACAGACGTCATTTAAAAAAAAATCGTGGGCAACATTCCCGGGTGTAAGAGCCTTAGTACTGAGTGAGCAACCAAGGCTGGCGCACGCAGCATGAGCTCACAGCACTGCTGTTCAGCTTGTGACCACAGCATTGCCAAATAATGTCAAAATATATATGTAACTGGTATTATTTAGCCATGATAGTATTACAGAAGAGCCTGAGTGTGATAATGACTGTGTACAATGTTCAAATGTCAGTGAATCAATGCTCTTCAAGATGTTCACAGCGCTAGCCACAGCACAACAGCATTATTTTGTCCATCTAGGAATCTTCAAACGACTTCATATGTTCCTTTACAAAATAAACGTGTGGTCTATTATTCATTTACAGGATTTAGTGACCAGGATTGTGATAATAGCAGGATTGTGGCGCTCTTATAAACAGACGCCATTTAAAAAAAAATCGTGGGCAACATTCCTGGGTGTAAGAGCCTCAGTACTGAGTGAGCAACCAAGGCTGGCGCATGCAACATGAGCTCACAGCACTGCTGTACAGCTTGTGACCATAGTATTGCCAAATAATGTCAAAATATATATGTAACTGGTATTATTTAGCCATGATAGGACGATAATAGCAGGATTGTGGTGATAATTAGTGCTGTGCATAGTATTGTGGGAGGTGGAATTTTGGTGAGGTTGGGAGGGAATCGAGGTAGCGTCAGTGTGTGGCAGCCACTCTTGTTTTGCTCACCATACTAGCTTAGTGGTTCACTAAGAACACAAATGTAGATACATATATATAATGTGTGTGTATATAGTGTAATAACAGCAACAGGAGTATATTGGGAGGAACCATTTTGGTGAGGGAGGTGGCGTCGTACTCGTAGCGTTGTCGTCTGCTGTGTGAAGTGTCATGCAGTGTATGGTGGCCACTGTTCTGTTTGGACATAATACGAGTTTAGTTGTATGGCTATGGTGAATAAAACATGTTGATATTTATACATAATGTGTGTAAATAGTGTAATAAAAACAATAACAGTATGATGGGAGGACGAATGTTGGCGAGTAAGGTGTTGGAGAAGTGAGGGAGGGCTGGCTGGGTGTGGCAGCTCAATCTTGATTTTTGGGCTCACCATACGAACTTAGTGGTTTGTTATGGTGAACACATATGTAGATGGTTATATACAATGTGTGTATATAGTGTAATAACAGCAAAAAACCAGCGTTGAATGTAATGAAACGCCATTTTCTGGGTGAGTCCCGGAGGCTCCCCGGAGCTATCCCAGGCTGATATGCTAATGTCAGACTTTGGCATCAGTCATGTGTATGGAGTTCTTAGGCCTACCGGGGACCACGGCCAGAACCGGGCCCCCTCAGAGAGGCAAGGGGAGCAATGGCCTATAGAAGCCCCCGTGTAGTTGGAAGCATTCTATGTCTGCCATCGACCGGAACAGGCACCCAGAAAGGTAAGCGCCCCAAAACAAACCCCTATTCTGGTTAAAATTGCTACCTAATACCGAACTAGTGGATAGAACTCCCCAACCGAAAACAAGCAAATTAGTGTGACGTCACACACTGCCGCGCCGCTGTCTGCGCAGCTCCCCCCTCCACGGGAGGGGGAAGGGGGAGCCCCAGACCCCCCGCGCCGGCTACCCACACCTCAGTTCTTGAGGCTGGATGTCAAAAACGCGAAAAACCGCCGACCGGAGGGAGGGAGGGATGCCGGGGAGCCTCCGGGACTCACCCAGAAAATGGCGTTTCATTACATTCAACGCTGGTTTTCTGGGGGGAGCCCCGTCGGCTCCCCGGAGCTAACTACCCACAGACAGAAAAAAAGGGACTTACCCGGGAGGCGGTCGTCGCTCACCCCTCAACTCGAAGCCGAGACAACTGGCTGCAACCGCCGACCCAAAGCAACACAGGCCCGACGAGGGCCAGGGACATTCACAAGGTAACGAGCAGCCAGGACCCTGTTCGACCGCCAAAATCCCCGCGCCCGAATATCAGACCAAGACATATTCCCAAAGACAGCAGCAAGAGCCGCGAACTTACGAACGTCATGGGCACGGGGATAGACCGCAGGCTGGCTAGACCTAATAACCCTGCGGACGACCTGAGAGACCCGAACCCGCGAACAGGGAAGAAGGGAAACCGGATCAACCCACAGCGCGTCCCCGGACACAGAAGCTGTGGCGCGCAAATAACGGCGAAGCGCCGCAACCGGACACAAAACATGATGCACCCCCGGCCTGACCAACCAAGCATCAACCACCCATGGACCCCTCCGGAACGCAGCAGTCTCATTCTTCGCCAGAAAAGAAGGAGACGGCTGCAAACGAACAAAACTATCACCACGACCAAAAGAGCAGAAACCCCTGCGCCGGAGGAGAGCATGAAGCTCCCCTACCCGACCCCCAGAGGCCAAAGCCAACAAGAAAAGTGCCTTGGAAAAACAATCCTGGACCGAAGGGGCCACAACGAAACGAGGAGATGAAAGGAAAGCGAGCACTCTGTCCAAAGACCAGGACGGCTCAGGCGACGCATGAGCAGGCCGGAGGTGAAACAATGCACGAGACAGCTTGCGAAACGGCGCAGACGTAACATCGATACCGAAAGCAAGCTGAAGCGGCTCCGCCAGCGCCGCACGATACGAAGCGACAGTGTTAGGCATAAGATGACGGTCCTGAAACAACCACGAGAGGAAGGACAAGACCACCCGAACAGACAAGGAGCTAACACGACGAAGACGCAAAAAGAAACGGAAGGACCGCCAGGAAACTTCATACTGCCGCCGAGAAGAAGCCCTCAGGTGGGACACCAACAAGGAGGCCACCTGATCACCATAGAGATGATGATAGACTCGAGTCAAAAAAACCATACGCGAAGACTCGAGGAGAAGATCGAACCAGCTACGTGACGTACCGGCCCGATCTGCTGAAAGAGGCGGAGCCGCGGGAAAACCCTCGGGTTCGGACACCGAGCAACCAGCGCCTGAAACCAAGGCTGGGCCGGCCACCAAGGGGCCAGAAGGACAACTCTCCCCTGGTAAGTCTCTAAGCGAGTCAGGACCTGGAGCAACAGCCGAACTGGGGGAAAGAGGTACAGGAACCCCCACCTCGACCAGTCGAGCCGAAAGGCATCGACCCCGACGGCCTCGCAATCGGGGAAGGGCGCCGCATAAACGGGAAGACGCCGCGACCACGCCGACGCGAAGAGGTCCACCTCGGGGCGCCCGAACGTCTGGCAAAGCCAACGGAAGGACTCGTCGTCGACCGTCCACTCCGTGGAGAGGGGAACGAAGCGAGACAGGGCGTCGGCCAAGACGTTGGACACGCCCCGTACGTGAACCGCCAGGAGAGCCAAACCCCGAGAACTCAGCAGACGAGTCACCCGAAGCGACCAACCCCAAAGAGACAAGGACCGCATCGAACCCCCGCGGTTCAGGCAATGAACCACCGGAGAGCAGTCCGAATGGAGCCGAATCGACGATCCGCGGGCCACCCGAATCCTCCCCAGAGCAAACCACACTGCCGCGAACTCCCGCACCGTACTGTGAGCTCGACGGAAGGACGGATCCCAACGCCCCTGGCCGGCCTGGTGAGCACTGGTCACAAAACCCCAGCCGAGAGATGACGCATCCGTGTACACATCGAGCGAGGGCTCGGGTAGGCGCCAAGGCACTGAACCCCGAAAAACCCGAAGAGGAAGCCGGTGACGCAGCAACCGACGCAAGTCCCCCGGGGGTCGAACTCTGCGATCGCGAGAGAGGCGGAAGGGGGAACCCCGAAGGAACCAGAACAGCCGTCGAAGCCAAACCCGACCCGGCGGGTAGACCACCATCGCGAAGTTCAGGCTCCCGCACAGCCCCTCGAGCAACCGCCGGGTGACCCGAGGGCCCTCCAGAAACAGACGAAGGCGGGACCGCAGCCGCAGGAGAGACTCCGGAGGGAGAGACAAGGAGGCGGTCCGAGAGTCCCACACGAGACCCAGCCAAGTCCGAACCTGAGAGGGAACCAGATGGGACTTCCTCCAGTTCACCAAGAACCCGAACCCGGCGAGCTGGGAAAGAACCAAATCCCTGGCTAGCAAGCAAGCTGACTGGCTGGGAGCCCAAACCAGCCAGTCGTCGAGGTAGGCCAACACCCGAACACCTAGGAGACGCAAACGAGCCACCACAACCCGTGTAAGGCGTGTGAACACGCGAGGTGCCAGGTTCAACCCGAACGGGAGACAACGAAAGCGGTAACTCAGACGCCCCACTACAAAACCGAGCCAGTCCCTGAACCGCGGATGAATCGGGACATGCCAATAAGCGTCCCGGAGGTCCAGGGACACCATCCAAGCACCCGGCTCCAAGAGGAGCCGAACCTGAGACAGCGTAGTCATCCGAAAGGAGGGGCAATGAACCCAGGGGTTCAGACGGGACAAGTCCAGAATGAACCGCAGGTCCGCGCAGTCCCGTTTCGGAACCGGAAACAGACGGGAAACCCATCTGAGGGACGACGTCGTTTCGACGACGCCCAAGCGTACCCACTCCAAGACGACTCGACAGAGCGCAGGGGAAGAAGCCTGCCCCGCCAGCCCCGACCCCCCAAAGGGGGGAGGGGCCACCCAACGCCACCGCAGGCCGCGAGACACGACCCGAAAGGCCCACGAATCGTGGGACCAGGCGCGGGCGAACAGCGCAAGCCGCCCCCCCATCGCCCCGTCAAAGGGGCAAACCGCGAAAGGGCCGGCGACCCTTACGAGACCCAGAACCCCGCACAGCGCGAACACCGCGCCGACCAGACGAGGGAGGGTCCGCAGGAGGAACCAACCCCAAACCTGACACCAGAGGCCTACCACGACGAGAGGAACCCCGAGCCCTGGCACGACCTTTCCGGGAAGACCCACCCCGGGACCCCCGGAAAACCAACAAGTCCGACATCGGACGACAAGCCGCCGACGCAGCCTGAATAAACTGCGCCACGGCCGACTCCCCAAACAGGAGAGGACAAAAAGGTGAAGAACGCCTAAGAGCCAGAGCCCAAGCAGATTCCACGGAGGAACCCAGCACCGCCTGCCGACACGCGAGACGGGAAGCATAGAACAGGGAAACCGCATCCCGCAAAATCGGCGTGAACAGCTTCAACAAGGCAGCCGACGAACGCGCAGCCGAGGACAAGGTGCCGGACCCCGGGACGGACCCAAGCGTCCCCACATCCTCCACGAGCCAATCCGAAGACAGCTCCAGGAGGGAAAAGAACCGCAAGGCCGAACACAAAAGGCCCCGAGCGCGCAAGTCCTCCGCCACGAGCGCCGCCGAAAGGGAGGGAACCTGCACATGGAGCTGAATAACGCCCACATCGCGGGGAAGGGCAGGGGCAAACAAGCACTCATTCAGGTACTCAAGTTCACCCCCCAGGAAAACCTGAAGCACCGTGGAAGCTTCCCGCCACTCCAGCGTGCGGGAACGACAGAAGGAATGCCAGGAATCCAGACCAAACAAGGGGCAGTCTGCTAGCCAGGATGACTCCGGAACCTCGTAACGGAGCCAGAAAGGGAACGAAGTCCCAAACCTGAACGTGGACGGATCCATTTCCGAGGCATAATCCGGGTCACGCAGGAGGTAAGCTGCAAAGGCCGCTCGCACCACACCAGGTTGGATGCGATAAGCCGAAAACCTCCGGAAGAACGGAACCGACGTACCCGGGGGAACACGGAACCGTACCCGGGGAGGGGCCGACACCAAATCCAACTCGTACGCAGAGGGGGGGAAAGAAAACCCCACTCCTTGTAACAATAAGCCCCGCTCAGTGGGAAGAAAAACCCAGGCGGGGTCCAGCGGGGCCCAAGGCCCCCAAGTCAGCCCCTCCCCAGCCGCGAGGTCCGTCACCACAGGACCCGAGGCCGAGTCCTCTCCCCAAGCCCCGACCCCACAAGACAAGGACGGAGCAGCCGGAAAAGCTGGAGGAAGGGGGGCCCACTGGTCAGACCCTGAAGCTTCGGCCGGGAGACAAGACTCGAATGCCTCTGCCGCCCCCCCGGAAGGGGCAACCCCCGAAGCTGCCCGAGTCTCGAGATCAAGTAACCCCTGCTCCGACCCCGAAACCCTCAGACGCTTCGGGGCCGGAAGCAGGGGCGGGGGACCAGAACGAACAGAAGGGGAAGGACGAGGAGGTGCGGACTGAACCAGGATCGAAGCGACCCCCACCCCCAAGTCCGGGTCTCGAAAAGCAAAGCGGGGCAGCCCCGGGGCATCCGGGGAAGCAACCAACCGAGCGCGTTGCAACAGACGAAACCGAGACTGCAACGCACATGCCGCCTGTACCCGAAGAGAATCATCAGAGGATTGGGTAAATTGAGTCACAAGCAAGCAGCAACACTCACAGGACTCAGGGTCGAAAGTATCACCGACCCAACAGGCAGCGTGGCAGAGGCAAAAACAATGAGGGTCACCCTGAGACAAGGGGACCGAGCAACCCTCAAACTCGCACACAGCGAGTGGGGACTCCGGGGTCACATCCATCGGACCCACGCGCCCCCTAGGGGATTCCCAGGGTCCTGAGCGTTTACTTTAAGAGGACTCGCGCTCAGGTAGTCCCAGGCAGGGTGCTGCAAACCGGCGCCCAAAACTACCAAGCAAACTTCTAAAGCTGAACCCCAGGGACGTGTACACTCACGGGGACCTAGCAGGGGGCGCCACCGAGGAGAACAGTGGAAGGGCAAAAACAAACTGAATAAAATGACAGAACCCCCCACCAGGCAAAAACAAAAAGAAAAACAAAACCCCGCAAGAGGACAGCGAACCCCAAGGAACAGAGCCGGCCGCGATGTCGGGAATTACAAGCTGAGCAGCACCCTGCGCCCCTACCAGTGCAAACTGCCTCTTACCTGCCGGTAACAAGGGAGAACAGAACACCCAAGAGCCCAACAGGCGGCCGAAAAACCGAAAGGTAAAACGGACCAGCAGAGGCAGACCCCGAGGAGCCTGTGGAAGGTGGCCCCAAGCCCCAAGGGCAGTACTTACAGGGCACCTAGGGAAGGCAGCCCTAGGCGCATGCAGCCCGAGTACTGAAGATAACTCCTGGCTCTCGCACCCACAAAACTAACACCACACTCAAAGCACAGTGCAGTAGCGACACCGGAGCCAGAGCACACGACCACCGCCAATAGCATCAGCCTCAAGAACTGAGGTGTGGGTAGCCGGCGCGGGGGGTCTGGGGCTCCCCCTTCCCCCTCCCGTGGAGGGGGGAGCTGCGCAGACAGCGGCGCGGCAGTGTGTGACGTCACACTAATTTGCTTGTTTTCGGTTGGGGAGTTCTATCCACTAGTTCGGTATTAGGTAGCAATTTTAACCAGAATAGGGGTTTGTTTTGGGGCGCTTACCTTTCTGGGTGCCTGTTCCGGTCGATGGCAGACATAGAATGCTTCCAACTACACGGGGGCTTCTATAGGCCATTGCTCCCCTTGCCTCTCTGAGGGGGCCCGGTTCTGGCCGTGGTCCCCGGTAGGCCTAAGAACTCCATACACATGACTGATGCCAAAGTCTGACATTAGCATATCAGCCTGGGATAGCTCCGGGGAGCCGACGGGGCTCCCCCCAGAAACACTGTTTGATCGTAGAATATAATATACACCTTACATCTGGTATAATCTATGACTGAACAACTGACCACTATCGTACCTTCCTCATAGCAAACATGGACATAACACCACCAGAAGCAAACTCTGATTCAGGCTACATAGTGAATCAGCTTTAGGCAATCTCTCAAATGCACTTCTCAATATTAACTGGGAATCTGAAGTCAAGAATACACAGGATATAAACTCATTAACTAACCTCTTTCTCTCCAAAACTCTAAACTTCTTCAATACTCACTGTCCCCTCCTTATCAAACAAGTAACTGACAAAAGAATAAACAATCCGTGGCTCACAAGTGGAAATCTAGGATTGGCCTAGTTACAAAGGAAGTAGTTAAAAGGTACTCATCAGTGCTTACCAGTATCATAAGAAAAGCTAATCTTTCATATTATGTGAATAGATTCAAAGAAGCAAAAGGCAACATGAAAAACACATGGAAAACCATCTCTAATATCCTAGGAACAAAACGACACTCCCACAACCAGATAACACTCTCTAAGGATAGCTACACAGTGTCAACTAATTTAAAATGGCAAATGAATTTAATAGCTTCTTTTCATCGGCTGGTGCTAACCTTGCCAGTAAAATCCCACAGACTCAGACACATATCAATACACATCTCTCAGGCAGCTATCCAAACTCTCTTCTCCTTTCACCAGTCAGCCCGACAGATGTTGTGTCCATCATACACTCACTAAAAACCAAAGCTGGGAACATCAGTGAAATCCCATCCACTGTATACAAGAGCGCCTCCCATGCCCTTGCGCCACCCATAGCTCTGCTGTTCAACAAATCCCTAGAGTGTCATACCTTCCCTGGTATCCTTAAAAAAGCAAGAGTAACACCAGTTCATAAAGGAAGCAATCCGGCAGACATAAACAATTATAGACCAATATCAAACCTACCCATACTATCAAAAATATTTGAAAAAATTATCTACAAACAGCTCTACTCCTACCTCGTAAAATTTGACATACTCAGCCCCTGTCAGTTTGGCTTCTGCTCCCAAAAGAGTACCAACGATACAATTATTAGTCTCCTTGATATAATTTACTCAGCCCTTGACAAAAATGAGTTTCCGATTGGACTCTTCATTGACCTGAGAAAGGCCTTTGATACTGTTAATCACAACTACCTCTTACGTAAACTCCATCATTATGGTGTAATGGAGGGTGGGGGAAATAGCTCTCTTTAGTCCATTAGTTCGCCCCCCAGTTAGTCAACTACTCTAGAGTTCCCCCCAGAGTTCCTACTGCAACCTCTCTTGTTCAACACCTCGTAACCCAGGTATTTGATTACCTAGGTGCTACAACTACAAGGCACCGTAACTTGATCAGCTACCCGCAAACTCTAGAGAAACTCCAGAACCATTTCACTGCCATAAACGTATACGAGAACCAAAAGGGAAGAAATGGATAATGAAGTAATGAGTGAGGGTTTGGGGTGAGAGAGGTAGGGAGGTGGGAGGAGCGAGGAGGGTTGTCAGTTGAAAGGGAGAGTTTGGAGAGGGGCGGAGGGAGAAGAGAGAGAGTACGGAGATGAGTGGAGGTAGAGGTAGAAGGGTAGGTGGGTAAAGTACAAAAGTAGACAGTAGAAGTAGTAGTGCTGCCACCATCCATTCTAGACAGTACATACATGACAAGGAATGGAACTTGTCTGTATCAAAAGATGTTATTAGCATATGTCAACGGGAATCATGGTCCAGGCAAGATTCTTTAATCCCATAGTCTCAAGAGTACTCTACACTTTAGTCTGCATATTGTATCCAAAAATCCCAAATCTAGGAACAATTAAAATCAGATTAAAAGTAAGTGAATTTCTCAATAAATTCATCAAGTATATTTAAAAGGATAGATATCATAATTCAAGCAAACAAACTGAAGGTTCACTATTAAATTACAAAGTGAGCCACTACCCAAGAATTTGAGACCATTACCACTGTCTGCCCCTGCTAGTCACACAACACTAGTAAACACGGCTAAGTCACCTTCCATGTTCAACTCGCCAAGTGTCTGCCAATAGCTGGATAGAGAGGGAGGGGGGGGGGGGACTGTAGTTGACAGGAACAGTCCCGCCCCGTCTGGCTGACAGCCTCCCTGGCTATGCTGTCCTCTGTTCTGCTCTTCTGGCTGTTCTCCTATTGCTTATCCTCCCGAATCTACAGCTCTCCGAGTATATATTGGGAAACCTAGTAGCAAACTCCGCCCACAAGTAGATAGCCCCAGGCACTCTACCAAGCCACACCTAAAACTGGCGGCTTGTTTGAAGGCTATCAGGCTACAATTATCAGATTAGCAGAAGCAAGGTGAAATTTGCTTGAGCTGACCTCAGGTCAACTTGAGGTCATTAACACTTAGAGGTGTGAGTTTCAGGCCGACTGAATGGCGCCTTTCAAATCCTTGTCTGTGACTCATGAACTAATATATATATATATATATATATATATATATATATATATATATATATATATATATATATATATATATATATATATATTAAATACAACAAAACAAAACACCTTAACGGTGTTACAGTGGAATCCGAGGCCATGCCCTGGACTATATCCAATCCTACCATAGTGATAGACACCAATGTGTAGCCATCAATAATATAACCTCTCCCACTCTACCAATAACCGTTGGAGTGCCACAGGGCAGCATCTTGGGACCTCTCCTATTTCTTATATACATCAATGATCTGCCTAATGTCTCTAACATTCTGAAACCTATATTGTTTGCTGATGATACTACCCTCATCTATTCTAACCTCAACCTACATACACTAAATAATGTTGTTAATAATGAACTAAAAAAAGTCCACTTATGAATGTCAACCAACAAACTAACACTTAACATAGAAAAGACCTACTACATCCTATTTGGAAGCAAATCTACAAATGCAATTTAGCTTCAGATAGACAATGTTAACATTAGTAACAAAAATGATGGAAAGTTTCATGGCCTATTCCTAGACAAGAGACTCAACTTCAGCACCCACATACAACACATAACTAAGAAAGTCTCTAAAACAGTTGGTATACTCTCCAAAATCAGATATTATGTACCTAACTCTGCTCTCATTTCACTATATTATGCACTTATCTATCCCTATCTTAATTATGGTATCTGTGCATGGGGTTCAACCACTGCAAACCACCTCAAGTCCATCATTACCCAGCAAAAATCTGCTATCAGAATAATAACCAATTCTGCTTTCAGACAACACTCAGCCCCCTTGTTTAACTCCCTAAACATGCTAAATATAATCTCACTCCACACATTCTCTTGTGTCAACTACATTTACAAAACCCTGTTCTTAAATGCAAATCCTGCACTGAAACTCTCCCTGGACAGATGTAATAGGACCCATTATCACCACACCAGAAATAAATATCTCTGTGATATCCCCAGTCAAACTTAATCAGAGTAAACACTCTATACAAATAAAGGGACCTAGTCTATGGAACTCACTCCCTAATGAATTGAAAAGCTGTCCAACTTTGGCGACATTCAAAAACAAAACTAAAAAGTACCTAATTTCATCTTCATAGTTTTCTAGCTTGTTGCTTTAAAATTGCACTGTATCTATTGCTACCCAATCTCCCAATCTTGATGTACCCAATCCAAACAACTTTACCACTGTGATCAATGCTGTCTTCTTATATGCGCTATCAATTTGCTGTATCGTGCCTATTAATCTTTGTTTTAATTACCAATCAAGCTGTCAACGCCATCAATCAGAGCTTTAATATACCAATGTGCTTTAATATACTTACTAATCTCTCTCATCTCATTTTTTTCTTGCAATGTATCTGTTATCATTTTATTAATTCTGCTAGAATTTACCTACTTAAAATTATCTGTTAGATTAAGGACCTGCCCGAAACGCTGTGCATATTTGCGGCTTTACAAGATTGTAAATACCATGCTATGTATTCTCACAAACCCAATGTACCTTCTTGTATATAAATAAATAAATAAATAAATAAATATATAAATATATATATATATATATATATATATATATATATATATATATATATATATATATATATATATATATATATATATATATATAAATAAATATATATATAAATATATATATATGTCACATATATAAGCCTCATAATTTTGAGCATAGCGATGAACCCTGAGCGCTCCAACGCCCAGTGCCCATAATTTGCTCAACTTCCCAGCTCCATCACGGCTAAAGTATGTCAGTTAAACAAGCTACGAGGATGAGGGAAGGGAACGTTCACTCCATGCTAGATTTGATATTAACCAGGAAGGAGGAAGAAATATTTGACATTCAGTACCTTCCTCCCTTAGGTAAAAGTGACCATGTCTTTTTGGGAATAAAGTATGCAATGTGTTATAATCTGGAAGAAAATATGACGGTCAATGCAAATGAAAAACCTGACTTTAGGAGAGGACATTATGGCAACATTAGAAAACTTTTTAGTGAGTATAATTGGACAGACTTGTTGCTAGGCAAGGAAGTGAATGAGATGTATGTCAGGTTTTGTGAAATATATGATAAAGGCACAAAAAATTTATACCAAAACAGAGAAGCAGAACTAGGAAACAGGATTGGTTCAACAGAAAGTGCGAGAGGGCCAGAGACCAAAAGACACAAAAATGGAATCAATACAGGAAGAGGCCAAACCCCCAAACATACCAGCGATACAAAGATGCGAGAAACAACTACACGGCAGTGAGGAGAGAGGCAGAAAGAAATTTTGAAACAGGGATTGCAGACAAATGTAAAACAGAACCAGGTCTATTCATTAAATTCATAAACAACAAATTGCAGGTAAAGGATAATATTTAGAGGTTGAAAATGGGAAATAGATTCACGGAAAATGAAAAAGAAATGTGTGAAACATTAAACGAAAAGTTCCAAAGTGTGTTTGTATAAAATGAAATCTTCAGGGAACCAGATATAATAAGAATTCCAGAGAACAACATAGAGCACATAGAGGTGTCTAGAGACGAAGTGGAAAAAATGCTCAAGGAGCTAAATAAGTTCAAAGCAGTTGGTCCAGATGGAGTTTCACCATGGGTTCTGAGAGAATGTGCACCTGAGCTCAGCATTCCTCTTCAACTGATTTTTCAGGCATCCCTGTTTACAGGAGTTGTAGCTGATGTATAGAAAAAGGCTAACATAATTCCAATCTACAAAAGTGGAAGCAGGGAAGACCCCCTTAATTATAGACCGGTATCATTGACAAGTGTAAAAGTCAAAATATTGGGAAAATAATTAAATCTAAATGGGTAGAACACCTGGAGAGAAATGATATAATATCAGATAAGACAGTATGGTTTTCGATCTGGAAGATCCTGTGTATCGAATTTACTCAGTTTCTATGATCGAGCAACAGAGATATTACAGGAAAGAGATGGTTGGGTTGACTGCATCTATCTGGACCTAAAAAAGGCTTTCGACAGAGTTCCACATAAGAGGTTGTTCTGGAAACTGGAAAATATTGGAGGAGTGACAGGTACGCTTCTAACATGGATGAAAAATTTTCTGACTGATAGAAAAATGAGGGCTGTGATCAGAGACAATGTATCAGACTGGAGAAATGTCACAAGTGGAGTACCACAGGGTTCAGTTTGTGCACCAGTGATGTTTATTGTCTACATAAATGATCTACCAGTTGGTATCCAGAATTATATGAACATGTTTGCTGATGATGCTAAGATAATAGGAAGGATAAGGAACTTAGATGATTGTCATGCCCTTCAAGAAGACCTGGACAAAATAAGTACATGGAGTGCCACTTGGCAAATGGAATTTAATGTTAATAAATGCCATGTTATGGAATGTGGAATAGGAGAACATAGACCCCACACAACCTATATATTATGTGAGAAATCTTTAAAGAATTCTGATAAAGAAAGAGATCTAGGGGTGGTTCTAGATAGAAAACTACCACCTGAGGACCACATAAAGAATATTGTGCGAGAAGCCTATGCCACGCTTTCTAACTTAAGAATTGCTATTAAATACATGGATGGCGATATACTGAAGAAATTGTTCACAACTTTTGTTAGGCCAAAGCTAGAATATGCAGCAGATGTGTGGTGCCCATATCTTAAGAAGCACATCAACAAACTGGAAAAGGTGCAAAGACATGCAACTAAGTGGCTCCCAGAACTGAAGGGCAAGAGCTACGAGGAGAGGTTAGAGGCATTAAATATGCCAAAACTAGAAGACAGAAGAAAAAGAGGTGATATGATCAACACATACAAAATAGTAACAGGAATTGATAAAATCAATAGGGAAGATTTCCTGAGACCTGGAACTTTAAGAACAAGAGGTCATAGATATAAACTAGCTAAACACAGATGCCGAAGAAATATAAGAAAATTCACTTTCGCAAACAGAGTGGTAAACGGTTGGAACAAGTTAGGGGAGAAGGTGGTGGAGGCCAAGACCGTCAGTAGTTTCAAAGCGTTATATGACAAAGAGTGCTGGGAAGACGGGACACCACGAGCGTAGCTCTCATCCTGTAACTACACTTAGGTAATTACACTTAGGTAATTACATACAATATTTATTTTTTAGTTTCCCGTGATCAGAGACTTTATTTTAACATTCGAAGAGAAAAAAATTTTTGCCAAGAATTTATTTCCTGCACACAGGGGGGTGCCATATTTGGAGCCCGAGCAACAGTGACTAATAAGGATACAAAGTATGCTCTCGGATGCAAGTTCGAATCCTCGTCACGGTTCTTGTGGATTTGTTCATACAAAGGCTAGTAGAACATTAGAAAACTTCAAGAAATATTCAATTAAAGATGCAATTTACAACTAGGCCATAGAATGGAGCGAGTTAAAGGTCACCACATTAAAGAATGCATGGAATAAAATTCTGAGTCCGGTACCTGGTTAGAATGAAGATGAAGATTACTATGATTTTGAGGTCTTTGATAATGTGATTTTTGAGACATTCAGAGATGCATGTGAGGAAGATTTGCAACTTTCTGATGTGAATGAGTGGTTAGATAATGATGCTGATGATCCAGGTTATGGTGAATTAACTGATGATGAGATTATCCAGTGTGTTACTGGTAATAATGATGAAGATGTGGAAGAGGAAGATGATAGTGTGTTACCTATTCCATATGCTGCATCATTGCAAAAGGTTAATGATCTGCTTGATTTGGTTATTGTAACTGATAATAAAGAGCTGACAGATTATTACCTGCACCTAAAGGACATGAAAGATATTATAATGAAGCACACAACAAAGAAATAATCTAAGATTCCAAAGTATTTGGTACGATTTCACAGTAGGCCTACAGGACCAGCACCCAGCACTAGCAAGGACTCACCTTCCAAGGATGCCCAGGCAACTGGACCAGCACCCATCACTAGCAAGGACTCACCTTCCAAGGATGCCCAGGCAACTGGACCAGCACCCAGCACTAGCAAGGACTCACCTTCTAAGGATGTACAGGCAAGTGGACCAGCACCCAGCACTAGCAAGGACACACCTGCTGAGGATGCCCAGGCAACTGGACCAGCACCCAGCACTAGCAAGGACTCACCTTCCAAGGATGCCCAGGCAACTGGACCAGCACCCATCACTAGCAAGGACTCACCTTCCAAGGATGCCCAGGCAACTGGACCAGCACCCATCACTAGCAAGGACTCACCTTCCAAGGATGTCCAGGCAACTGGACCAGCACCCAGCACTAGCAAGGACTCACCTTCCAAGGATGCCCAGGCAACTGGACCAGCACCCAGCACTAGCAAGGACTCACCTTCTAAGGATGTACAGGCAAGTGGACCAGCACCCAGCACTAGCAAGGACACACCTGCTGAGGATGCCCAGGCAACTGGACCAGCACCCAGCACTAGCAAGGACTCACCTTCTAAGGATGTACAGGCAAGTGGACCAGCACCCAGCACTAGCAAGGACACACCTTCCGAGGATGCCCAGGCAACTGGACCAGCACCCAGCACTAGCAAGGACTCACCTTCTAAGGAAGTACAGGCAACTGAACCAGCACCCAGCACTAGCAAGGACACACCTCCGAGGATGCCCAGGCAACTGGACCAGCACCCAGCACTAGCAAGGACTCACCTTCTAAGGATGTACAGGCAACTGGACCAGCACCCAGCACTAGCAAGGACACACCTCTGAGGATGCCCAGGCAACTGGACCAGCACCCAGCACTAGCAAGGACTCACCTTCTAAGGATGTACAGGCAAGTGGACCAGCACCCAGCACTAGCAAGGACACACCTTCCGAGGATGCCCAGGCAACTGGACCAGCACCCAGCACTAGCAAGGACTCACCTTCTAAGGATGTACAGGCAACTGGACCAGCACCCAGCACTAGCAAGGACACACCTCCGAGGATGCCCAGGCAACTGGACCAGCACCCAGCACTAGCAAGGACTCACCTTCTAAGGATGTACAGGCAAGTGGACCAGCACCCAGCACTAGCAAGGACACACCTTCCGAGGATGCCCAGGTAACTGGACCAGCACCCAGCACTAGCAAGGACTCACCTTCCGAGGATGCTCAGGCAACTGGACCAGCACCCAGCACTAGCAAGGACTCACCTTCTAAGGATGTACAGGCAACTGGACCAGCACCCAGCACTAGCAAGGACACACCTCTGAGGATGCCCAGGCAACTGGACCAGCACCCAGCACTAGCAAGGACTCACCTTCTAAGGATGTACAGGCAAGTGGACCAGCACCCAGCACTAGCAAGGACACACCTTCCGAGGATGCCCAGGCAACTGGACCAGCACCCAGCACTAGCAAGGACTCACCTTCTAAGGATGTACAGGCAACTGGACCAGCACCCAGCACTAGCAAGGACACACCTCCGAGGATGCCCAGGCAACTGGACCAGCACCCAGCACTAGCAAGGACTCACCTTCTAAGGATGTACAGGCAAGTGGACCAGCACCCAGCACTAGCAAGGACACACCTTCCGAGGATGCCCAGGCAACTGGACCAGCACCCAGCACTAGCCATAACTTACCTGGGAGTACCAATTGAGCTGTACAGCACAGTTCTAATGACATTAAATGTACAAAGTGTAGTTTATATGATATAAGTGTACTGCAGTAGTGTGATTCTAGTGGTCTGTACTTTATGTACAGACTGTAGTGTATAATGTACATTTGTTAGCAAAGTTACCGTTCTTTAAACAATTTATATTCATATGTGTGGCACTCTCAGGATATTGAGGCTAACAAAGTTTGCACTACAAAACTCAACTGGAAGGGTAAGTACAGTACTGTAACGTGCAATATCAATTTATTTCATTGCAATTCAAATTTTTGTTATTTAAATTTTTCAAAAGGCAAATGTGTACTTGCATATGCATTATTATTTTTTTTTTTGGGGGGGGGGGAAGGGGGATGCTGGGGCCGGATTGATGGAATGAATTCCACACTGGAATGAATCAGCTACGCCCCCATATAGTTCGTTCAAGCGAGGACACACTACTCATATAATTTCTACATTTACTGTCTACATTTAATGTCATTTAATTTCATGCATTTCTTTGATAAAATGTTTACTCGTGTCCTTTATGATCTTGGTTATTTGTAAGTGTTGGCCCCATAAACCTTAAATTATAGTATGTTTATGTTACTCTATGTTCTGATATGTTCCAAGAAAATGTCATGAGGAGCAGTTCTAAATTACACCTTGTATTTCCATTCTGTAATTAATGTAAATAAACTACTGTACTGTTGCTAGAACTACTGACTCCATAATGTAATAATCTATGGCTGTACTATGACTATACTCTGTACCTGTAAAGTAAGGCTGTAAAGTACCTGTACACATTTTTTGTCAATTTTACTGTAAATTATCTACTTAAAATTATCTGTTAGTTTAAGGACTTCCCCGAAACTCTATGCGTGCTAGTGGCTTTACAGGAATGTAAAATCAACTTCATTTCTATGTTCTCTCTTAACCCCCAATGTACCTTCTTGTATATAAATAAATAAATGCTTGTCATCCTTATGTATCACCTTTGTATTAATTTTTTATTTTCCTTGAATATTCTCATTTTGTTAACTTACTTCTCTTATAGTATTAAGTGTTTTACCCCATCACAACATTAATTAAAAAATTTCTATATTACTATTAATTTTGCCCGAAATGCTTTGCGTAATACTGGCTTCATTAGTACAGTATGTGTAACTGCTGTCCCTTCAATTGAACAATACTCTCATTACACATAGAAATCACAATAGTGTGATGCATCAAATTTATTTATTTATTTATTTAATTATTTATTTATTTATATACAAGAAGGTACACTGGGTTTGTGAGAATACATAGCATGGTATTTACAATCTTGTAAAGCCACTAGTACGCGCAGCATTTCGGGCAGGTCCTTAATCTAACAGATAATTTTAAGTAGGTAAATTCTAGTGGAATTAATAAAATGATAACAGATACATTGCAAGAAAGAAAAAAAAATGAGATGAGAGATATTAGTAGGAATATTAAAGCACATTGGTATATTAAAGTTCAGACTGATTGCATTGACAGCTTGATTGGTAATTTAAACGAAGATTAATAGGCACCATACAGCAAATTGAAAGCACATATAAGAAGACAGCAATGATCACAATGGTAAAGTTGTTTGGACTGGTTACATGGAGATTGGGCAGCACTAGATACAGTGCAGTTTTAAAGCAACAAGGTAGAAAACTATGAAGATGAAATTAGGTACTTTTTAGTTTTGTTTTTGAATGATGCAAAAGTTGGACAGCTTTTCAATTCATTAGGGAGTGAGTTCCATAGACTAGGTTCCTTTATTTGCAAAGATTGTTTGCACAGATTAAGTTTGACTCTGGGGATATCAAAGATATATTTATTTCTGTTGTGGTGATAATGGGTCCTATTACATCTGTCCAGGGAGAGTTTCAGAACATGATTTGCGTTTAAGAACTGGGTTTTGTAAATGTAGTTGACACAAGAGAATGTGTGGAGTGAGATTATGTTTAGCATGTTTAGGGAGCTAAACAAGGGGGCTGAGTGTTGTCTGAAAACAGATATTCTGATAGCAGATTTTGCTGGGGGATGATGGACCTGAGGTGGTTTGCAGTGGTTGAACCCCATGCACAGATACCATAATTAAGATAGGGACAGATTAGTGTATAATATAGTGAGATGAGAGCAGAGTTAGATACATAGTATCTGATTTTGGAGAGTATACCAACTGTTTTAGAGACTTTCTTAGTTATGTGTTGTATGTAGGTGCTGAAGTCGAGTCTCTTATCTAGGAATAGGCCACGAAACTTTCCATCATTTTTATTATTAATGTTAACATTGTCTATCTGAAGCTGAATTGCATTTGTTGACTTGCTTCCAAATAAGATGTAGTAGGTCTTTTCTATGTTAAGTGTTAGTTTGTTGGTTGACATCCATAAGTGTACTTTTTTTTAGTTCATTATTAACAGCATTATTTAGTGCATGTGTTTTGGGGTTAGAATAGATGAGGGTAGTATCATCAGCAAACAATATAGGTTTCAGAATGTTGATGACATCAGGCAGACCATTGATGTATATAAGAAATAGAAGAGATCCCAAGATGCTGCCCAGTGGCACCCCAATGGTTATTGGTAGTGGGAGAGGTTATATTATTGATGGCTACACATTGGTGTCTATCACTAAGAAAGGATTGGATATAATCCAGGGCATGGCCTCGGATTCCATAATGATGCAGTTTACATAAGAGGTAGTTGTGATTAACAGTATCAAAGGCCTTTCTCAGGTCAATGAAGAGTCCAATCGGAAACTCATTTTTGTCAAGGGCTGAGTAAATTATATCAAGGAGACTAATAATTGCGTCCAATCGGAAACTCATTTTTGTCAAGGGCTGAGTAAATTATATCAAGGAGACTAATAATTGCGTCCAATCGGAAACTCATTTTTGTCAAGGGCTGAGTAAATTATATCAAGGAGACTAATAATTGCGTCGTTAGTACTCTTTTGGGAGCGGAAGCCAAACTGACAGGAGCCGAGTATGTCGAATTTTACGAGGTAAGAGTACAGCTGTTTGTAGATAATTTTTTCAAATATTTTTGATAGTACGGGTAGGTTTGATATGAACAAATTTGAAATGAGTTTGTTTGTTTGTTTGTTTCATTTCAAGTTTGAAATTAACAAATCCACAAGAGCCGTGACGAGGGTTCAAATCTACGTCCGAGAGTGTGTAATGAAGGAAGGATGAAGAGGTAGAACAGCTTATTGACAGAGCTCAGGTGCATGGGGGAATTGTGTAAAAACCTAGTTTGTGTCTCGGAGAGACTGCAGGATCCGTGGAAGGTCAAGTTGATTTTTCGGTTGGAATTCCAATGTCGTAGCTCAGTCGATTAACCACTATTGAGAAGAAAAATAAGAAGAGGGGGAACAAGTTCCTCAAGATTGCATACACCAACATAGATGGAGTAAGATCAAAGATACTGGAGTTAAGTGATATAATACAGCTGCAGACACCAGACATTGTTCCACTCACGGAGACAAAACTTGAAGATGCTATTTTAAATGAGGTCATATTCCCAAGGGGCTACTCAATTTGAAGACGGGACAGAAAAATCAGGAAAGGCGGTGGCGTTGCTGTGCTGGTGAAAGAACACCTAAAGGTGAACGAAATAGTGACTGCCAATCCACAAGAAGTTGACATAATAGCACTAGAGATCTGCCATGAGGATGATAAACTAATGATCATAAATGCATATAGTCCACCGTTAAGCAGCACATGGTCAAAGGAGGAGCTAGATAGTAAACGAGAAGGTCTTATAACAATAATGAGAGATCATAGCGAGAGCGGATAACGATAGTTCACGACTGTTGATAGTCGGCGACTTCAACTTAAAATCCATAGACTGGGAAGCATGTGAACTAAAACAGAAGATTTCTGGACCTGTAAAATTGTACACCTCATCCTGGAAACATTCTTGTATCAACATGTTAAACAAGCTACGAGGATGAGGGAAGGGGATATCCCCTCCATGCTAGATTTGATATTTACCAGGAAGGAGGAAGAAATATTTGACATTCAGTACCTTCCTCTCTTGGGTAAAAGTGACCATGTCTTTTTGGGAATAAAGTATGCAATGCGTTATAATCTGGAAGAAAATATGACGGTCGATGCAAATGGAAAACCTGACTTTAGGAGAGGACATTATGGCAACCTTAGAAAATATTTTAGTGAGTATAATTGGACAGACTTGTTGCTAGGCAAGGAAGTGAATGAGATGTATGTCAGGTTTTGTGAAATATATGATAAAGGCACAAAAAAATTTATACCAAAACAGAGAAGCAGAACTAGGAAACAGGATTGGTTCAACAGAAAGTGCGAGAGGGCCAGAGACCAAAAGACACAAAAATGGAATCAATACAGGAAGAGGCCGAACCCCCAAACATGCCAGCGATACAAAGATGCGAGAAACAACTACACGGCAGTGAAGAGAGAGGCAGAAAGAAATTTTGAAAAAGGGATTTCAGACAAATGTAAAACAGAATCAGGTCTGTTCTATAAATTCATAAACAACAAATTGCAGGTAAAGGATAATATTCAGAGGTTGAAAATGGGAAATAGATTCACGGAAAATGAAAAGGAAATGTGTGAAACATTAAACGAAAAGTTCCAAAGTGTGTTTGTACAAAATGAAATCTTCAGGGAACCAGATACAATAAGAATTCCAGAGAACAACATAGAGCACATAGAGGTGTCTAGAGACGAAGTGGAAAAAATGCTCACGGAGCTAAATAAGAACAAAGCAGTTGGTCCAGATGGAGTTTCACCATGGGTTCTGAGAGAATGTGCACCTGAGCTCAGCATTCCTCTTCAACTGATTTTTCAGGCATCCCTGTATACAAGAGTTGTAGCTGATGTGTGGAAAAAGGCTAACATAGTTCCAGTCTACAAAAGTGGAAGCAGGGAAGACCCCTTTAATTATAGACCGGTATCATTGACAAGTGTAATAGTCAAAATATTGGAAAAAATAATTAAATCTAAATGGGTAGAACACCTGGAGAGAAATGATATAATATCAGACAGACAGTATGGTTTTCGATCTGGAAGATCCTGTGTATCGAATTTACTCAGTTTCTATGATCGAGCAACAGAGATATTACAGGAAAGAGATGGTTGGGTTGACTGCATCTATCTGGACCTAAAAAAGGCTTTCGACAGAGTTCCACATAAGAGGTTATTTTGGAAACTGGAAAATATTGGAGGAGTGACAGGTACGCTTCTAACATGGATGAAAAATTTTCTGACTGATAGAAAAATGAGGGCTGTGATCAGAGGCAATGTATCGGACTGGAGAAATGTCACAAGTGGAGTACCACAGGGTTCAGTTCTTGCACCAGTGATGTTTATTGTCTACATAAATGATCTACCAGTTGGTATACAGAATTATATGAACATGTTTGCTGATGATGCTAAGATAATAGGAAGGATAAGAAACTTAGATGATTGTCATGCCCTTCAAGAAGACCTGGACAAAATAAGTACATGGAGCGCCACTTGGCAAATGGAATTTAATGTTAATAAATGCCATGTTATGGAATGTGGAATAGGAGAACATAGACCCCACACAACCTATATATTATGTGAGAAATCTTTAAAGAAGTCTGATAAAGAAAGAGATCTAGGGGTGGTTCTAGATAGAAAACTATCACCTGAGGACCACATAAAGAATATTGTGCGAGGAGCCTATGCCACACTTTCTAACTTCAGAATTGCTTTTAAATACATGGATGGCGATATACTAAAGAAATTGTTCACGACTTTTGTTAGGCCAAAGCTAGAATATGCAGCAGTTGTGTGGTGCCCATATCTTAAGAAGCACATCAACAAACTGGAAAAGGTGCAAAGACATGCAACTAAGTGGCTCCCAGAACTGAAGGGCAAGAGCTATGAGGAGAGGCTAGAGGCATTAAATATGCCAAAAATAGAAGAAAGAAGAAAAAGAGGTGATATGATCACTACATACAAAATAGTAACAGGAATTGATAAAATCAATAGGGAAGATTTCTTGAGACCTGGCACTTCAAGAACAAGAGGTCATAGATATAAACTAGCTAAACACAGATGCCGAAGAAATATAAGAAAATTCACTTTCGCAAACAGAGTGGTAGACGGTTGGAACAAGTTAGGGGAGAAGGTGGTGGAGGCCAAGACCGGCAGTAGTTTCAAAGCATTATATGACAAAGAATGCTGGGAAGACGGGACACCACGAGCGTAGCTCTCATCCTGTAACTACACTTAGGTAATTACACTTAGGTAATTACACTATGCTGTGCTGAGTTTATTGTGAGATTCCTCGTGCGCATGAAATAAAGTGTTCCCTAAAAATTTTTTTTTCTTCGTAAAATAATAAATTTCATTCCCTGAACATGTCTATGTAAAAATAAATACCAAATTCCACTTACTTTGGCTCTGGGGACGTGGACAAGGTGCGTTGTGGTGTCATCGGGGGCTGGTCGCCCTTGCGTGACACATCCAGACACAGTCGCCCGGGCCATTCAAGCACCAGATGTTGGCACAAATATATTTTCAATTATCTGTTTTATGTATTTCCAATTTGGTTTTATTTGTTTGTTTTTTTATCGTATACCTGGTTGATACCTGGTTGATGGGGTTCTGGGAGTTCTTCTACTCCCCAAGCCCGGCCCGAGGCCAGGCTTGACTTGTGAGAGTTTAGTCCACCAGGCTGTTGCTTGGAGCGGCCCGCAGGCCCACACACCCACCACAGCCCGGTTGGTCCGGCACTCCTTGGAGGAATAAATCTAGTTTCCTCTTGAAAATGTCCACGGTTGTTCCGGCAATATTTCTTATGCTTGTGTGCGTATATGATGCATATTTGTATCCTTTACAATATGTATACAGCAGAATGTTCATAATGTTCCATGAAACTGTGATACATGTGTCAGTAATGTGTCCACAATAAATGTTTATTGTCGCAATATTACGTGTTAAAAATTCACTAAAATTACAATATGTACAGTTTCACACACTATTTACAAAGTAACACACTGTATTACACACTCAGTACTTCGGAAGTGAGTAATAATCAATGAAGTAGTCCAGGGTACACAGCGCGACTTCGCTCTCGTTGCACCAGGTACAGATAGAATTTCGCTTCCTGTTTCTTTGTTCTGTGTGTGTGCAAATAACGCACTCATGTACACCCTTGGCATTAGTACCTGTAGGTAGTATGTAGCCAAGCTTGTAAAATGTAAGGTAGTCTTGAAAAGATTACAGGGAAAGATCAATTTGTAAGGTAGTCGTGAAAAGATCCCCTTGTAAGGTCCCACACAAGAAGAGATTCAGCCAGCCTCAAAGAGTGTCCGTCAGTAAAGAAGAGATTCAGCTATTCTTGAAAATATCTATGGAAAACACCACCATGGAAGCCGCTAACACTGCTCATCTATGCTACTTGTATCAGATGCATCATCACTGAATGCAGAAAACGATTCATCTATGTATCATCTAAATAAATTGGAGATAGCATAGATGGGCAAGGGTGGTGCTCAGAGCTACAACTGGATACGCTCGCTGTATCGTCCTCTTAGGTGCTGTATCACTTGCATCTGATCTTTGTGTTAGGTCCTATTGCTTCTAGCTTCACCAATATTATGACCCTTATATTCTTCAAACATTAAGGTTTGAATTTCACCGACAAAGCACGATCTTTCAACTCGCGTCGGACAGGTGTTTGGGAGCCAGAGGCGCGTGTGCCACTCGGTACTAACCCAGCCAGCAGCCCTAGGGCATAAGGGGAATTTTTTCCTAGATGGCTACCTCTCACTGGAGGTCCTAAGAGTCCATTTCGTACACAACCAACCTCGCACACATTTAGAATGGGTACGAAAAAATCAAAATGAGCTTTCTCGGTTGGCAAACCGCGTATTCTCGGTTGGCGCAGTTAAGTGGTTAAGGAGCGTCTAAGATCTTCTCTGATGTAGGTTCGAACCCTCTTCACGGCCCTTATGGATTGATTTATTTATTTAATTTATATACAAGAAGGTACATTGTGTTAGAGAATACATAGCATAGTATTTACAATCTTGTAAAGCCACTAGTATGCGCAGTGTTTCGGGCAGGTCATTATCTAACTATTACCCAACAGATAATTTTAAGTAGGTAAATTCTAGCAGAATTAATAAAATGATAACAGATACATTGCAAGAAAAAAAAATGAGATGAGAGAGAATAGTAAGTATATTAAAGCACATTGGTTTATTAAAGCTCTGGTTGATTACATTGTCAACTTGATTGTTAATTTAAACAAGATTAACAGACACCGTACAGCAGCTTGATAGCACATATAAGAAGACAGCAATGATCACAATGGTAAAGCCATTATTCATTTATTACTCTTATGTTCTTTGTACACAATCTTTTGAATAATAATAATATTTTTAATATTATTATTTACACACATAAAATCACACTAACGTGATAAACATCAATGAGAAAATTCACTTGGGCTGTGAGGCGATGCGAACCTGCAATGTTTGCGTCACCTCACAGCCCCAGTGGATCGTTCATTGATGTATATCTCCTTAGTGCGATTTTCTGTGTATCTGAAGATGGGCATACGGTGTTCAACTACAATACTTAACCCCTTCACCTGAGTGCTTAGGGGCCTTATGTAAAACTTGGCCTGGCTTCAGGACTTCCTGTGATATCAGTAGAAATCTGATTGTAAGACTTTTAGGAAGTCAGTGGTGGTACAGTGGTAGAGTAAGCAGCTGGCAATGCCTTGGTCGTGGGTTTGCAACACCACACAGTCCCAGTAGATTTTCTCTATTATTATTATTATTATAAAAATTATCATATTCGATAGGCCAATGTCCACACCCCAACACTGCCATAGGCCTATTTCCACACCCCAACAATTGCATGTTGGGGTGTAAGACAATGGTGGAGCAGAAAGTACTCCAGTACTTACGGAGGATGATGAGAGTGCGAGGAATAAGGTGGTCAGGTGGAGCCAGTGACTCCTTCCTTCAACAGTTTTGTCTCTCCCTCGTGGTATATCCTCAATGTCTTCAGTGGTGTGGCCTCACCACACACTTACACTGCCATAAGTGTCCTGAGAGTACTGTGGGAGGGTCAATTTGGCGGGTATTGTGGACACAGGTCTTTAAGACAGGCGAACTTCACGAGTCGTGGAGACGTCTATAGCAACCTTTGTTGTGATGACGTCACTCGCTCGCTCGCTTACCCGCCACGTTCCTCTTCCCATTTTCTTTACTTACTGATCTTTGTCGATGTTTAATTAACCTGAGAGCAACTAATATTGGTGGCCTCAACGAGGACAGGCAGTTGGCGGCTTGTCAAAGGTCCTACCCATTTGCCTGGATGATCTTTTCTATCTGTATTTTAAAACCCAGTAGAGTTTTGGCGTTTACTTTACCTACTCTTTGGCGGGTAGGCTGTTCCACGGGTTAACAACCATACGGGTGAAAAAGCCTCTCCTGTTTTTTGTCCTACATTGTGGCTTGTTGAGCTTGAACCCGTCGCTCCTCGTTCGTGTTACATCTGACCTTTTGAAGAAAGTGTCCGGATCGACATCGTCCAAATTGTTTAGTATTTTAAGTGTTTCGATGAGCTCCGCCCTGTCATGCCTGGTTTGCGGTGTTGTTTGGCCAGTGGCCCTCAACCCTTCCTGATACGAGAGATGACTAAGCTCTGGTATGATTTTTGTTGCCCGGTGTTGCATCTTCTCCAGAGCAGCTATGTCTTTCTGAAGATAAGGTCTCAATGCCTGTATGCAATAATCCAGGTGGGGGCGCACCAGAGACTTATACAATTGAAGGACTACTTTAGTTTACTTGAAGGTAAAGGCACGCTTGATTATTCCCAAGATTTGGTTCGCTTTTTTTTACTGCCGCTCCCACTTTTTGTGCATCTTTTAGTGAATGATGGATTCTGATTCCAATGTCGCATTCGTCATCTATCTGTTGTAAGGTAAAGCTGGCAATTTGGTAGTTGTGACGTGGAATGTTATGCCCTACAGGCAAGGTCTTACATTTATCGACATTAAAGAGCATTTGCCAGTCATCTGACCATTGGTGGAGTTCATGTAGATCTCTTTGTAAGGTCTCAATATCACTTTCACTTCCTTCTTTATCATAGATCTTAGTGTCATCTGCCCAACATTCCATCTCCCAGGATGAACAGGACCAGCACAAGCTGCTTGACTATGTTATTGTGTCGTCCCAAAATATTCCTGTGGAACGTGAAGGTGAAAAGTGTATTGAAATAGTTCATGCTCTCATAAAAGACGAATTGCGTGTCACTCTAAATAAAACCGACATTATTGCTGCCTACAGAGTAGGCAAAAAGAATCCATCAGGTCTAAACCAGCGAAAAATTCGCCTCAAGCTGGCTTCCCAGTCCATAAAATCGCATCTTGTCCGGACAGCTGCATCCCAACGAAAGGGAATCTACATCAACGAGTGCTTGACTAGAAAAAGACAGCAACTCCTCCACCGCCTGCGGCAAATCCGTCATCAAAACCCAGATGCGATTCATCAGTGCTTCGTTAGAGATGGCATGATTAAAGCGAGAAAGACTTCAGTTCGTAAAATGTTTACAATTGCTAATGAAGATAACATCAACACTTTCCTCTCCCAATGTGGTTTGTCTCACCTTATTATCCCTCTCAATGAGTCGACATAATTAACCCCCTTGTCACCTAGTGCAGGCTACGTATCCTAAGTCTCTTTGTTACACTTTTTTAAAGTAAATTTTAATTTAATGTATATTAGTCATTTATTATTAATTGAGTGCATTAATATTTTCTTTAGTTCTTATTAATTATATGATCATAACTAAACTATTTATAGTTAATAATCATTAGATTAAACTTGCCTATGTTTATTATTCAACTTTTTATAAAATAAAATAAATAAAATGTTAAATAAATAAAATTAAATTAAATTAATTAATTAAATAAAATTAATTAAAAAAATAAAATTAAAAATAAAATAAATAAATTTAAATTTTCTTTGCTTTCATTTATTACCTAGGTTGCCTAGCCTCGCCATACTCCCTTACTCCATTGTACCCCTGGCTTTGCCTGTGTCTCAAAATGCAAATTATTACGTACAGTGTACCTGAGAGAACTTGTAAGCAATCTACCTCAATTTTCTTTTTTTTCTTCATTTTGTGTTTGTCTTGTATAGGTCTTGTTTATATTTTAATTCCCCCCCCCCCCCTTTTATATGAAAATTTTGTTTTGTAATTGCCGTTCTTGCCTTGTTTTCCTACAACCAGCCTTCTTATGCAAACAAATATAGACCCAGAACTAAACCTCTTATCCACTATCTTTGACAATCATCACTTTAATGATCAAAATTGCAGATATTTTACAGCACATGATGTAAACAATGTATTAACACATAATCACAATATCTCTGTAATTAACTTGAATGTAAGATCACTTATTTATTTATATATTTATTTATTTATATACAAGAAGGTACATTGGTTTTGTGAGAATACATTGGATAGTACAGTATTTACAATCTTGTAAAGCCACTAGTACGCGCAGCGTTTCGGGCAGGTCCTTAATCTAACAGATAATTTTAAGTAGCTAATTTCTATCAGAATTGATAAATGATAACAAATACATTGCAAGAGAAAAATGAGATGAGAGAGCTTAGTAAGTATATTAAAGCACATTGTTATATTAAAGCTCTGATTGATTACATTGACAGCTTGATTGGTAATTTAAACAAGATTAATAGACACCATACAGCAGATTGACAGTACATATAAGACAGTAATGATCACAATGGTAAAGATGTTCAGATTGGGTACATAAAGATTGGGAGACTGGGTAGCAATAGATACAGATAAACAAGATTAATAAACACCATACAGCAGGTTGGCAGCACATATAAGAAGACAGCAATGATCACAATGGTAAAGATGTTAAAATTGGGAACATAAAGGTTGGGAGATTGGGTAGCAATAGATACAGTGCAATTTTAAGGCAAAAAGTGAAACACTATGAAGATGAAATTAGGTACTTTTTAGTATTGACTTTGAATGATGTAAATGTTGGACAGCTTTTCAATTCAATAGGGAGTGAGTTCCATAAACTAGGTCCCTTTACTTGCATAGAGTTTACACAGATTAAGTTTAACTCTGGGGATATCAATGAGATATTAATTCTGGTGTGGTGATAATGGGTCCTATTACATCTGTCCAGGAAGAGTTTCAGAGCAGGATTTGCATTTAAGAACTGTGTTTTGTAAATGTAGTTGACACAAGAGAATTTATGGAGTGAGATTATGTTTAGCATGTTTAGGGAGTTAAACAAGGGGGCTGAGTGTTGTCTGAAAGCAGAATTTGATATTATTCTGATAGCAGATTTTTGCTGAGTGATGATGGACTTGAGGTGGTTTGCAGTGGTTGAACCTCATGCACAGATACCATAGTTGAGATAGGGATAGATTAGTGATTATATAGAGAGATGAGAGCAGAGTTAGGTACATAATATTTGATTTTAGAGAGTATACCAACTGTTTTAGAGACTTTCTTAGTTATGTGTTGTATGTGGGTGTTGAAGTTGAGTCTCTTGTCTAGGAATAGGCCAAGAAACTTTCCATCATTTTTATTGCTAATGTTTACATTGTCTATCTGAAGCTGAATTGCATTTGTAGATTTGCTTCCAAATAAGATGTAGTAGGTCTTTTCGATGTTTAATGTTAGTTTGTTCGTTGACATCCATAAATGGACTTTTTTTAATTCATTATTTACAACATTATTTAGTGTATGTGGGTTGAGGTCTGAATAGTTAAGGGTAGTATCGTCAGCAAACAATATAGGTTTGAGAATATTAGAGACATTAGGCAGATCGTTTATATATATAAGAAATAGAAGAGGTCCTAATTAAGATACTGCCCTGTGGCACTCCAACGGTAATTGGTGGAGTGGAAGAAGTTGTCATTGATGGTTACACATTGGAGTCTGTCACAAAGATAGAATTGGATATAGTCCAATGCATGGCCTCTGATTCCATAATGATGGAGTTTACGTAAGAGGTAATTGTGATTTTCTGACCATGGGGAGAAAGATACTGGCAGTATGGGGCGTTAAAGTTTATTGAGGATTAAATTCTGCAGAACATGTAAATATATAAAGTTCAAATATAAAGTAAGTAATTATATAAAGTCTATATTAAACACGGTTTAATTATAGACTTATAACAAAGTTGATATTATATTAAACTTAATATTGAACATGTAAATATATAAAGTAAATATATAACGTTTATATCAAAATATATAAAGTAAATATATAAAGTAAGAATTAACAGTAACAATTCCAAGTCCGAGGACTAGATTTAACTTAAGGTACACCCGTAGTAAGTATGAGACCTTAGCCTATAGTGACATGGAAACTAATTCTGCAGAAACCTAAAGGTTAACTGGTACTAGAATTAAGGCCGAGTGCAAATGTGTAGTAATTATATAACACTAGGATATAACAGGCAGGACACAAAGAATAACTAATAAGTGAGAGACCACATAACACGTAATGTACCCGGCCAAGAGGCCGTAAAAGACCTAATGGATAAGGAGAAGGGGGTGTGACTACAAGTAGGGCTTACTAGCACCTAGACTGGGCAAAGTATTAGCTGCGGACAGCGGGACACTTGGGGACCGGCGCTGCACCCCCCTTCCCACATGCAGTGGGGAGACAATCGGGACAACTGTGCGAAGCATGACGGGGGTACAAAAGCAGCCGCTTGCAAAGGGGGGGAGGGTGGGGTTTTGCGAGGGCAGCGGCGAGGGCGGGCGGAGTGAGGCAGAGCCCCAATGTGCGCCCGTATTTATACGGCCCCAAACTGCCCGCGCAACGCCGCGGGACGCGCTGCGCAATTGTTTCTTTCTCCCCCGCCAGAAAAATCCCCGCTTGTGAAGCAGTGACCATTAACAGTATCAAATGCTTTCTTAGGTCAATGAAGAGTCCAATCATAAATTCATTTTTGTCAAGGGCTGAGTAGATTACGTCAAGGAGACTAATGATTGCATCATTGGTGCTCTTGTGGGACCGGAAGCCAAACTGACAGGGGCTAAGAATGTCGAATTTTACGAGGTAGGAGTAGAGCTGTTTGTAGATAATTTTTTCAAATATTTTTGATAGAATGGGTAGGTTTGATATTGGTCTATAATTGTTTATGTCCGCTGGATTGACTCCTTTATGAACTGGCGTTACTCTTGCTTTTTTAAGGATATCAGGCAAGGTATGACACTCAAGGGATTTGTTGAACAGCAGAGCTATAGGTGGCGCAAGGGCATGGAGGCGCTCTTGTATACAATAGACGGAATTTCACTGATGTTCCTTGCCTCGGTTTTTAGTGAGTGTATGATGGACACAACATCTGTCGGGCTGACTGGTGAAAGGAGAAGAGAGGTTTGGATAGCTGCCTGAGAGATATGTGTTAATATGTACTCACCTAATTGTGCTTACGGGGGTTGAGCTTTGGCTCTTTGGTCCCGCCTCTCAACTGTCAATCAACGTGTGTACAGATTCCTGAGCCTACTGGGCTCTATCATATCTACATTTGAAACTGTGTATGGAGTCAACCATACACAGTTTCACAGCCATACATGTGTCTGAGTCTGTGGGATTTTTCTGGCAAGATGAAAACCAACCGATGAAAAGAAGCTATTCTTGTAATGTTATTTAAAAACCGAAAAACCTGCCCGAAACGCTTTGCGTAATAGTGGCTTTAGGCATTGTATGTACTAGCTCTATCTTTAAAGCCAACAAACTTTGTAAAATCTCTTTATGTATGTACCTTACCTAAATAAAAATTATTATTATTAATTATTATTATTATTTGTCTATTTGTACTCACAGCATTTGTGCGCCCCTTGAGGGACTTGAAGTAGAGGGGGTAGAAATAGCCTAAGCTACTCTATCCCTTTGAGATGTATTTATTGCTTATCTCAATAAACACACTTGAACTTGAACTTGAACTGGGCAACAAAAATCATACCAGATCTTAGTCATCTCTCGTATCAGGAACGGTTGAGGGCCACTGGGCAAACAACACGACAAAAGGCAACATGAAAGGCACATGGAAAACCATCTCTAGTATCCTAGGAACTAAACAACACTCACATAACCAAATAAAACTCTATAACGATGGCTATACACCGTCATCTGATATAGAAATGGCAAATGAATTTAATCCCATTTAACATTGCAGGTTAATATAGTAAGTACAGCATATAATTGTTACACTCTCGGGGCAAAATTCTTGTAGCTCCTAAGTATACTGTCTATCATACCATTATCACACATCCAAACAATTTGATGTGATACACTATTTATTTCCTTATTTCTATAGTTTTCAATAAGTTGACACTCTAATACATAATGTTCTAAGGTGTGGGCGTGCGGCATACTACATAATTTACACTCCTTATCTTTTTCACTGACATCAACACCGTATTGCCAGATATATTTGTATCCTAATCTTAATCTCATGTAAATTGAATCCTTCCAAGTAGACTTTCCTTTACCATAAGTGAAGGACGAATTTGTATTTATTATTGAATAATTCTTAAGTGTGTTACTACTTTCCACCATTGCCATTCTCTTTATCATTTCTTCATCCTCTTGGATCATCTTGATTCTTGTTTTTATTTGTTTCAAGGTTAACTAACATACAACATCAACAAGAGTTTTTTCAGTGGCGGGAATTCTCATTATCTGCTGATGTAGACCTGACCAAATGTAAACTGTGTCAACAAAATTATTCGCATACCCTCCGTCACTATGTGATGGAGTGCGAAAAGATACGTGAATTTAGAGACAATTCTACAACCAATGTTCCAGCGATGTGTCAATATTTCATTCAAAATGATCTGCTACCAGAAATTTAAGCCAAATATCCCCAGTTTGCTAACATTGGTAGTAACTAAGTGATTATAACCTATCCACCGCTGCCCACTGGATGGGGGGCGGTGTACAGGACAAACATATCAATTTTGACACTAGCTCTCCACATATGTCAGTTGCTTAATTTAGAACCTGTACTTGAGGTCGATCTTGAACCCATTGTTGATGTGATGACTTATATTGAATTTTGTAACTAGCTCATCAAGATTGTAACTTGCTTAGCTAAATGAATTGTGGGGTTCAGTCCCTGAGCCCATTATGTGCCTCTGTAACCCTTTCCACTACGGCCCACAAGATGGGTATGGGGTGCATAATAAATGAACTAAACTAACTAACTCTCTTCGCTATGTCATCAACTACCTCATTCAACAGTATTCCCACATGTGAAGGGATCCACATGAATCTTACTTTATATCCAGTTTTTTCTAATTTCTTAACATTCTCTCTACACTCTATCACAATCAGATTCAGATTCAGATTCAGATGTTTATTCAGGTAAGGTATATACATACAAGTGATGTTACATTAATGGATTGATATATAGATAGAGCTAGTACATACAATGCCTAAAGCCACTATTACGCAATGCGTTTCGGGCAAGAAAAACATTAATATCTAGAACTTAATACTAATTGAGCATAAAGAATAAAAGATGTTGAGAACAAATACAAATAAAGATAAAAAAAAGGGGGAACATGACTGAAAAAGCAGCACAAATACAATAGGTTGACAAACAGTGTTGATTAAAAAAAAAGAAAAAAAAAGAAAATAACAGACATGGGTTGACAATAGAGGAGTGAGGTAGATTACAGGGAATTTATTAGGTAGTGTTTAGTTTTTATCTTAAACTGGTTGAGAGAGGTACAGTCTTTAACATGGTTGGGAAGGTCATTCCACATTCTGGGCCCCTTGATTTGCAGAGCATTTCTAGTTTGATTAAGACGTACTCTAGGAATATCAAAACTGTATTTATTTCTGGTGTGGTGCTCATGGGTTCTGTTACAACCTTCTATGAAGCTTTTAAGATCAGGATTGGCATTATAGTTTAGCGTTTTATATATGTATAATACACATGAGAGAATGTGCAGTGACTTAATATCTAACATATTAAGAGATTTGAGTAGGGGTACCGAGTGATGTCTGGGGCCAGAGTTGGATATTGTTCTAATAGCGGCTTTGTGTTGGGTAATTAGAGGACGTAAGTGATTTTGGGTAGTAGAACCCCAAGCACAAATACCATAGTTGAGATAAGGATAGATAAGGGAGTAATAGAGAGTCACCAGAGCAGGGCGTGGTACATAATATCTGATCTTAGAAAGAATGCCCACAGTTTTTGAAACTTTTTTTGATATATTTAGAATGTGTCCCTGGAAATTCAGCTTGTGGTCAATGAGAATGCCAAGGAATTTGCCATCTAATTTGTTACAAATTTAGGTATTGTTTATTTTGAGATTTATAAGACTAGAGGATTTATTGCCAAACAGAATATAGAAGGTTTTGTCAATGTTAAGGGTGAGTTTGTTGGCAGTTAGCCAAAGATGGACTTTATTTAGCTCAGTATTTACTGTGGCATTTAGAGCAAGAGGGTCAGGACTGGAGTAAATGAAGGTTGTGTCGTCAGCAAATAGGATTGGTTTGAGGTGTTGGGAGGCATTTGAAGGTCATTAATGTAGATGAGAAAGAGGAGAGGGCCAAGTATGCTGCCCTGAGGAACACCAATGTTGATGGGTAGGGTGGGAGAAATTGTATTATTCACAGAAACATATTGGAGCCTGTCAGTAAGGTAGGACTCGAGGTATTGTAGGGAGTGTCCTCTGACTCCATAATGATGTAATTTAAGAAGAAGGTTTTGGTGGTTGACAGTATCAAAAGCTTTACGCAGGTCCACAAATAACCCAACAGGGAGCTCCTTTTTATCAAGAGCTGTATGAATCGAGTTAAGCATACTAATAAGTGCATCGTTAGTGCTTTTTTTGGGTCTGAAGCCATATTGGCAAGGGCTAAGTATATTGAGTTTGGCTAGATATGAGTAAAGCTGCTTGTATATAAGTTTTTCAAAAATTTTTGACAAGTTTGGCAGGATTGATATAGGTCTGTAGTTGTTAACATCTGTGGGGTCACCACATTTGTGGACAGGCGTTACTCTCGCTTTTTTTAGAATATCTGGAAAGGTTTGGAGTTCAAGTGACTTGTTGAAGAGCAAAGCAATAGCAGGGGCTAAAGATCTGGAGGCTTTTTTGTAAATTAAAGTTGGTATCTCCTCAAGGGCACCAGACTTGGTTTTAAGGGAAAGGATTATCTCATTGACGTCAGTGGAGTTAATAGGCTTTAGGTACAGAGACTGTGGATAGTTACCTGTAAGATAGTCCTTAATGTCAGTACTGGAAGATGGAATATCATTTGCAAGGGATGAACCAATGGAAGAGAAGAACCTATTGAACTCAATAGCAGAATCAGAGGCTGAAAGCTGACCATCGTTATTAGACAGGAGAGTCGGTTTGTTATTTAAAGATTTCTTTGATCCCAATATTTGTGAAATTGTGCTCCAAGTTTGTTTAATGTTGCTCTTTATTTGAGTAAATTTATCTTCGTAGTAATTAGTTTTGGCTCGTCTAATTATCTTAGTTAGCAATAATGAGTAATTCTTTGAGAATTCTTTGGAGACAATTCCTAACCTATACTTCTTCTCAAGGTCGTGTTTTTTGTTAATGGATTTCAGTATTCCCTTTGTAAGCCAAGGATTGTTAAGCCTTTTGCTTGTGACTTGTTTTGTAAGCCTAGGACAGTGGGTGTTATAAAGGCTAAGAGTTGTTTGTAGAAAAGATTGCACTGCTAGGTTGATGTCCCCTATGTTACCTAATTCGGACTCCCAGTTGACATTATCAGCAGCAGTTATAAAATTGTTTATAGCAGTTTCATTGTGCAGCCTAAAGCTTAACTCCCTTGTTTCTAGAGGTGGTTTGCTAATGTTAGTTAAGAGAAATGTGGGGTAGTGGTCTGTAGTGCTATCGGTGATTATACCTGAAGTAAGCGGAGAGGTTATGTTGGTCCAGATGTGATCTAGAGTCGTGGCAGTGCTATCAGTGATTCTAGTAGGTCTAGTGATTAAGGGTATGAGGAGGCAGGAATTCATACAGTTGAGGAAGCTAACAGCAGTAGGGTGTTCTGGCTCGCAGAGGTCAATATTAAAGTCCCCTGCGATAATTAGGTGGTTTTTGTTCAGTCTGTTATCAAGTATTAGATTTCTAAGGTTTGAGTTGAATACAGACACATCAGTGTTGGGAATTCTATAGACTGCACCCACAGACAGGACAGACTCGGCACCCTTGACTCTGAAGCTGGCGAAGATATACTCCCCATAGCAGTCTCTAGTTCTAATTTCTTTTAAGCATGTTAGTTCTTGGTGGTAGTAAAGAGCAGTGCCACCACCTCTCTGAAGTTGACGACAGTTGTGAATTGCTGAGTAGTTAGGCATGTTAAAGAGTTGAGTAGTATCCTCTTTCAACCATGTTTCAGTAAGTATAATAAAAGAGAATTTGTTGCCAATAGTTTCAATCAAGGCACTAACATCATCGAAGTGTTTACCTAGGGATCTAACGTTCAAATTGATTACAGAGATATTGTGATTATGAGTTAATACATTGTTTACATCATGTGCTGCAAAATATCTGCAATTTAGATCATTAAAGTGATTATTGTCATAGATAGTGGATAAGAGGTTAAGTTCTGGGTCTATACTTGACTGCATAAAAGAAGCTGATTGTAGAATCAGAAATAAGTAGAAAAAAGCTATAAAATAGGGAAAAATATATACACAATACTGTACAAAACAAACACAAAAGGGGCTTACAGGGGTACAATGGAGTAAGGGAGTATGGCTAGGATAGGCAACCTAGGCAATTAATGAGATTAAAGAAAAAACATGTAAACATGGACTATACAAAACACAAGATATGGAAATACAAAACAAAAAATATAAGCAAGACTAAGCAATACAAAAAAAAAACAAATTGAGCAAAAATGAGGTAGATTGCTTACGAGTACTCACAGGTACACTGTAAGTAACAATTTGCAATTTGAGATGCAGGCAAAGCCAGGGGTACAATGGAGTAAGGGAGCATGGCAAGGCTAGGCAACCTAGGTAATAAATGAAATCAAAGAAAAGTTGAATAATAAACATAGGCAAATTTAAGCTAATGATTAATAACTATAGATAGTTCAGTAATGACTGTATAATTAAAAAGACCTGAAGAACTACTTAATAACTCAATTAAATAATTTCGGTAAATGACTAGGTAAGAGTAAGTTAAAAATTAAGTCAGAAAATGAACCAAGGAGACTTAGGATACCTAGCCCCACTAGTTGACAGGGGGTTAATTAAGTTAATTCATTGGGAGTGATAAGGTGAGACAAACCACATTGGGAGAGGAAAGTGTTGAGGTTTTCTTCTCTAGTAATAGTAAACATTTTGCCCTCTGCGGTTTTTCTCACCTTTATCAGACCATCTCTAACGAAGCACTGATGAATAGCATCTGGGTTTTGTTGCCGGATTTGACGCAGGCGGTAGAGGATTTGCTGTCTGTTCCTGGTCAAGCACTCGTTGATGTATAATCCCTTCCGTAGGGATGCAGCTGTCCGGACTAGATTGGATTTCGTGAACTGGGAAGACAGCTTCAGGCGAATTTTCCGTTGATTTAGACCTGATGGATTCTTTTGCCTACTCTGTAGGCAGCAATAACGTCAGTTTTGTTTAGATTGAGCTGCAATATTCTGATAGACTGGACGTCTGCTATTTAAAGACTCTAACGCTCCTCTGCTGTCAATAAAGAAACAGGCAATTTTACAACATTTGACTACTTCCTGTAATCCTGCTAATACACCTTGGAGTTCAGCCTGCGTTGAAGAGACATTGTCAGTTAAGCGGCGTCCAATTTGCCTATGTTTATTATTCAACTTTTCTTTGATTTCATTTTTTACCTAGGTTGCCTAGCCTTGCCATGCTCCCTTACTCCATTGTACCCCTGGCTTTGCCTGCATCTCAAATTGCAAATTGTTACTTACAGTGTACCTGTGAGTACTCGTAAGCAATCTACCTCATTTTTGCTCAATTTGTTTTTTTGTTCTTTTTTTTGTATTGCTTAGTCTTGCTTATATTTTTTGTTTTGTATTTCCATATCTTGTGTTTTGTATAGTCCATGTTTACATGTTTTTTCTTTAATCTCATTAATTGCCTAGGTTGCCTAGCCTAGCCATACTCCCTTACTCCATTGTACCCCTGTAAGCCCCTTTTGTGTTTGTTTTGTACAGTATTGTGTATATTTTTTTCCCTATTTTATAGCTTTTTTCTACTTATTTCTGATTCTACAATCAGCTTCTTTTATGCAGTCAAGTATAAACCCAGAACTTAACCTCTTATCCACTATCTATGACAATAATCACTTTAATGATCTAAATTGCAGATATTTTGCAGCACATGATGTAAACAATGTATTAACTCATAATCACAATATCTCTGTAATCAATTTGAACGTTAGATCCCTAGGTAAACACTTCGATGATGTTAGTGCCTTGATTGAAACTATTGGCAACAAATTCTCTTTTATTATACTTACTGAAACATGGTTGAAAGAGGATACTACTCAACTCTTTAACATGCCTAACTACTCAGCAATTCACAACTGTCGTCAACTTCAGAGAGGTGGTGGCACTGCTCTTTACTACCACCAAGAACTAACATGCTTAAAAGAAATTAGAACTAGAGACTGCTATGGGGAGTATATCTTCGCCAGCTTCAGAGTCAAGGGTGCTGAGTCTGTCCTGTCTGTGGGTGCAGTCTATAGAATTCCCAACACTGATGTGTCTGTATTCAACTCAAACCTTAGAAATCTAATACTTGATAACAGACTGAACAAAAACCACCTAATTATCGCAGGGGACTTTAATATTGACCTCTGCGAGCCAGAACACCCTACTGCTGTTAGCTTCCTCAACTGTATGAATTCCTGCCTCCTCATACCCTTAATCACTAGACCTACTAGAATCACTGATAGCACTGCCACGACTCTAGATCACATCTGGACCAACATAACCTCTCCGCTTACTTCAGGTATAATCACCGATAGCACTACAGACCACTACCCCACATTTCTCTTAACTAACATTAGCAAACCACCTCTAGAAACAAGGGAGTTAAGCTTTAGGCTGCACAATGAAACTGCTATAAACAATTTTATAACTGCTGCTGATAATGTCAACTGGGAGTCCGAGTTAGGTAACATAGGGGACATCAACCTAGCAGTGCAATCTTTTCTACAAACAACTCTTAGCCTTTATAACACCCACTGTCCTAGGCTTACAAAACAAGTCACAAGCAAAAGGCTTAACAATCCTTGGCTTACAAAGGGAATACTGAAATCCATTAACAAAAAACACGACCTTGAGAAGAAGTATAGGTTAGGAATTGTCTCCAAAGAATTCTCAAAGAATTACTCATTATTGCTAACTAAGATAATTAGACGAGCCAAAACTAATTACTACGAAGATAAATTTACTCAAATAAAGAGCAACATTAAACAAACTTGGAGCACAATTTCACAAATATTGGGATCAAAGAAATCTTTAAATAACAAACCGACTCTCCTGTCTAATAACGATGGTCAGCTTTCAGCCTCTGATTCTGCTATTGAGTTCAATAGGTTCTTCTCTTCCATTGGTTCATCCCTTGCAAATGATATTCCATCTTCCAGTACTGACATTAAGGACTATCTTACAGGTAACTATCCACAGTCTCTGTACCTAAAGCCTATTAATTCCACTGACGTCAATGAGATAATCCTTTCCCTTAAAACCAAGTCTAGTGCCCTTGAGGAGATACCAACTTTAATATACAAAAAAGCCTCCAGATCTTTAGCCCCTGCTATTGCTTTGCTCTTCAACAAGTCACTTGAACTCCAAACCTTTCCAGATATTCTAAAAAAAGCGAGAGTAACGCCTGTCCACAAATGTGGTGATCCCACAGATGTTAACAACTACAGACCTATATCAATCCTGCCAAACTTGTCAAAAATTTTTGAAAAACTTATATACAAGCAGCTTTACTCATATCTAGCCAAACTCAATATACTTAGCCCTTGCCAATATGGCTTCAGACCCAAAAAAAGCACTAACGATGCACTCATTAGTATGCTTAACTCGATTCATACAGCCCTTGATAAAAAGGAGCTCCCTGTTGGGTTATTTGTGGACCTGCGTAAAGCTTTTGATACTGTCAACCACCATAACCTTCTTCTTAAATTACATCATTATGGAGTCAGAGGGCACTCCCTACAATACCTCGAGTCCTACCTTACTGACAGGCTCCAATATGTTTCTGTGAATAATACAATTTCTCCCACCCTACCCATCAACATTGGTGTTCCTCAGGGCAGCATACTTGGCCCTCTCCTCTTTCTCATCTACATTAATGACCTTCCAAATGCCTCCCAACACCTCAAACCAATTCTATTTGCTGACGACACAACCTTCATTTACTCCAGTCCTGACCCTCTTGCTCTAAATGCCACAGTAAATACTGAGCTAAATAAAGTCCATCATTGGCTAACTGCCAACAAACTCACCCTTAACATTGACAAAACCTTCTATATTCTGTTTGGCAATAAATCCTCTAGTCTTATAAATCTCAAAATAAACAATACCCAAATTTGTAACAAATTAGATGGCAAATTCCTTGGCATTCTCATTGACAACAAGCTGAATTTCCAGGGACACATTCTAAATATATCAAAAAAAGTTTCAAAAACTGTGGGCATTCTTTCTAAGATCAGATATTATGTACCACGCCCTGCTCTGGTGACTCTCTATTACTCCCTTATCTATCCTTATCTCAACTATGGTATTTGTGCTTGGGGTTCTACTACCCAAAATCACTTACGTCCTCTAATTACCCAACACAAAGCCGCTATTAGAACAATATCCAACTCTGGCCCCAGACATCACTCGGTACCCCTACTCAAATCTCTTAATATGTTAGATATTAAGTCACTGCACATTCTCTCATGTGTATTATACATATATAAAACGCTAAACTATAATGCCAATCCTGATCTTAAAAGCTTCATAGAAGGTTGTAACAGAACCCATGAGCACCACACCAGAAATAAATACAGTTTTGATATTCCTAGAGTACGTCTTAATCAAACTAGAAATGCTCTGCAAATCAAGGGGCCCAGAATGTGGAATGACCTTCCCAACCATGTTAAAGACTGTCCCTCTCTCAACCAGTTTAAGATAAAAACTAAACACTACCTAATAAATTCCCTGTAATCTACCTCACTCCTCTATTGTCAACCCATGTCTGTTATTTTCTTTCTTTTCTTTTTATTTTCTTTTCTTTTTTTTTTCTTTTTTTTTTCATTTTCTTTTTTTTTTATTTTCTTTTTTTTTTTTTTCTTTTTTGTAATCAACACTGTTTGTCAACCTATTGTATTTGTGCTGCTTTTTCAGTCATGTTCCCCCTTTTTTTTTTTATCTTTATTTGTATTTGTTCTCAACATCTTTTATTCTTTATGCTCAATTAGTATTAAGTTCTAGATATTAATGTTTTTCTTGCCCGAAACGCATTGCGTAATAGTGGCTTTAGGCATTGTATGTACTAGCTCTATCTATATATCAATCCATTAATGTAACATCACTTGTATGTATATACCTTACCTGAATAAACATCTGAATCTGAATCTGAATCTGAATCAATAACAGTATCTACAGTGCCGATGTCAGTGTACTCCCTGATCAAGACTCCACATCCTGCCTTCCCATCCCTAGCTACTGACCCATCACAATATACATGTAGAGTGTTTATTGCTTATCTCAATAAACATACTTGAACTTGAACTTGTAGAGTGTTTTCTGTAGGCAGTTTTCTAATTATACAATCATATGTTGCCCTCAGCTCTCCTATTTCATACATACTTTTTTCTTTTGCAAGGGAGTAATTAGTACATCTACATTACAGTCCTCCCATGGTGGTGTGAATTTTCTCTTGGGCACAGCAATACACTGTAATAACATCATACTTTATAACATTAGTACAGTTATTCATATATACTCTCTTCTTCATCATACACTGTTCACTACTTCCCACCTTTTGAACCGAGAGGATTAATTCATTAACTCCCCCACCTCTCATTAATCTAATGGCAGAGGCTACATTTATCTCTACAATTCTATCCCCAATACTCTGCAGATTCAACTCCATCCTCATTATCTCAATCATAGCATTTCTTGGGCATCCTAAGATAATTCTCATGGCTTCATTTTGTACCTTCTCCAACTTGCCCATCCTACCTTTACCAAAACAAGAAATGACAGGTGCAGCATAATCGATAAGAGATCTTGCAGTACTCAAGTATATCATTCGTAGCACAGGGACTCCCACGTACTCCCTTTCCACAGCATGCCAAGGCCTTCAGAGGTTGTAATCTCTTCCGACATTGACCCAACAGTCTGTTCATCTCAGCTTCCAAACTCTCATGGGTATATCCAACGTATATGCCTAAATATTTATATATATATTAACTCTCTCTATATTTTTACCGTTTATTTTCAATATAATGGGCCTCCGACTTCTACATTCAAACTTAGTTTTGTTTTCATTAACCACCAGTCCCATATGGTGACACAGGTTTCCGAAATTGTCCAACACTGTTTGAACCTTTGAAATATCCTTGCCCTGAAACAAAATATCATCGGCATACATGATCGGAGTTACCCCATTTGAGTATCTCTCAGATGCTATCTTATTCATTAGTACATTAAACAGGGTGGGACTCAACACTCCTCCCTGAGGTGTGCCGAGTTCAAAAGACCTCACACCTGACATACAACCTTGATACCACACCTGAGCCTTCCTTTCGTAAAGATAATCCCCTATCCAGCGCAATAATCTCCCTTTAACACCAAGACCAGCTAATTCATATAAAATAACCTCTTTGTTGGCTTTATCAAAAGCTCCTTGTAAATCAATAAAAATTCTATAATAATCATTTTCATTAGCTAGACATTTAATAATACAATCAGAGGTACTTTTTCCTCCGAGGAACCCAAACAAATTACTAGACAGCTGATCACCTATTATATATATAAAAGTCTATTTAAAATGATCCTCTCCATCATTTTACAAAAACACGAGGTTAAAGACACAGGTCTGTACTCTCCATTGGCTTTAGGGATAGGGATGATCATAGCTTTTTTCCATTTACTGGGAATACTGCCCTCTTTATAACTAATATTAAAGAGGTCTAACAGTGGGCTTTTCGTCATAATGGCAAGTTCATTAAGTATTTCATAAGTTACTCAATCCTGCCCAGGGGCGGTAGATTTCCCAACTTTAATCGCCGTTATTAGTTCTTCTCTGGTAATACCTGTGCAAGTGACATCACCACTGTTACCTGCTGTAAGTATAAAATCCTTTCTTAGATCTTTCCAAGAATCTAATGACTCTCTCGTTACAGCGGGTAATGAACTAAGTTTGGCAGCTTCCGCCCATTTATTTACGAGACCATTTGCAATTCCTTGAGGGTCAGGATGTGCAACAAAATTATGCTTTTTACCCCTTATTTTATTTACGTCTTACCAAATTTCCTTCAAGTTTCTGTTACTCCCAACTTTCTCTGCAAACTCCTGCCAATACTTGCTCCTCATTTCCTTTCTCTATTAAAAATACGTATTCTACTTGTTAACATTATTATTTAAATTTGTGATAATTTGTGCAGAGAAGTGCGACAACTGGATATGCCAACAAACACTTTCCAAACAACGATATATCTTGGATAAGTCGCTCCACAACATTGACGCTTGGACCGTCGACTTCCTTTGATGCCACTTATTTACTTATTTCATAATGAAATTATATTAGTTTGGAGTAAATATATGTTTTATCATGTTCTGCATTCAGCACTCACATTATAGTGAGTAAATATACCATATTACTTCATTACTTAAGTATTGCTAGGAGGGTTTGAGTAGCTTTTGGCCTTTAGTGGACAGAATCTCCAATAGATGGGGCGAGAGTCGCCTCATCTCTCTCGCCCAGGCGGGAGACGAAACTTAATTTAAAATTGATATATCTTTGTCCTCCAACATGATATATTTCATTTGGTGCAATCATAATAATGCTCATATCTGGGTCTTTCTGGAGGCATATAAGATTTTAGGTTTTATTAGCGTATCTTTGTTAATTATACAATGTATCGGCAAGTGCGTAGGCGTCTGCACTGCATGACCGAAAAGCTACTGAACGCCACTATAAAAACATATATATCTTCACTTGAGCTATAAATATGTCTATTGCAATGGATTTAAAATGAAGCTCATATTTCTATCTTGCTTAAGACATATAAAACATTTGTGTTTATTAACGAATTTACGTGAAATAAACATTGATCTGAGAGAGTTGCTCTGTCGTTCAGTCTGTACGTGGTCGGAGCTCCGTAATTTTTAAAATACATGTATCTTCATTAGAACTTTAAATATGTCTATGGTAAGATGTTTAAAGTAAAGCTTATATGTCTGCCTTTCTTGAGACATATAAAACATATATGTTTATTAACGAATTCACGTGAAATAAACATTGTTCTGAGAGAGAGTTGCTACGTCCATCGATCTGTCCGGAGTCGGAGCTCGGCTATTAAAAAAGTACACGTATCTTCGCTTTAAATTTAAATATGCCAATAGTAAGGTATTTAGAACGAAGCTTATATGTCTGTCTTTCTTGTGACATATAAAACTCTTACGTTTATTAAGGAATCTGCGTGAAATAGGCATTGTTCTGAGATGAATGCTGCAGTTTTCGAGCTCGACGAGCGATGAAAACTGCCACTTTTATACAACTACAAATATCTTCGGTTTTACTTAAAATATTTGTCTGGTAGAGGTTTTACATATAGATCGCGTTTCTGTCTTTCTTCTGACTAATAAATAATTTTGGTTTAATCAGTTATCAAGATGTTTTCAACAATATTCTTTCAGCGTTCTTCTTTTCCAACACGGGCGACCCTTTTGAAAACGCGATACTTGGGCTAACCCATCCTATACTTGGGTCAGTATCCATTATGGTTCGGAACAACGTCATCACAACAAAGGTTGCTATGTTCCACGTGTGCGCCACCCGGGAAGTTCGCCTGTCTTAAAGACCTGTGTCCACAATACCCGCCAAATTGACCCTCCCACAGTACTCTCAGGACACTTATGGCAGTGTAAGTGTGTGGTGAGGCCACACCACTGAAGACATTGAGGATATACCACGAGGGAGAGACAAAACTGTTGAAGGAAGGAGTCACTGGCTCCACCTGACCACCTTGTTCCTCGCACTCTCATCATCCTCCGTAAGTACTGGAGTACTTTCTGCTCCACCATTGTCTTACGCCTCAACATGCAATTGTTGGGGTGTGGAAATAGGCCTATGGAATTGTTGGGATAAATTATATGCCAATGTCATTGTTGGGGTGAATTATAAGCCTATAGCATTGTTGGGGTGTGGACATTGGTCTATCGAATAATGATAATTTTTATAATAATATTAATAACAATAATAATAGAAAATCCACTTGTGTGGTGTTGCAAACCCACGACCAAGGCATTGCCAGCCGCATACTCTACCACTGTACCACCGCTTACTTCCTAAAAGTCTTACAATCACATTTCTAAAGATATCATAGGAACTATCCTGATATCACAGGAAGTCCTGAAGCCAGTCCAAGTTTTACATAAGACCCCTAAGCACTCGGGTGAAGGGGTAAAATATTGTAGTTGAACACTGTCTGCCCATCTTCAGATACACAGAAAATCGCACTAAGGAGGTATACATCAATGAACAATCCACTGGTTGCATCCCCTCACAGCCAGAGTGAATTTTCTCATTTATGTATATCACGTTAGTGTGATTTTCTGTGTGTAAATAAGTTAGTTAGTTTAGTTCATTTATTATGCACCCCATACCCATCTTGTGGGCGGTAGTGGAAAGGGTTACAGAGGCACATAATGGGCTCAGGGACTGAACCCCACAATTCATTTAGCTAAGCAAGTTACAATCTTGATGAGCTAGTTACAAAATTCAATATAAGTCATCACATCAACAATGGGTTCGAGATCGACCTCAAGTACAGGTTCTAAGTTAAGCAACTGACATATGTGGAGAGCTAGTGTCACAATTTATATGTTTGTCCTGCACACCGCCCCCCATCCAGTGGGCAGCGGTGGATAGGTTACAATCACTTAGTTACTACCTACAGTTAGCAAACTGGGGTTATTTGGCTAAAATTTCTGGTAGCAGATCATTTTGAATGAAATATTGACACATCGCTGGAACATTGGTTATAGAATTGTCTCTAAATTCACGTATCTTTTCGCACTCCATCACATAGTGACGGAGGGTGTGCGAATAATTTTGTTGACACAGTTTACATTTGGTCAGGTCTACATCAGCAGATAATGAGAATTCCCAGAGATACTTGTAACCGAGTCTAAGCCGAGCAGTAGTAACATCTAGAAGTCTGCTGATTTTATTGGATGATCCATAGATGTGTGGCTCCTCTTGCATGATAGTATGATGATAGATGGAATTACTGGTGTCAATTTCACTTTGCCTCAGATCTACAAGATCTTGTTGAAGTTCTCGGTGTATATGTGTAAATAATATTAATAATAATATTATTATTATTTATACAAAGATTGTGTACAAAGAACATAAGAGTATTAAATGAACAAATCCACAAGGGCCGTGATGAGGGTTCGAACCTATGTCCGAGAGGACCCCAGACGCTTCTTAACTGCGCCAACCGAGTATTCTCGGTCGGTGGGAAACTGCACCAACCAAGAAAGCTCGTTATGATTTTTTTCGTACCCATTCTAAATGTGTGCGAGGTTGGATGTGTACGAAATGGACTCTTAGGACCTCCAGTGAGAGGCAGCCATCTTGGAAAAAAATTCCCCTTTTTCCCTTAGGGCTGCTGGCTGGGTTAGGACTGAGTGAGCAACCATGAGTGGCGCACGCGCCTCTGGCTCCCAAACACCTGTCTGACAGTGTTGAAAGATCGCGCTTTGTCGGTGAAATTCAAACCTTAATGTTTGAAGAATATAAGGGTCATAATATTGGTGAAGCTAGGTGCAATAAGGACCTAACACAAAGGTCAGATGCAAGTGATACAGCACCTATGAGGACAATACAGCGAGCGTATCCAGTTGTAGCTCTGAGCGCCACCCTTGCCCACCTATGCTATCTCCAATTTATTTAGATGATACATAGATGAATCGTTTTCTGCATTCAGTGATGATGCATCTGATACAAGTAGCATAGATGAGCAGTGTTAGCGGCTTCCATGGTGGTGTTTTCCATAGATATTTTCAAGAATAGCTGAATCTCTTCTTAACTGACTGACTGACTCTTTGAGGCTGGCTGAATCTCTTCCAGACTGACGGACACTCTTTGAGGCTGACTGAATTTTTTCCTGTGTGGGACCTTACAAAGCGATCTTTTCACGACTACAGTACCTTACAAATTGATCTTTCCCTGTAATCTTTGCAAGACTACCTTATGTTTTGCAAGCTTGGCTACATACCACCTACAGGTACTAATGCCAAGGGTGTACATGAGTGCGTTATTTGCACACACACAGAACAAAGAAACAGGAAGCGAAATTCTATCTGTACCTGGTGCAATGAGAGAGAAGTCGCGCTGTGTACCCTGGACTACTTCGTTGATTATTACTCACTTCCGAAGTACTGAGTGTGTAATACAGTGTGTTACTGTGTAGTGTGTGAAACTGTACATATTGTAATTTTAGTGAATTTTTAACAAGTAATATTGCGACAATAAACATTTATTGTTGACACATTGCTGACACATGTATCACAGTTTCATGGAACATTATGAACGTTCTACTGTATACATATTGTAAAGAATACAAATATGCATCATATACGATAAAAAAACAAACAAATAAAACTGCATTGGAAATACATAAAACAAATAATTTAAAATATATTTGTGCCAACATCTGGTGCTTGAATGGCCCGCGCGATGATGTCTGGGCGTGTCACGCACGGGCGACCAGCCCCTGATGACATCACAACGCACCTTGCCCACGTCCCCAGAGCCAAAGTAAGTGGAATTTGGTACAGTATTTATTTTTACATAGACATGTTCAGGGAAGGGAATTTATCATTTTATGAAGAAAAATGAATTTTTTGGGAACGCTTTATTTCATGCGCACAGGGGGAATTTCACAATAAACTCGGCGCAGCATGGTGGTAAATTGACTGAGCTACGACATGGATAAGAATTGCAACCAAGAAATCAAATTGACCTACCACAGATCCTGCAGTCTCTCTGAGACACAAACTACTGTAGGTTTTTACACAATTCCCCCATGCACCTGAGTTCTGTCAATAAGCTGTTCTACCTCTTCGCCCTTCCTTCATTACACACTCTCGGACGTAGATTTGAACCCTCGTCATGGCTCTTGTGGATTTGTTCATTTCAAACTTGAAATGAAACAAACAAACAAACTTATTTCAAATTTGTTCATATCAAACCTACCCGTACTATCAAAAATATTTGAAAAAATTATCCACAAACAGCTGTACTCCTACCTCGTAAAATTCGACATACTTGGCTCCTGTCAGTTTGGCTTCCGTTCCCAAAAGAGTACTAACGACGCAATTATTAGTCTCCTTGATATAATTTACTCAGCCCTTGACAAAAATGAGTTTCCGATTGGATTCTTCATTGACCTGAGAAAGGCCTTTGATACTGGTAATCACAACTACCTCTTATGTAAACTGCATCATTATAGAATCCGAGGCCATGCCCTGCACTGTATACAATCCTATCTTAGTGATAGACACCAATGTGTAGCCATCAACGATATAACTTTCACTCTACCAATAACCATTGGGGTGCCACTGGGCAGCATCTTGGGACCTCTCCTATTTCTTATATACAGTACATTAATGGTCTGCCTGATGTCACCAACATTCTGAAACCTACATTGTTTGCTGATGATACTACCCTCATCTACTCTAACCCCAAAACACATACACTAAATAATGCTGTTAATAATGAACTAAAAAATAGTCCACTTATGGATGTCAACCAACAAACTAACACTTAACATAGAAAAGACCTACTACATCTTATTTGGAAGCAAATCAACAAATGCAATTCAGCTTCAGATAGACAATGTTATCATTAGTAATAAAAATGATGGAAATTTTCTTGGCCTATTCCTAGATAAGAGACTCGACTTCAGCACCTACATACAACACATAACTAAGAAAGTCTCTAAAACAGTTGGTATACTCTCCAAAATTAGATACTATGTATCTAACTCTGCTCTCATCTCACTATATTATACACTAATCTATCCCTATCTTAATTATGGTATCTGTGCATGGGGTTCAACCACTGCAACCCACCTCTGGTCCATCATCCCCCAGCAAAATCTGCTATCAGAATAATAACAAATTCTGTTTTCAGACAACACTCAGCCCTCTTGTTTAACTCCCTAAACATGCTAAACATAATCTCACTCCACACATTCTCTTGTGTCAACTACATTTACAAAACCCTGTTCTTAAATGCAAATCATGTTCTGAAACTCTCCCTGGACAGATATAATAGGACCCATTATCACCACACCAGAAATAAGTATATCTTTGATATCCCCAGAGTCAAACTTAATCTGTGCAAACAATCTTTGCAAATAAAGGGACCTAGTGTATGGAACTCACTCCTAATGAATTGAAAAGATGTCCAGCTGTTGCATCATTCAAAAACAAAACTTAAAAAGTACTTAATTTCATCTTCATAGTTTTCTACCTTGTTGCTTTAAAATTGCACTGTATGTAGTGCTACCCAATCTCCATGTACCCAGTCCAAACAAGTTTACCATTGTGATCATTGCTGTCTTCTTATATGTGCTTTCATTTTGCTGTATGGTGCCTATTAATCTTCGTTTAAATTACCAATCAAGCTGTCAATGCAATCAGTCTGAACTTTAATATACCAATGTGCTTTAATATTCCTACTATTCTCTCTCATCTCATTTTTTTTGTTTCTTGCAATGTATCTGTTATCATTTTATTAATTCTGCTAGAATTTACCTACTTAAAATTATCTGTTAGATTAAGGACCTGCTCGAAATGCTGCGCGTACTAGTGGCTTTACAAGATTGTAAATACCATGCTATGTATTCTCACAAACCCAGTGTACCTTCTTGTATATAAATAAATAATAAATAAATAAATAAATTTGATGCATCACACTATTGTGATTTCTATGTGTAATAAGAGTATTGTTCAATTGAAGGGACAGCAGTTAAACATACTGTACTAATGAAGCCACTATTACGCAAAGCGTTTCGGGCAAAATTAATAGTAATATAGAAATTTTTTAATTAATATTGTGATGGGGTAAAACACTTAATACTATAAGAGAAGTAAGTTAACAAAATGAGAATGTTCAAGGAAAAAAAAAAAATTAATACAAAGGTGATACATAAGGATGACAAGCATTTATTTATTTATTTATATACAAGAAGGTACATTGGGGGTTAAAAGAAAATATAGAAATTAAGTTGATTTTACATTCTTGTAAAGCCATTAGCACGCATAGAGTTTCGGGGAAGTCCTTAAACTAACAGATAATTTTAAGTAGATAATTTACAGTAAAATTGACAAAAAATGTGTACAGGTACTTTACAGCCTTACTTTACAGGTACAGAGTATAGTCAGAGTACTGGCATAGATTATTACATTATGGAGTCAGTAGTTCTAGCAACAGTACAGTAGTTTATTTACATTAATTACAGAATGGAAATACAAGGTGTAATTTAGAACTACTTCTCATGACATTTTCTTGGAACTTATCAGAACATAGAGTAACATAAACATACTATAATTTAAGTTTAATAGGGTCAATGGGGTGATTGTGCTGTCAATCTGCTGTATGGTGTCTATTAATCTTGTTTAAATTACCAATCAAGCTGTCAATGTAATTAATCAGAGCTTTAATATACCAATGTGCTTTAATATACTTACTAATCTCTCTCATCTCATTTTTTTTTCTTGCAATGTATTTGTTATCATTTTATAAATTCTGATAGAATTTACCTACTTAAAATTATCTGTTAGATTAAGGACCTGCCTGAAAGACTGCGCGTACTAGTGGCTTTACAAGATTGTAAATACTGTACTATGCTATGTATTCTCACAAACCCAATGTACCTTCTTGTATATAAATAAATAAAAATAAATAAATAAAAAACTTACAAATTACCAAGATCATAAAGGACACGAGTAAACACTTTATCAAAGAAATGCATGAAATTAAATGACATTAACTGTAGATAGTAAATGTAGAAATTATATGAGTAATACAGTGTGCCCTCTATATGGGGGCGTAGCCGATTCATTCATGTGTGGAATTCATTCCATCAATCCGGCCCCAGCATCCCCCTTCCCCCCCCCCCCAAAAAAAAAAATTAATACATATGCCAGTGCACATTTGCCTTTTTGAAAAATTTAAATAACAAAGAATTTGAATTGCAATGAAATAAAATGATATTGCACGTTACAGTACTGTACTTACTCTACCAGTTGAGTTTTGTAGTGCAAACTTTGTTAGCCTTAATATCCTGAGAGTGCCACACACATGAATATAAATTGTTTAAAGAACGGTAACTTTGCTAACAAATGTACATTATACACTACAGTCTGTACATAAAGTACAGACCACTAGAATCACACTACTGCAGTACACTTATATCATATAAACTACACTTTGTACATTTAATGTCATTAGAACTGTGCTGTACAGCTCAATTGGTGCTCCCAGGTAAGTTATGGCTAGTGCTGGGTGCTGGTCCAGTTGCCTGGGCATCCTCGGAAGGTGTGTCCTTGCTAGTGCTGGGTGCTGGTCCACTTGCCTGGGCATCCTCGGAAGGTGTGTCCTTGCTAGTGCTGGGTGCTGGTCCAGTTGCCTGGGCATCCTCGGAAGGTGTGTCCTTGCTAGTGCTGGGTGCTGGTCCACTTGCCTGTACATCCTTAGAAGGTGAGTCCTTGCTAGTGCTGGGTGCTGGTCCAGTTGCCTGGGCATCCTCGGAGGTGTGTCCTTGCTAGTGCTGGGTGCTGGTCCAGTTGCCAGGGCATCCTTGGAAGGTGAGTCCTTGCTAGTGCTGGGTGCTGGTCCAGTTGCCAGGGCATCCTCGGAAGGTGAGTCCTTGCTAGTGCTGGTTGCTGGTCCTGTAGGCCTACTGTGAAACCATACCAAAACTTTTGAATCTTAGTTTGTTTCTTTTTTGTGAGCTTCATTACAATATCTTTCATAATATATAGTTTCAGTTAAATATCTTATCATATATCTTATCATATACATATCTTTCAGATAAAGCCATTTTTATCTGCTTTGTACACTTAAAACCAGCTTTGATTATTAGATATCATGTGCTGAGAAAGTTTATGCTTATATGGATTAGCACTTCCAACATCTACACTTAATGCCTCACCACAAATTTTCATGTTAATGATGTATTACCTCTCTTTAAATCGACATACCTATTCAGTGCTAGCCTTGAAATTGTCTATGTTTAACTTTACAGCAAGTCTTTCAGCTGCATTTCTAATAGAATCAACTTACAAATTGTTTTATTAAAAATAGTATTATTGTTAGTTTGACATTATATACATTTTATTCAGTACAGTTCTGTATTAACCCTTAAGCTGTGCATGGCATACATATTTATTTATTTATTTACAAGAAGATATATTGGGGGGGGGGGGGGGGGTTAACAGAGAATTTAGAAATTAAGTTAAATTACCATTCTTGTAAAGCCACTAGCACGCATAGTGTTTCGGGACCATATACACCATATTTCGGGAGCATATACGACAGGACATGATGGCAAAGTTCAGTTTCTCAAATTTGCTCTAATGCTTTCCAATTTTTTTGTGCATACTAGCAAATCCTGCAACTTTGTCTAAATGATCACAAACGTAACTTAAAAAATAAGAAAATAAAAAAATAATTATAAAATTGAATATTGAGAACATCAGATTTTGAAATCCGCTGCAAAAATATAAACTATCACCAGTTATTCCTTTGGTGTTATTATGCTCTCAGAATAGTATATGATCTTCATTTTCATAGATTTAGAATGTATGTTTTCAGTTTAGTTTACTGTAAAAAAAACTTGTCAATGTGGCATTTGAATTATATGCCAAACTTAGAAAAAAAATTGATAACTCCAAACATTTAGGGTTTGGGAAAAATCCATTCAATCGGATTGTAAAACGGACAGCTGTGCACATTATTTGGAAAAATGGTGAGAATCGGTCAGAAACTGGATTTTTTAAAACTGACTCAAAGTTGAAACTCTAGTTTTAGAGATAATTGAAGTTGAAGTTATCGACAATGAATAATTTAGTTCTTATTCATTAATTTACTTATATGTTTTATTAAAGGTTGTTTGGCATTCGTACTCGAATATGTGAAACTTTTAGGTCAATGTATGTTGTAATGAGGTCAAGAAAAAATACCCCCCCCCAGAGAAATAAAATATAGGGATTAAGGGGATAAAAATGTATTCTGTATAAAAGTTATAAAGCCCAAATCTGGTCCCTAATCATCAAAACCACCTAAAGATACAAAGAAAATAAAATTTGAAATCTGAAAAACTGTCAAAAAATTCAGTCCCAAGTTCTGCCAGTTGTGACTGATTTATTTGATGACCAATTTCATCCTATCTTGACATAGTTAGGGATGGGTATGACCTCTCCAGGATGTAGAGGTTACAACAAAATCTGATAATAAACAAAGGAGACAAAACGAATCTCCTCCCCCCCAAAAAAAAAATTGGACATTTGTGAAAGTAACAGAAATTAACATTAGGCAATGCATTTTTATGATGTATAACAAAATAGAGCATGACAACATACTCATTATTATTGGTATTATGATGTATTAATCGGCAATGCTATACAGACACCAGCTGCATATCCACTTTGTGGACACTTCTTGCTACTATTCTTCTTTGTGCATTGGACAAATGCTTGCAGCTCTTTATTACTGCATTATCCCTCAGTTCCAGTTAAATGGAGCGTTTCTCCTTGCCAACAAAATGTTATTTAAAAAAAAAAAAAAATTTAAATACATTTCTGAAAATATTGGGATGAAACTTTCATGACGCTTAAGCTGTGCATGGCATACATATACAACAGGACCTGATGGCAAAGTTCAATTTCTCAAATTTGCTCTAATGCTTTCCAATTTTTTGTGCATACTAGCAAATCCTGCAACTTTGTCTAAATGATCACAAACGTAACTTGAAAATTAAGAAAATAAATAATAATTATAAAAGTGAATATTGAAAACTTCAGATTTTGAAATCGGCTGCAAAAATATAAACTATCACCAATTGTTCATTTGGTGGTGTTATGCTCTCAGAATAGTATAGGATCTTCATTTTCATAGATTTAGAATATATGTTTTCAGTTTAGTTTATTGTAAAAAAAATTGTCAATGTGGCATTTGAATTATACGCCAAATTTAGAAAAAAAGGATAACTTTAATCGTTTAGGGTTTGTGAAAAGTCCATTGTAATAGGATTGTAGAACAGACAGCTGTGCACATTATTTGTAAAAATGGTGAGAATAGGTCAGAAACTGGATATTTTTGAAGCTGATTCAAAGTTGAAACTCTAGTTATTTAGATAATTGAAGTTATCGACAATGAATAAGGTAGTTCTAATTCATTAATTTACTTGTATGCTTTAATAAACGTTGTTCGACATTCGTACTCGAGTATGTGAAAGTTGTAGGTCAATGTGTGTTGGGATGATGTCAAGAAAAAATAACCCTCAAAAAAACAAAATATAAAAATTCAAAGTCCTAAGTTCTGCCAGTTGTGACTGATTCATTTGGTGATCAATTTCATTCTATCTTGACATAGTTAGGGGATGGGTATGACCTCTCCAGGATGTAGAGGTTACAACAAAATGAGATAATAAACAAAGGAGACAAAAAAATGGACATTGGTGACAGTAACAGATATTAACATTAGGCAATGCATTTTTATGATATATAACAAAATAGAGCATGATAACATACTCATTATTATTGGTATTATTATGTATTACTCAGCAATGGTATACAGGCACCAGCTGCATATCCACTTTGTGGACACTTCTTGCTACTATTCTTCTTCTTTGTACATTGGACAAGTTCTTGCATCTCTTTATTACTGCATTATCTCTCAGTTCCAGTTAATAGGAGCTGTTCTCCTTATCAACAAAATGTTTTCCTTTTTAAAAAAAATTGTCTAAAATACATTTCTGAACATATTGGAATGAAACTTTCATGAAGCTTATGCCAATAAGTTGGAGATTTGTTTAACATTTAATATTAATTTTCACATAATTCAAATATTTTTTGCCCAGCCCCAGCTTTTACAGCCCAGGCTGTAGCAGCTTTAGGGTTAATGCACGTGGTTTGTATTACGTAGGCTGTTAGAGAGAGGGAGGGGAGGCAGCCGAGAACTTGCCCATACCCCCTTCCCCATTCCTGCCCACCCTCCTTACTCCTGCCCACCCTCCTTACTACTGCCCACCCTCCTTACTCCTGCCCACCCTCCATACTCCTGCCCACCTTCCTTACTCCTGCCCACCCTCCTTACTTTTGCTCAAAGCATAATACCTAAAAAAAATTATTTAATTTTTCTAAATATTTACTGTGTTTTGGTGGGAAAAATTTAGTCATAGAAACCTTAAATTTGTTTTATTTTGCCTTAATAGGTAATACTGCTTCCAGTCTCTGCTCGGCTACCAAGGACGATAGCAAACACAACTTTTGCCCATTAATGATGGTAAGGACAATTTTATTCTTACTGTACTACCAGTGTGTGTGTTTATCATGTTGATGTCGATATCCAGTGATTGTGAGTGTATTAATCAAGATATTTTCATTAACTAGTGTACAGTGGTACCTCGGAATGCGAGTGTCCCTGTATGCGAGTTTTTCGGAAGACGAGCAGGATTTACTCCAAAAATATGTCTCGGAAGGCGAGGGTTACCTCGGGACGCGAGTTTGTTGATACGTGTACAGGCCGACTGGCGCGTAGTGGCATGGCGATCGCGCCTCAGTTTACCAGTGTCTCGTGTCCAGTGACTATCCCACCTGAATTCTTCACAAGGATTTATAGTTTTTTATCGTTTTTTTGGCCATTTGAGCATAAAAGTTGTCATTATATATCTTGCCATGGGTCTCAAGAAAGCCATTGGTAAGGTTCAACCTAAGAAAATAGCTGTGAGTAGAGGCAGTAGAGGATGTCCCTTCTTGATTAAGAAAATGTGTGAAGTATGGGAAGAACTGCAAAGTTTTGTTGAAAAAACTCACCCAGATAAAGCTGTAGCAGGCCGTTGCATTGACCTTTTAAATGATAATGTGATTTCTTACTACAGACAAGTGTTAAAATGTAGGGAAAAACAAGTGTCATTAGACAAATTCTTAGTAAAACAAGCAAGTCCTAGTGGTATGCAGGCAAAATGTGCCAGAGTGTGCATACCAGTGAAGTCCTCACTGCCTGATGTGATAATGGAAGGGGACTCCCCTTCCAAACAGTAACTCCTCTCTTCCTCCCACCTCCTCACCATCTTCCATACGCCTACAGCATTCAACAGCAAGGTAAGTAATAACTTGAACATAGTTTTGTAGGTTTATTTAGATGAATTAGGTATAAAAATTTAGTTTGATGTGGGGTTTTTGGGGTAGTCAGGAACGGATTAATTCATTTCCCTTTATTTCTTATGGGGAAATTAGCTTCGGAATGCGAGTTTTCGGAATACGAGGCGTATTCAGGAACCAATTAAACTCTTAAACTGAGGTATGCCTGTATTAATGTTGGTGTTGTCATTTACCAGTGATGGCGAGTGTATTAATTATAATCATTACCCAGTGATGGTGAGTGTATTAATCATATTGGCATTACCCAGTGATGTTGAGTGTATTAACCCCTTAACTGCGTTGCCTCCAAATATGACACCCCTGCAGTGCGCAGGAAATAAATTCTCTGGAATTTTTTGTTTAAAGTGTCAAAAACCCTTCCCTGAATATGGGTATGTAAAAAAAAAAATCGAAATTGTACTTACTTTGGCTGCTATGGGATCCATAAGTTGGGGCGTGACGTCATCATTCCCCATTCGCCCGTGACGTACGCTCCCGGGGCCAGTGGGGCGCGGGGTGCGCGAGTTGCCGCAAATATATTTTTTTTCATTTTTTGCGCACAGTTCCAAATACATTTTATTTGTTTTTACGTGCTAATTCTATGTACTGTATAATGAACACGTACACTATATTATGGCAGTAAAAATCCGTACTGTCCGAAGACACTGTGTTACGTGCAAGACACGTGTACACGTATGTTGCACATATTTACCATGTATCATGCTAATTTATGTATATATACAATCTATTTACACACTATACACTGTCACACAGTATATACATTCACCATCAACATACACAGAACTCCTCGAGTGTGAGCAGCCACACCCAGCCAGCCAGTCCTCCCTTATTCCTCCAACATCGTACTCACTATCACCCCTCCTCCCACCATACTGTTATTCACACCAATGTTTCAGGTTCATTTATGTATATTTACAACACATTTACACACACTGCACTGTCACACACCATAAACACACTCAGAACTCAGCGAGTGTGAGCTGCCACACCCAGCCAGCCAGTCCTCCTTCTCTCCTCCAACATCGTACTCGCCATCACCCCTCCTCCCACCATACTCTTACTGTTTATATTACACTATTTACATATGTTATGTATACCTATCTACATGTTTTATTCACCAGAACTATGCAAGTAAGCCGGTATTGTGTCCTAACAGTACAGTTGCTATTTTTGACAATATGGTATTTTGTATGGTATTTTGACAATACCGTACACTGCATGAGAAATCACACAGCAGACGACGCTGCGATTACGACGTCACCTCCCTCACAAAAATAGCTCCTCCCAACATGCTCTTGTTGCTGTTATTATACTATATACACACACTGTATATACCCATGTACATATGTGTTCCCCGTAGTGAACCACTTAGCTAGTATGGTGAGCAAAACAAGATTGGCTCCCACACACAGTGGAGGCTACCTCAATTCTCTCCCTCCCTCCCTCACCAAAATTCCTCCTTCCACAATACTACGCACAATGCTAATTATAGCCACAATCCTGGTCACTAATTCCTGTAAATGAATAATTGACCACACGTTTATTTTGAAAAGGAACCTAAGAAGTCATTTGAAGATTCCAAATGGACGAAATAATGCTGTGGTGCTGTGAACATCGTGAACAGCATTGAATCACTGATATTTGAACATTGTTCCAGGTCATTATCACACTCAGGCTCTTCTATAATACTATCATGGCTAAATAATACAGATTATATATATATATTTTGACATTATTAGGCGATGCTGTGGTCACACGCTGAACAGCAGTGCTGTGCACTCATACTGCATGCGCCGGCCTTGGTTGCTCACTCACTACTGAGGCTCCAACACCCGGGAATGTGGACCACGACTTTTTTTTAAAGATGGCGTCTGTTTACAAGAGCCCTGAGGAAGCTGATGTGAACCCCACGTAGCCGCGGGAGTTTTGAATGGAACGTGAAAAATAAAAATACCCGGAGGCGCGTTGCGCAAACCAGATGTGGACCTGCAGGCGCATTGCGCAGTTTAAGGGTTAACCCTTGTGTTGCTAAGGGCTATTTGCACCTTGTCACCCACAGGTGCATAACAAAAAAGAAAAAAAATTGTTTCCTAACCTGTTAATTTGTGTTCCCTGACCACAAGAGAGAAAAAAATTAATCGTACATACAAATGGCATAAATGAGTCGACAATATGAGCGATGACGTCACACCCTGCATGCTTGCTCATGCAAGGTGCGGCCCAGAGGCATCGCGCGCAGTCTTCAAGCAGCCAGAATTGCTACGAATTTATTTTCGCGGCATTATTTATAGTGTCTACGCATATTTTATCACAAATATTCACTAATTGTGTTGCTTATAATGTTACTTCATGTTCAATGGTAATAAATGTTGCATACATTGAGTATACACATGCGCACAAAAATGTTTTCCCATTATGCCAATATAATATGTATTCAGATTGTTCATTATTATATTTACACACACATGTACACACTATTTACAGGTTTTTGTAATATTATTGCACATTTAAGAAGTCTTGAAGAGAGTGGTAGGCATTGAAGCAGTTGACAGCACATAATGGAACTGCACACGCTTCACACCATGTTTGCACATGTTTACGTTTCTGATCTCTTTTTTTTTGTTCTACAAACTAAGCAATCACGCTTGCCTATTGCATGCTTTCCAGCTGGTGGCAAATGTTTTAGTCTGTGTGCTTGAAAGCCCTCCATGTGAGCGAGCCTGGGTGTAGCAGCATGCTGCAACACTGGGTTCATGATGGGTCTTTGTATGCCAGGAACTTCTTTGCCAAACTTTGCTAATAACTGTGTCCCAAGTGTAAAAGCAAACGAACGGAAACTTGGTTTATGTCCAGTTTTCACCAGATACATATTATAGCTATTCAGCATGCTTATGTCAACAAGACGGAAAAACACTTTTTTCGTCCACTTCAATGTTTTCTGCACACTCGACAGTGCCCACCATCATGTCAGATTTATCAACCAAACGCATGTTGATATTATAGTCAAGAACACAATCTGGCTTATATACTGGTTCTTGCGTTACTCAGTTCACCTTGCCACTGTTCATCATTGTACCATCACGAACGGTTGTCAGCAAGTTCACTTCTCTTTTGTCTTTCCACCTAACTGAGCATATTTGATCACTTTTTCTTAGCTGGCAGTCACAAACTTCAAGTTTATTGTCAAACACTGGCATTTCCCTTCTTCTTGGCTTTACTGTACCAAACAATCCAGTTCTATTTTAAATCAAGAACCTAGCTGGCAAGGGACTTGTATAGCAGTTATCCGTGTATAAAATGTGGCCCTTGTTCATCCATGGTACCATCAGTGACTTCACCACACTACCTGAGAAACCATGTTGGTCGTTACTGGGAATGTCTACATCGCTAGCAGAATACAGAATCGTGTGTAACACGTATCCTGTTTCACAGTCACGAAGAACAAAGAATTTCAATCCAAATCTGTTGCGTTTGGAGGGAATATACTGCTTGAATGCAACACGTCCTCTGAAAAGCACAAGGGAATCGTCAATCACCAGCTTCTGTGCTGGTACATAGAAATCTCTGAACTTTCCAGTCACTTCATTCATATAGTGTCTGACTCTCCAAAATCTATCATCCTCTGTCCGGTCCTCATTACTTGCAAAATGAAGACACCTGAGGAGTATCTGAAACCTGTCTCGGGACATATATTTCCCGAAGAAAGGTGTTGGAATAGTCTGGTCTTTGCTCCAATAATCTGTGATAGCGTGTTTGACACAATGTTTCATCAACATACATATTGCCAAAAATACATACATTTCACCTACAGTAGAGTTTTTCCAATGCTGCAATCGTGAATATTCTGTTATCTCTTTTCCAATGAGATGAGTCGCATGAAGGTTCATTTGGTGTACATTATATTCCATGAGCGGCTCATCATAAAATGCTCTAAAGTAATCCATTTCACACATGTCCTCACCATTATCAGGGAAAAGGTCTGTAATCCCAACTTTATTGTCAAAGGCAGGAATTAGAGGAATAAAATCGTCACTATCACTCCACACAAGGACACCTGGGGTCCTGCGAGGCGCAACAGTGGCACGACAGCGAGGAAGCGTTGTACACCGTGGACCAGGAGCTGTAGCCCGTCTACACAAAGTACGGCCGCTATGTGAACGTGAGGTGAAATCACGTGAACATGAGGGTCTTGGTTCCTCATGTGGTGCCATACGGCAGCGCTTGGCTGGGCGAGACGCTGCTGACGTGACAAGTTCTCGCCTGGTATCACCACTGGTACTAGCAACAGGCACGGTAACACTATGCTCTGAATCCACTTCACTAAAACCAGAAAATGAGTCACCTTCCTCTGACTCGTTGTCCAAAATATCCTCGTACTCTAAATAAGCACAAGAACTGTGTGGTCGTGGGTGAATTGGAGTAGACACTGGGCGAGGAGGCACCGGTGAGCATGTATGCCTTGCCGTGGGAGGAGACTGTATCTCATATTCACTGTCTGTGCTACTATCATCGGTCAATTGTCTGTAGTCCTTATCAATGTCAGGGTCATCAAAAATCACTTTCCTCACCATCAGAAAATAATTCACTAGTTATTTGCTCTTGAGTAAGTGATTGCGTGGTGTGTGCGCGGGAGGCGTTTGGCTGTGCATTTGACATGGTGACCGCTGGGTAATTGGGGCCTCCCATGCATTGGTAGCGTGAGCTGGTTTTTTTTTTACAAAATGGCAGCTGGTTTACTATAGCCCCTCGGCAGCATATGGGGGCCCCCCTACCCCGATGGCCATTCAAATCTTGTGCGGTATTCCATCACGTCATTTGCCCAATATATAGCAAGTTACCCAACACATCATATGACGTGTTGCGCAGTTTAAGGGTTAATCATGGTGTTATTACCCAGTTATGTTGAGTGTATTAACCCTCTGAAATGCAAATAGCGCATAATTTTGCTCAATCAGGGGTGTGCATAACACCTTAACCACTGCATTGCGCAAAACGACAAATGCCATTCGCTAATTACTGCGCCAACTGACAAAAGTATTTTTTATTTCTTTGTATACGGTCGAAGCACACTCGCGGTAGGTTGGGTACAAAATGGACTCTTAGGACCTACTGTGAGAGGCAGCCATCTTGGAAAAAATTCCCAGAATGTCGTAGGGCTGCTGGCTGGGTTAGTACTGAGTGAGCAACAATGAGTGGCACACGCGCCTCTGGCTCCCAAACACCTGTCCAACACGGTGTTGACTTGGGTACAAGATGGATTCCTGAGGTGTTTGCCAGATTGAAAAAAATTCCCAGCATTCCCCACGGTCATGGGCAGGCTCATATTCAAGGTAGCAACCATGTCGTATTCATCCATATCAAGCTCCCAGCCCTAGTCGGCCTTGTTTTCAAGAAAACATCATTTGATGTTGGAATAGAAAGGCATATTGCTTGAAGATGAGCATGCCAATGATTTTGATAACCCAAATCTGGAAAAAGACCTAACACAGGTGTCTGCTACTAGTGATATGGATATTGAAGTGAACGATGTGGAGTGTGTGTACAATACACAGCTCTCACAGCCCTGCCATGCCGGACTAGGTCATCACCATCATTGGAACAACACAAATGAATTTTTGTATGTTCCACTGAACATTTAGTGCCAAATGCAATTCACTTGGACCATCCGGGAATTCGTTAGAGCGGGGTCTGTTAGAGTGATGATGCACTGTATTTGAAAAGAAAAAATGCAAGAGTAGAGAAGTGATTGTAAATATTATTCAGCAGATATGTAAGTAATAACATTTAGCAGATACTGTATATAAGTAATAAAATTTACCAGATATGAAAGTAAAAATAATAAAGAACAGAAGAGTGGGAAATTAGATAATTAATCAAATTAAGATTTCTAGAGTAAACGAATTGAGATTCAAATAATTAATCAAATGAAATACAAATAGTTAGCTAAGTTAAGAATTACATTAATATTGTAATACATGAATATTATACGGTAATAATACAAGATAGGCAAGGATATGCAATATAAACAGGCAATACACAGGCAAAAAAAAAAAGAAGAGAACAAAGAATTAGACAATTAGATTAAGATTATGAATAAATAAATGGATTCAGATTCAAAATAATTAATAAAAAAGGAAACATAATTAATCAAATTAAAAATTCAGTAATCTCTTAACCCTCAAACCGCTAGGGGCCCAAATGGATTAAACACCCACAGGCGCAACAAAAAAAAAATTCCCCAAAAATTCTTTAGTCTGATACAAGTGTTCATTTTTGTTCCCTGATCATGGAAAAAATAACAAAAAAATCGTAGGTGGCATATTTTAGCCGCAATAGGGTAGGGAAGTGTGGCAAAAAAGGGGCGTTGGCAGAGCCTTCGCCAGACGAGGTCTACTCCGCTCGAGCTGTCAGGCGGCAGTTGCCACAAATATATTATTATCTAATTATTTCAATGTCTCTGATTTTTTCTGAGTTTTATTGCAGTAATATTATTCAATACAGTGAATTGTGATATATTTATATAATAAAATGTGTGAACCATCACTGTACTCAAAATTATGGTGTGCATATTAGTGATTCAATTATTATGTTCATAAAACAATAAACAAATAATTTTGCTGTTACACTATATACACAGGTTATTTGTAAGTATTTGCATGTTTTGTTCACCATAACGAACCACTAAGTTGGTATTGCGAGTCAAAAAGCAACGAGGAGTGACTGCCACACACCAGCCAGCCACTCGCTGCCACTCCCTCCCGCAACGACACCTCACTCGCCCTCATTCTCCTCCCACAATACTGTTTTTGCATTTATTCACTATACACAGACGTTATATATAAGTATTTACATTTTTGTTCATAATAACTGTACATCTAAGCTTTTATGGTGAGTAAAGACACGAAGACGTAGCTACTCACACAGTCAGCTGGTGACGGCCGCCCTCAAGGCCAGACGCACTAATATTTCTCCTCCAACAATATTGTTTGTGGTATTATTATGCTATATACACACATTATATATAAGTATCTACCTGTATTATTCACTATACCTGTACAAATAAGCTGGTATGGTGCCCAAAGACCATAGTGGCCACCAGTAAAAACATGACAAGTCGTGCAGAGGACGCTCCTCCCTCACCAAAATGGCGGCTCCCAACCTCTTCCTCTTGCTGTTATCACACCCTAGTAGTAGGCATCCTTCAGTCTCGGGAGACTATGGAGTTTCACCCTAGTGTTCAATCCTGGTGCAGCGTCTGGTGTGACTGATGAGACCAATCCGAGAGTGGCAGTCCATCCCACACCGAGCACAAACGAAGTCCAATTCTGGTCTGTCTTCCTGGCTACCGGCCTTTCTTCTCTGTCTCTTTGCCTCCGATTCCTTGGCAAGTGACTCCTCGAACTTGGAGAGACCTCTTTGAACAGACTGCCCCCAGGCTGAACGGTCTGCAGCCAGTGTCTTCCACATAGCAAGATCGACGTCCATGGCTTTTAGGTCCCTCTTGCATACGTCTTTGTATCGTAGCTGGGGCATGCCTGTTGGACGCTTTCCCTGCATCAGCTTCACACCCTATACACACATTATATATAAGTATCTACATTAGTGTTCACCATAGCGAACCACTAAGCTGGTATGGTGAGTGCAGTCAATAAAAGAAGACCACACACAGTCAGAAGACGATGCCACCACTCTCCCTCCCACAGCCTTACTTCTTCCTCCATGGAGCACAGCACTAAATATCACCACAATCCTGCTATTATCAGAATCCTGGACAGTTTTATCACAGTCAGGGGTCTTCTATAATACAGTGGTACCTCGGAATGCGAGTGTCCCTGTATGCAAGTTTTTCGGAAGACGAGCAGGATTTACTCCAAAAATATGTCTCGGAAGGCGAGGGTTACCTCGGGACGCGAGTTTGTTGATACGTGTACAGGCCGACCAGCGCGTGGTGGCATGGCGATCGTGCCTCAGTTTACCAGTGTCTCATGTCCAGTGACTATCCCACCTGAATTCTTCACAAGGATTTATAGTTTTTTATCGTTTTTTTGGCCATTTGAGCATAAAAGTTGTCATTATATATCTTGCCATGGGTCTCAAGAAAGCCATTGGTAAGGTTCAACCTAAGAAAATAGCTGTGAGTAGAGGCAGTAGAGGATGTCCCTTCTTGATTAAGAAAATGTGTGAAGTATGGGAAGAACTGCAAAGTTTTGTTGAAAAAACTCACCCAGATAAAGCTGTAGCAGGCCGTTGCATTGACCTTTTAAATGATAATGTGATGTCTTACTACAGACAAGAGTTAAAATGTAGGGAAAAACAAGTGTCATTAGACAAATTCTTAGTAAAACAAGCAAGTCCTAGTGGTATACAGGCAAAATGTGCCAGTGTGCATACCAGTGAAGTCCTCACTGCCTGATGTGATAATGGAAGGGAATTCCCCTTCCAAACAGTAACTCCTCTCTTCCTCCCACCTCCTCACCATCTTCCATACGCCTACAGCACTCAACAGCAAGGTAAGTAATAACTTGAACATAGTTTTGTAGGTTTATTTAGATGAATTAGGTATAAAAATTTAGTTTGATGTGGGGTTTTTGGGGTAGTCAGGAACGGATTAATTCATTTCCCTTTATTTCTTATGGGGAAATTAGCTTCGGAATGCGAGTTTTCGGAATACGAGGCGTCTCCAGGAACCAATTAAACTCTTAAACTGAGGTATGCCTGTACTATCATCACTAAATAATAGCAGGATCATATATATTATGGCATTTGTAGGCGGTGCTGTAGTCAAAAGCTGAACAGCGGTGCTGTGAGCTCGTGCTGCGTGCACCAGCCTTGGTGGCTTGCTCAATACTGACGCTCTCACACCCAAGAATGTTGGGCTAGATTTTATCTAGGTGGCATCTGGCAACTATCGGTCATGGCTGTACTATAGCTGCCCCTATCCCAGGCGGGGCATTTAAATTATAGAGCTAGACACAAAAGCATACTTAAATGATGTGTGCGGTTTTGGTTTAGTCACTGATATCATATATATATATATATATATATATGATATGTGTGGTTTAAGGGTTAAGATTGTAATACTGTAATATCATATGGTAATAAGACAAGTTGGATAAGGGTATGCAATAGAAACAAACACATATGGTCTGGAAACACTGATGTACTTAAAGCTTAAGAATCTATTAACAATACTGGAATATTAGACAACAAACAAGACTAGTAGCTAATAAAAATGGGCAGATATATAAGTGAGAAATTAAATTATTAATTTTTAATTCACAAAGTAATGAATTAAAGATTCAGATAATTTGACAAATTAAGAGTTCAAGGTTTATAACATTTTTGGAAATTGAAGTGTTAGTATCAACAGATAAATGGGTAAGTTGCAAATATTGTAAGGTAAGAATCTGATAACTAGACAAATTAAGCATTCAAAAAAATATTACATTTTATAAAATTGAAGTCATTGTAGTAATAGTTATAAGAGGGGTAAATTACATGAAATTGAAGCCAATAATATAAAAAAGAAGCATTTATTAATTAATATAAAAATATAAAAAAGCCACAATTTAAATACGGTTAGGCTAGGTAAGGCTTGGTCACTCATGTGTTAGTTTCAGCAATGACATTGGAAGTTTGCTGGTTTCCAGTTATGTCACAATCAACAAAGAAAGCCTATAATTTTTGGACATTTTTTATTTCATGTCTTTTGCCTCTTCTTTCTTAGCAATGATCGTTCCGTTCCTGGTGTAGCACTGCTTGATAAAATTTGGGTTTTGTTTGCGAATAGGATGCATTCTGTAGAGGAGGATCAACGCTGCTTGGGTAGGCACTCATTAACCCCTTAAACCGTGGAATACATACATATACGATGGGAGTAACTTTCCCGAACACCACGCAATACATACATATACATACATATACAATTGAAGATCTAGCGCACAATTTTATATGCCCCGCGAGGGACAGGGGCAGCTATAGTCCAGCCACGGCCGATAGTAAACAGACGCCGCCTAGAAAAAAAATGGTGGGTAACATATCCTCATGTGAGAGATTCAGTTCTGAGTGAGCCACCAAGGCTGGCACACACACAGCATGAGCTCACTGCACTACTGTTCAGCTTGTGACCACAGCATCGCCTGAAAATGTCAAAATATATATATGTACATGGTATTATTTAGCGATGATAGTTTTACAGAAGACCTCCTGACTGTGATAAAAATGACCATGATTCTGATAATAGCAGGATTGTGGTGATAATTAGCGCTGTGGTGGGAGGAGTAATCTTGGTGGGGAGGGAGGTAGCATTGTCTGCTGACTCAGTGTGGCCACCTTTTATTGTCTGCTCTCCCCATACCAGCTTAGTGGTTTGCTATGGTGAACACAAATGTAGATACTTATATATAACGTGTGTATAGAGTGTAATAACAGCAATAGGAGTGTGTTGGTAGCAGCCATTTGGTGAGGTAGGTGGTGTCATCTGCATGACAAGTCATGTTGTGTACTGGTGGCCACTTTGGTCTTTGGGCACCATACCAGCTTATTTCTACAGTTATGGTGAATAAAACATGTAGATTCTTATATATAATGTGTGTGTATAGTGTAATAACACCACAAACAGTATTGTTAGAGGAGAAATATTAGGCATCTGGCCCTTGAACCATTGAGAGAGGCAGCCACCAGCTGAATGTGTGTGTGTAGCTACGTCTCTTATTGCCTGAACTCACTATACCAGCTTAGATGTACAGTTATGGTGAACAACACATGTAGATACTTATATATAATGTCTGTATATAGTGAATAAAAGCAAAAACATTATGGTGGGAGGAGAATGTTGGCGAGTGAGAAGGTGAGGGAGTCGCGGCCAGTGGCTGGGTGGCTGTTGTGTACTCACCTTGTGCTTGCGGGGCAGCCACTCCATGCTCCTTTTTGACTCACCATACTAACTTAGTGGTTCGTTATGGCGAATAAAACATACATATACTTATACTGTGAATATAGTGTAATAACAGCAAAACTATTTGTTTATAGTTTTATGAACATAATAATTGAATCACTGATATGCACACCATAATTTTGAGTATAGTGATGGTTCACACATTTTATTATATAAATATATCACTACACTTTATTGAATAATATTACTGCAAAAAACTAAGAAAAAATCAATCAAAGACACTGAAATAATTAGGTAATAATATCTTTGTGGCAACTCCCGCCTGACAGCTCGGGCATAGCAGACTGCCACGGACACTTGCTCTGTCAATGCCTGTTTTCTGGGGGGAGCCCCGTCGGCTCCCCGGAGCTATCCCAGGCTGATATGCTAATGTCAGACTTTGGCATCAGTCATGTGTATGGAGTTCTTAGGCCTACCGGGGACCACGGCCAGAACCGGGCCCCCTCAGAGAGGCAAGGGGAGCAATGGCCTATAGAAGCCCCCGTGTAGTTGGAAGCATTCTATGTCTGCCATCGACCGGAACAGGCACCCAGAAAGGTAAGCGCCCCAAAACAAACCCCTATTCTGGTTAAAATTGCTACCTAATACCGAACTAGTGGATAGAACTCCCCAACCGAAAACAAGCAAATTAGTGTGACGTCACACACTGCCACGCCGCTGTCTGCGCAGCTCCCCCCTCCCCGGGAGGGGGAAGGGGGAGCCCCAGACCCCCCGCGCCGGCTACCCACACCTCAGTTCTTGAGGCTGATGCTATAGGCGATGGTCGTGTGCTCTGGCTCCGGTGTCGCTACTGCACTGTGCTTTGAGTGTGGTGTTAGTTTTGTGGGTGCGAGAGCCAGGAGTTATCTTCAGTACTCGGGCTGCATGCGCCTAGGGCTGCCTTCCCTAGGTGCCCTGTAAGTACTGCCCTTGGGGCTTGGGGCCACCTTCCACAGGCTCCTCGGGGTCTGCCTCTGCTGGTCCGTTTTACCTTTCGGTTTTTCGGCTGCCTGTTGGGCTCTTGGGTGTTCTGTTCTCCCTTGTTACCGGCAGGTAAGAGGCAGTTTGCACTGGTAGGGGCGCAGGGTGCTGCTCAGCTTGTACTTCCCGACATCGCGGCCGGCTCTGTTCCTTGGGGTTCGCTGTCCTCTTGCGGGGTTTTGTTTTTCTTTTTGTTTTTGCCTGGTGGGGGGTTCTGTCATTTTATTCAGTTTGTTTTTGCCCTTCCACTGTTCTCCTCGGTGGCGCCCCCTGCTAGGTCCCCGTGAGTGTACACGTCCCTGGGGTTCAGCTTTAGAAGTTTGCTTGGTAGTTTTGGGCGCCGGTTTGCAGCACCCTGCCTGGGACTACCTGAGCGCGAGTCCTCTTAAAGTAAATGCTCAGGACCCTGGGAATCCCCTAGGGGGCGCGTGGGTCCGATGGATGTGACCCCGGAGTCCCCACTCGCTGTGTGCGAGTTTGAGGGTTGCTCGGTCCCCTTGTCTCAGGGTGACCCTCATTGTTTTTGCCTCTGCCACGCTGCCTGTTGGGTCGGTGATACTTTCGACCCTGAGTCCTGTGAGTGTTGCTGCTTGCTTGTGACTCAATTTACCCAATCCTCTGATGATTCTATTCGGGTACAGGCGGCACGTGCGTTGCAGTCTAGGTTTCGTCTGTTGCAACGCGCTCGGTTGGTTGCTTCCCCGGATGCCCGGGGCTGCCCCGCTTTGCTTTTCGAGACCCGGACTTGGGGGTGGGGGTCGCTTCGATCCTGGTTCAGTCCGCACCTCCTCGTCCTTCCCCTTCTGTTCGTTCTGGTCCCCCGCCCCTGCTTCCGGCCCCGAAGCGTCTGAGGGTTTCGGGGTCGGAGCAGGGGTTACTTGATCTCGAGACTCGGGCAGCTTCGGGGGTTGCCCCTTCCGGGGGGGCGGCAGAGGCATTCGAGTCTTGTCTCCCGGCCGAAGCTTCAGGGTCTGACCAGTGGGCCCCCCTTCCTCCAGCTTTTCCGGCTGCTCCGTCCTTGTCTTGTGGGGTCGGGGCTTGGGGAGAGGACTCGGCCTCGGGTCCTGTGGTGACGGACCTCGAGGCTGGGGAGGGGCTGACTTGGGGGCCTTGGGCCCCGCTGGACCCCGCCTGGGTTTTTCTTCCCACTGAGCGGGGCTTATTGTTACAAGGAGTGGGGTTTTCTTTCCCCCCCTCTGCGTACGAGTTGGATTTGGTGTCGGCCCCTCCCCGGGTACGGTTCCGTGTTCCCCCGGGTACGTCGGTTCCGTCCTTCCGGAGGTTTTCGGCTTATCGCATCCAACCTGGTGTGGTGCGAGCGGCCTTTGCAGCTTACCTCCTGCGTGACCCGGATTATGCCTCGGAAATGGATCCGTCCACGTTCAGGTTTGGGACTTCGTTCCCTTTCTGGCTCCGTTACGAGGTTCCGGAGTCATCCTGGCTAGCAGACTGCCCCTTGTTTGGTCTGGATTCCTGGCATTCCTTCTGTCGTTCCCGCACGCTGGAGTGGCGGGAAGCTTCCACGGTGCTTCAGGTTTTCCTGGGGGGTGACCTTGAGTACCTGAATGAGTGCTTGTTTGCCCCTGCCCTTCCCCGCGATGTGGGCGTTATTCAGCTCCATGTGCAGGTTCCCTCCCTTTCGGCGGCGCTCGTGGCGGAGGACTTGCGCGCTCGGGGCCTTTTGTGTTCGGCCTTGCGGTTCTTTTCCCTCCTGGAGCTGTCTTCGGATTGGCTCGTGGAGGATGTGGGGACGCTTGGGTCCGTCCCGGGGTCCGGCACCTTGTCCTCGGCTGCGCGTTCGTCGGCTGTCTTGTTGAAGCTGTTCACGCCGATTTTGCGGGATGCGGTTTCCCTGTTCTATGCTTCCCATCTCGCGTGTCGGCAGGCGGTGCTGGGTTCCTCCGTGGAATCTGCTTGGGCTCTGGCTCTTAGGCGTTCTTCACCTTTTTGTCCTCTCCTGTTTGGGGAGTCGGCCGTGGCGCAGTTTATTCAGGCTGCGTCGGCGGCTTGTCGTCCGATGTCGGACTTGTTGGTTTTCCGGGGGTCCCGGGGTGGGTCTTCCCGGAAAGGTCGTGCCAGGGCTCGGGGTTCCTCTCGTCGTGGTAGGCCTCTGGTGTCAGGTTTGGGGTTGGCTCCTCCTGCGGACCCTCCCTCGTCTGGTCGGCGCGGTGTTCGCGCTGTGCGGGGTTCTGGGTCTCGTAAGGGTCTCCGGCCCTTTCGCGGTTTGCCCCTTTGACGGGGCGATGGGGGGGCGGCTTGCGCTGTTCGCCCGCGCCTGGTCCCACGATTCGTGGGCCTTTCGGGTCGTGTCTCGCGGCCTGCGGTGGCGTTGGGTGGCCCCTCCCCCCTTTGGGGGGTCGGGGCTGGCGGGGCAGGCTTCTTCCCCTGCGCTCTGTCGAGTCGTCTTGGAGTGGGTACGCTTGGGCGTCGTCGAAACGACGTCGTCCCTCAGATGGGTTTCCCGTCTGTTTCCGGTTCCGAAACGGGACTGCGCGGACCTGCGGTTCATTCTGGACTTGTCCCGTCTGAACCCCTGGGTTCATTGCCCCTCCTTTCGGATGACTACGCTGTCTCAGGTTCGGCTCCTCTTGGAGCCGGGTGCTTGGATGGTGTCCCTGGACCTCCGGGACGCTTATTGGCATGTCCCGATTCATCCGCGGTTCAGGGACTGGCTCGGTTTTGTAGTGGGGCGTCTGAGTTACCGCTTTCGTTGTCTCCCGTTCGGGTTGAACCTGGCACCTCGCGTGTTCACACGCCTTACACGGGTTGTGGTGGCTCGTTTGCGTCTCCTAGGTGTTCGGGTGTTGGCCTACCTCGACGACTGGCTGGTTTGGGCTCCCAGCCAGTCAGCTTGCTTGCTAGCCAGGGATTTGGTTCTTTCCCAGCTCGCCGGGTTCGGGTTCTTGGTGAACTGGAGGAAGTCCCATCTGGTTCCCTCTCAGGTTCGGACTTGGCTGGGTCTCGTGTGGGACTCTCGGACCGCCTCCTTGTCTCTCCCTCCGGAGTCTCTCCTGCGGCTGCGGTCCCGCCTTCGCCTGTTTCTGGAGGGCCCTCGGGTCACCCGGCGGTTGCTCGAGGGGCTGTGCGGGAGCCTGAACTTCGCGATGGTGGTCTACCCGCCGGGTCGGGTTTGGCTTCGACGGCTGTTCTGGTTCCTTCGGGGTTCCCCCTTCCGCCTCTCTCGCGATCGCAGAGTTCGACCCCCGGGGGACTTGCGTCGGTTGCTGCGTCACCGGCTTCCTCTTCGGGTATTTCGGGGTTCAGTGCCTTGGCGCCTACCCGAGCCCTCGCTCGATGTGTACACGGATGCGTCGTCTCTCGGCTGGGGTTTTGTGACCAGTGCTCACCAGGCCGGCCAGGGGCGTTGGGATCCGTCCTTCCGTCGAGCTCACAGTACGGTGCGGGAGTTCGCGGCAGTGTGGTTTGCTCTGGGGAGGATTCGGGTGGCCTGCGGATCGACGATTCGGCTCCATTCGGACTGCTCTCCAGTGGTTCATTGCCTGAACCGCGGGGGTTCGATGCGGTCCTTGTCTCTTTGGGGTTGGTCGCTTCGGGTGACTCGTCTGCTGAGTTCTCGGGGTTTGGCTCTCCTGGCGGTTCACGTACGGGGCGTGTCCAACGTCTTGGCTGACGCCCTGTCTCGCTTCGTTCCCCTCTCCACGGAGTGGACGGTCGACGACGAGTCCTTCCGTTGGCTTTGCCAGACGTTCGGGCGCCCCGAGGTGGACCTCTTCGCGTCGGCGTGGTCGCGGCGTCTTCCCGTTTATGCGGCGCCCTTCCCCGATTGCGAGGCCGTCGGGGTCGATGCCTTTCGGCTCGACTGGTCGAGGTGGGGGTTCCTGTACCTCTTTCCCCCAGTTCGGCTGTTGCTCCAGGTCCTGACTCGCTTAGAGACTTACCGGGGGAGAGTTGTCCTTCTGGCCCCTTGGTGGCCGGCCCAGCCTTGGTTTCAGGCGCTGGTTGCTCGGTGTCCGAACCCGAGGGTTTTCCCGCGGCTCCGCCTCTTTCAGCAGATCCGGCCGGTACGTCACGTAGCTGGTTCGATCTTCTCCTCGAGTCTTCGCGTATGGTTTTTTTGACTCGAGTCTATCATCATCTCTATGGTGATCAGGTGGCCTCCTTGTTGGTGTCCCACCTGAGGGCTTCTTCTCGGCGGCAGTATGAAGTTTCCTGGCGGTCCTTCCGTTTCTTTTTGCGTCTTCGTCGTGTTAGCTCCTTGTCTGTTCGGGTGGTCTTGTCCTTCCTCTCGTGGTTGTTTCAGGACCGTCATCTTATGCCTAACACTGTCGCTTCGTATCGTGCGGCGCTGGCGGAGCCGCTTCAGCTTGCTTTCGGTATCAATGTTACGTCTGCGCCGTTTCGCAAGCTGTCTCGTGCATTGTTTCACCTCCGGCCTGCTCATGCGTCGCCTGAGCCGTCCTGGTCTTTGGACAGAGTGCTCGCTTTCCTTTCATCTCCTCGTTTCGTTGTGGCCCCTTCGGTCCAGGATTGTTTTTCCAAGGCACTTTTCTTGTTGGCTTTGGCCTCTGGGGGTCGGGTAGGGGAGCTTCATGCTCTCCTCCGGCGTAGGGGTTTCTGCTCTTTTGGTCGTGGTGATAGTTTTGTTCGTTTGCAGCCGTCTCCTTCTTTTCTGGCGAAGAATGAGACTGCTGCGTTCCGGAGGGGTCCATGGGTGGTTGATGCTTGGTTGGTCAGGCCGGGGGTGCATCATGTTTTGTGTCCGGTTGCGGCACTTCGCCGTTATTTGCGCGCCACAGCTTCTGTGTCCGGGGACGCGCTGTGGGTTGATCCGGTTTCCCTTCTTCCCTGTTCGCGGGTTCGGGTCTCTCAGGTCGTCCGCAGGGTTATTAGGTCTAGCCAGCCTGCGGTCTATCCCCGTGCCCATGACGTTCGTAAGTTCGCGGCTCTTGCTGCCGTCTTTGGGAATATGTCTTGGTCTGATATTCGGGCGCGGGGATTTTGGCGGTCGAACAGGGTCCTGGCTGCTCGTTACCTTGTGAATGTCCCTGGCCCTCGTCGGGCCTGTGTTGCTTTGGGTCGGCGGTTGCAGCCAGTTGTCTCGGCTTCGAGTTGAGGGGTGAGCGACGACCGCCTCCCGGGTAAGTCCCTCTTTTTCTGTCTGTGGGTAGTTAGCTCCGGGGAGCCGACGGGGCTCCCCCCAGAAAACCAGCGTTGAATGTAATGAAACGCCATTTTCTGGGTGAGTCCCGGAGGCTCCCCGGCATCCCTCCCTCCCTCCGGTCGGCGGTTTTTCGCGTTTTTGACATCCAGCCTCAAGAACTGAGGTGTGGGTAGCCGGCGCGGGGGGTCTGGGGCTCCCCCTTCCCCCTCCCGGGGAGGGGGGAGCTGCGCAGACAGCGGCGTGGCAGTGTGTGACGTCACACTAATTTGCTTGTTTTCGGTTGGGGAGTTCTATCCACTAGTTCGGTATTAGGTAGCAATTTTAACCAGAATAGGGGTTTGTTTTGGGGCGCTTACCTTTCTGGGTGCCTGTTCCGGTCGATGGCAGACATAGAATGCTTCCAACTACACGGGGGCTTCTATAGGCCATTGCTCCCCTTGCCTCTCTGAGGGGGCCCGGTTCTGGCCGTGGTCCCCGGTAGGCCTAAGAACTCCATACACATGACTGATGCCAAAGTCTGACATTAGCATATCAGCCTGGGATAGCTCCGGGGAGCCTCCGGGACTCACCCAGAAAATGGCGTTTCATTACATTCAACGCTGGTTTTTTTGCCAGACTTCCCCGCCCTATAGCGGCCAAAATAAGTCGCTTGTGATTTTTTTTTTAATTTTTTTCCATGATCAAGGAACACAAATGAACACTTATATGATGAAAGAATTTTTTGGATTTTTTGTTGTTGTTGTGCCTGGTGGTATTGCAGGCCAAAAAGCCCCTAGCGGTTAAAGGGTTAATGTATAGTTTTTTTTTATTTGCAGTTTATTGAATGAGATCTTACTTATCATTGGGATAAACGAGTTTAGTGAGCATCTGTCTGGTGCTATGGTGACTGTTTTTATCTTTTCTGATAGACTTTTAATAGTATCATTAAAGTTTGTCTCATACGGAGCACACCTGGAGAGGGTTTCGGGAGTTCTTCTACTCCCCAAGCCTGACTTGGGGGGCCAGGCTCGACTTCTGATAACTTGGTCCAACAGGCTGTTGCTTGAAGCAGTCTGCAGGCCCACATATCCACTATAGCCTGGTTGGTCCGGCACTTCTTGCAAGAACCTGTCCATGTGCCTCTTGAATACATCCTCCTTCGTTCTGGCAATATTTCTAATGCTTGCTGGTACGGTGTTGAACAGCTGTGGACCCCTAATGTTTAGACAGTGCTCTCTGATTGTGCCTATAGCACATCTACTACTCACTGGTTCTATTCTGCATTTCCTTCCATACCTTTCGCTCCAGTATGTTGTTGTTCTACTGTGCAAATTTGGGACCTGGCCTTCAAGTATCTTCCATGTATTTGATACCTTTCTCATCTCCTTTCCAAAGAGTGCATTTAAAAGCTTTGAGACGGTCCCAGTAATTTAGATGTTTTATCATTTCTATGTATGTTGTATTTGTTCTCTGTATTTCCTCTAATTCAGAGATCTCTCCTGGTCTGTAAGGGGAAGTGAGTACAAGCAATAGTTAAGATGGGACAGCATTAGTGATTTAAGTAGTATTAGCATTGCTGGTCCCTGGAACGTTCTCATAATCCATCCTACCATTTTCCTGGCTGCCACTATATTTGCTCAGTTATGTTCACTAAATGTCAGGTTGTCAGACATCATAATTCCCAGGTCTTTTACCTGTTGCTTTCCTTCTACAAGTAGGTCTGATTGCATCCTGTACCCTGTGTTTTGTTTAAATTCTTTGTTTCCACCATACCTAAGTACTGTAGAAACCCACTTATCCGGAATCTGCCAATCCGGAAAATGCCCTAATCCGGCAAAAGTCATGGCCGGATAAAGTTATCTCCCTATCCAGCCAAAATGTCCATGGAAGCCAAACTAGCGGATATTTGGCTGGATCAGTGGCCTAACACTCATTGTACACCACCCCCAGGAAGGGAGGGAATCCTGAAGGGAGGGAGGGGGTCACTCTCACTGCTGCTCACTTCCTCTGTCCTGCCCACATTCACTGCTTCCCTCCCTCCCTCCCCAAGAGATCCTTCTGTAGGTGGCAGTAGATTGCCAGCCAGAGATAGCCTGGAGAATTTCCATCTAATACAATAAAGGTGTCATGAAACAAGTATTTTTATAACTTTTTATTATCCTAATAATATTTCTAAACAAAATCTGTAACCAGAAATATATACATGATGATGTACAGTGTGTTTTCACTTGAAAGAACTATATGAGGCGAGGCTGATTCATTTCACCGCGGAATTCGTTCTACCTGTCAGCCTCAGGCTGTCCCTCCCCTTAATGTGAAAATAACAGAGGTCCTACATCCACTATCAACTAAACAAAATTCACAGAAAATCTATTTATTATGTATTTATTATTTTGAACACGGCACATGATAGAACAGTCATTGGTAAACAATTCCATATCAAAATCATAACTATGTGATGGTTATTTGTGGCTGCGAATATGATGTATTGGCCAGGATTTCCATAAGCCAAATGTATCAGTCTATATAAATATTCATAAACAATTCATTTATTATGAATTAATTTTCACGTTGGCATTTGATAGAACAATCATTTACAAACAATTTGGAATAAAAATGCTATGAATTTAAGCATTAATGAATCCAGTCAAGCAAAATCACATAATTTTCTCAACAAACTGACAAGAAGAGGGGCGGTTGGCCGGTGGTAGGAGAGGGAGGGAGGGGCCGGTCACTGGTAGTCAGGCACGGGATAGCGTCAGGGCCGGTAGCTGGTAGTCAGGTGTGGGAAGGGGGAAGGTTGTAGCATGTTGGCAGTAGAGGAGTTGGGTGGGAGGTGGTGGCCAGACTAGCAGGCCTTGGGCTAGACCAGGCCTCAGGCCTGGGCCAGGCCATCTCAGGTTTGGGCAGCAGAAAGTAACATGATGTTTAACAGTGATAAATTCCAGGTACTCAGGTACAGCAAAAATGAGGATCTGAAACATAATACAGGGTATAAAACATAATCGAATTTGCCCATAGTAGGAAAACAGCATGTCAAGGATTTGAGAATAATGATGTCCGACGACCTAATGTTTAGGGAGCATAACCAAACAAATATTGTAGCAGCCAGAAAAATGATTGGATGGATTACGAGAACTTTCAAATCTAAGGATCCCATCACAATGATTGTACTCTTCAAGTCACTTGTGTTGTCCCATCTTGAGTACTGCTTAGTACTCACTTCCCCCTTCAGAGCAGGAGAGATTGCTGAAATAGAGGGAATACAGAGAACATATATGGCACACATAGATGCGATAAAGCACCTAAATTATCGGGATCGTCTCAAAGCTCTCCAAATGTACTCGCTAGAAAGGAGACAAGAGAGATACCAAATAATATACACATGGAAAATACTGGAGGGTCAGGTCCCAAATCTACACAGTAAAATAACAACATACTGGAGTGAACGATATGGAAGAAAATGCAGAATAGAACCAGTTAAGAGCAGAGGTGCCATGGGCACAATCAGAGAACACTGTATAAACATCAGAGGTTCGCGGTTGTTCTACGTCCTCCCAGCAAGCATAAGAAATATTGATGGAACAACCGTGGACATCTTCAAGAGGAAACTAGATGGCATCCTCCAAGGAATGCATGATCAACCGGGTTGTGGTGGGTATGAGGGCCTGTGGGCTGCTCCAAACAACAGCTTAGTGGACCAAACTCTCAAAAGTGAACTTGAGGTTATCTTGAGATGATTTTGGGGCTTTTTTTTTTTTTTAGTGTCCCTGCGGCCCAGTCCTCGACCAGGCCTCCACCCCCAGGAAGCAGCCCGTGACAGCTGACCTACCTATTTTACTGCTAGGTAACAGGGGCATAGGGTGAAAGAAACTCTGCCCATTGTTTCTCGCCGGCGCCTGGGATCGAACCCAGGACGACAGGATCACAAGTCCAGTGTGCTGTCCACTCGGCCGACCGGCTCCCCATGGGGATTAGAAGAAATCCCAGAACCCCATCAAGCAGGCCAGACCTCAGACCAGGCCTCAGGCCAGACCTCAGACCAGGCCTCAGGCCAGACCTCAGACCAGACCTCTGGCCATGCCCCAGGCCAGGCCTCGGGCCAGACCTCATGCCAGACCTCAGGCCAGACCTGACCAGGCCTCGGAGCAGACCAGACCAGGCCTCGGGTCAGACCAGGCCAAACCTCAGACGAGGCTTCAGGCCAGGCCTCAGACCAGGCCTCAGACCAGACCTCAGGCCAGTTCTCAGGCCAGATCTCAGCCCAGGCCAAAAATCAGGCCTCAAGCCAGACCTCAGACCAGGCCTCAGGCCAGACCTCAGATTAGGCCTCAGGTCAGACCTCCTTGAGGTTACCTTGAGGTGCTTCCGGGGCTTAGCGTCCCCGCAGCCCGGTCGTCGACCAGGCCTCCTGGTTGCTGGACTGATCAACCAGGCATTTAAACGCGGCTGCTCGCAGCCTGACATATGAGTCACAGCCTGGTTGATCAGGTATCCTTTGGAGGTGCTTATCCAGTTCTCTCTTGAACACTGTGAGGGGGTCTGCCAGTTATGCCCCTTATGTGTAGTGGAAGCGTGTTGAACAGTCTCGGGCCTCTGATGTTGATAGAGTTCTCTCTCAGAGTACCTGATGCACCTCTGCTTTTCAACAGGGTATTCTGCACATCCTGCCATGTCTTCTGGCCTCATGTGATGTTATTTCTGTGTGCAGGTTTGGGACCAGCCCCTCAATTATTTGCCACGTGTAGATTATTATGTATTTCTCCCGCCTGCGCTCATGGGAGTACAGATTTAGGCTCTTTAGTCGTTCCTAGTAATTTAGATGTTTTACTGAGTGGATTCTAGCAGTAAAGGATCTTGCATGCTCTCCAGGTCAGCAATTTCTCCAGCTTTGAAAGGGGCTGTCATTGTGCAGCAGTACTCCACTCTAGAGAGCACAAGCGTTTTGAAAAGTATCATCATCGGTATAGCATCTCTAGTGTGAAAAGTTCTTGTTATCCAACCTGTCATTTCTGGGGGGAGCCCCGTCGGCTCCCCGGAGCTTTACCAGGCTGATATGCTAATGTCAGACTTTGGCATCAGTCATGTGTATGGAGTTCTAGGGCCTACCGGGGACCACAGTCAGAACCTGGCCCCCTCAGAGAGGCAAGGGGAGCAATGGCCTATAGAAACCCCCATGTGGTTGGAAGCATTCTATGTCTGCCATCGACCGGAACAGGCACCCAGAAAGGTAAGCGCCTCAAAACAAACCCCTATTCTGGTTAAAATTGCTACCAAAAGCCGAACTAGTGGATAGAACTTCCCAACAGAAAAACAAGCAAACTAGTGTGACGTCACACGTCGCCGCGCCGCTGTGTGCGCAGCTCCCCCTTCCCTGGGAGTGGGAAGGGGGGAGCCCCAGACCTCCCACGCCGACTATCCACCCATCAGTTCTGAGGCTGATGCTATAGGCACCGGTTATGTGCTCCGGCTCCAGTGGTTGTTTCAGCACTGTACCTAGAGTGTGGTGTCCGTTTTCTAGGTGGTGCGTGAGCCGGGAGTGATTCTCCAGTACTCGGGCTGCATGCGCCCAGGGTTCCCTTCCCTAGGTGCCCTGTAAGTCCTGCCCTTGGGGCTTGGGGCCACCTTCCACAAGTTCCTTAGGTCCTGCATTTGCTAGGCCGTTTACTACTTGGTTTTTGGCCGCTGTTTGTGTTCTCGGGTGTTCTGTCTTCCTTGTTCGCCTTAGGGTAAGGGGCAGTTTTGCACTGGTGGGGCCCAGGGTACTGTGCAGCTTGTCTTTACCAATCATGGCGGCCGGCTCTGTTCTGCTTGGGTACGCTGTCCTCTTGCGGGGTTTTCTTTTTCTTTTTGTTTATCTACCTGGTGGGGGGTCTGCCTTTGTTCTTGCCCCTTGTGTCCCTTGTGTCCCTTGTGTTCTGAGTATTTTCTGGTGGTACCCCCTGCTAGGTCCCCGTGAGTGTACACGTCCCGGGGGTTCAGCTCTTAGAAAATTGTTTTGTAGATTTGGGTGCCGGTTAGCAGTACCCTGCCTGGGATTACCTGGGCGCGAGTCCTCTTATAGTAAACACTCAGAACCCTGGAAAACCCCTGGGGGCGCGTGGGTCCGATGGATGTGACCCCAGAGTCCCCCCTCAGTTCCAGCGAGTTTGAGGGTTGCTCTCACCCTTTGTCTCTGGGTGACTCTCTGTTTTGCCTCCGTCTGCTGCCTGTGGGGTCGGTGACACCTTCGACCCAGAGTCCTGCGAGTTTGGTTGCTCGTTGTGGCTTGGTTACCCAGTTGTGCTGACTAAGCGGGTGCGGGCAGCAGGGACGTTGCACTTTGAGCCTTGGTGGTGGCAACGCTCTCGTGGTTTCCTCCCCGGGAGCCCCGGGGCTGCCCCGTTTTAGTTCGTGTTGGGACTTGGGGGTGTTGGTTGCTTCGGTTCCATCCACGCCCCCTTGTCTTTCCCCTGGATCCCCCATCCTGCCTGCATCCGGTTGCTTACCGTCTGTAGGTTCGGGGCGGAGTTTGATGGTGTTGAGACTTGGGCAGTCTCGGGGAATTCCCCTTCCGGGGTAGTGACAGGGGCTTTTGAGCCTGTTCCTCCAGCCGTGTTGTATGAGTCTGCCAGTGGGCTCCCTTCCTTAGTGTTTTCTGGTACGGCCGGGGCTTTGGGGGGACGGTTTGGCCCCGGGGCCTGTCGTGTAGGATCCCGGGGCTGGGGAGGGGCTGACTTGGGGGGCCTTGGCCCCGTAGGACCCTATGGGTTTTTTTTATCCCCCTCTATACGGGGCTTGTGGTTACGCGGAGTGGGGTTTTTCCTCCCCACTCGCCGTACGTGCTGTTGGGCGTTGGCTCCTCCCCGGGCTCGGTTCCTTGGCCTTTGAGTCGGTTGGTTCCGTCCTGTGGGTGGATGTTTCCTCCCACCCTTTTTTGGGACGGTGTTTTCGTCATGTTTCCCCGTTCTTGGGGTTCTACATGACTTCTGGTCTCGGGTGCGCCTGCACCTTTGTGTGCCTTCGGGACTAGTGTTGGCTTCTGTGTTCTCGAGGGTTCGGGACGGTTTTTGCTACTTACCACGTTATTGGAACATCTGTCGACTCCTCCTTGTCGCTGTTTTGGGCTACTTTAGCCCAGTTGGGCTGCTTGTGGCCAGTGGCCCAGTTTGCGCTACTTTTGGCCTGGTTGGGCTACTTGTGGGCCGGTTGGACTACTTGTAGCCCTGTTGGGCTACTTGTAGCCTTGGCTACTTGTAGGCTGCTTGTGGCCCGGTTGGGTACCTTTTTGGGCTCTGTCTTCGCTTCTTTGGCCGGTTTTATTGTTCCTGCTTCCTCTTTTGGCTACTTTTCTAGGGCAGTAGTCCTGGTTGGCACCTTCCCGCAGAGAGGGTTGTGCGGTTTGGCCAGCATGTCATGCGCATGCGCCGTGGAGTTTGTTTTGGTCTGGGCGGTGTGTTTCAGTGCTGGTGTTTTGCGCCTTTTTTGCTAAAGTGCTTCGCCTCTCGCTTTTCTCCCTTGCTGTGGTATGTGCCCCTTCGCTCCGGGGGTGTCCTGGTTTCTTGTTGTGGGGAGGACGCCGAGGTTTTCCCTGTCATGGGTGTGGGCCGCCTCCTTCGCCTCTACCCTGCTCTCCTGCGGGTCCGGCTGGGTCTGGCTCTGGCGTCTTCACCTTACGGGGCTCCCAGGTTCTTCTGGGCACGGTTGAGTCGTGTCACGTTCGTGCCACCGTTCGCCAGGTGAGTTTCTGCAGTCTGGTGTCTTTTGGCTGGGCGCTGGATGCGATGTTGTTTATATACCTGTCTTTATTTAGGTATAGTTTTTTACGACTGAGACCGTTTGCACACCAGTGACTGTCCCTTTTTCAACCCTTCCTGTCCCACTCATGTGCATGTCCAACCCATGCTAGAGTCATTCAGAGGACCCACCTTTTTTCAGTGTTATGAGGTGTGGGGTTGTGGTGTTGGTTCTGTACTCACCTGGTAAGGCTCCTGGCTGTGCTTGCAGGGTTTGAGCTCTGGCTCTTGGGTCCCGCCTATCTGGTAGAACTTGCGGGATAGTACCAGTGGAGTGCAGTGGTGCTATTGGCACAATTGGGGAACACTGTATAACCATCAGAGGTCTGCGGTTGTTACACGACCTACTTGCGAGCATACGCGTTATTGCTGGTACGTCCGTGGACTTCCGGGGTACACTAGCCTGTTTTCAAATAGAAGTTCCAGCCCATCCTGGTTGTCGGGGGTATTTGGGCGTGCGGGCCGCTCCAAGCAGCTACCTGGTGGGCCACCCTCTGGCTGGTCTGGCCTGGCCTCGGGCCGGGCTTGGGGTGTAAATGAGCTCCCAGTTCCCCATCCAGCAGGTATCGAGTGGGGTTTCTCCATCGTCGGTCGCCTGGTGTGCGGGTTTCTGAGCCTGCTGGGTTCTGTCGTGTCTCCGTTGGCCCTGTCAGGGGTCTGCCTGCTCTGTTCTCTGCCTTTGCAGAAGCGAGCTGCTATTTTCAGGTTGCGTGTTGCGGTGGTTCCTGTTGCTACTACTGCACGTGTTCATTGGTACCGTGTTTCGTGGTGGTGTGTCCTTGTTCCTGTGTCTGGTTGTGGTGTGGCACTTTGCTGTTGTTTTGTGCCTAGGGTTTGCGCATGGGGGTTTGCTTGTGGTTTTTCATGGTCTTTGGGTCCCTGGTTTGGCCCTCTCATGTGCGTGGGGTTTTTCTGTCCCTGCCTGTTTGTCCACCCTTGGTTGTTTTCCTGGGGTTTTGTTTGGTGCTTCTGCTCTTTCATCCTGCCTCTCCCCAGTCGTTTTCCTGGCATCTCCTTTGGTCGGTTTTGCCTGCACTTACTGCTATGTTAGGGGGCGTGGTCGGTTTCCACCGCTTCATTTCCTTGTGCGTTCCCTTGTTTCCTCCTCTGCCGCAGGGGTGTTCTGCGTGTGTTCCTTGGCTTCTTGGGCGTTTTTCAGCCTGTCCTGTGGTGTGCTTTTTTGTCTCGGTCTGTTGCAGTTGCTCGTACCCTTTGGTTCGGGTACTGTTTCTGGCGGCAACCCTTCCGCCTTCTTTGGTTTCCTAGCTTGCCCTGCCGGTTGGTTTTTCGGGGTCTTGCGATGTCTCGCGTCGGAACCGTCGTTTCTGAACTCCTGGCGGGCTTGCTTGCTTTGGGGAGTTTTCTGTTCGGCAGACGTTCCATCTCCTTGTGCCGCCTGGGTTTCGGTGGTCGCGCCCGAGATCTTCCCGCGGCTCTGCCTTTTCCTGGGCTCGGAGGGGCCTTGTCGGGGCTGCTTACGTTCTGCCTCACGGTCTCGCCTCCGGTTGGTGGTCGGGTGGCTTCGTGGTAGGTGTCCCACCTGCGTACTTCTCATGGTGGCAGTATGGGGTATTTTGGTGGTCCTTCCTTTTCCTGTCCCTTCTTAGGTGGTTACTCTTGTTAGCGTCGGCTTGGTTTTCTGGTGGGGGGTTGGGGCCATCATCTTGCCACATACTGTCGCCTCTTTTCGTGCGGCGCTAGCGGAGCCGCTTCGGCTTGCTTTCGGTCTTGGTGTTGCTTCTGCACCGTTAGTAAGCTGTCTCGTGCATCGTTTCACCTCCGGCCTGTTCGTGCGCCGCTTGCACCATCCTGGTCTCTGGTCAGCGTGCTGTGTCTTCTCCTCAGTTGGTAGTGCCCCTTCGGTTCCGGTTTGTTTTTTCGTCAGCTCTTTTTTCTTATGGCATTTGCCTTTGGGGGTCGGGTCGCTGAGTTTTCTTGCTCCTTCGGTTTTAGCGTTTTGGTTGTTCGGTGGCAGCAGTCTCCATCTTTTCTGGCGCGGGGTGGGGCTGCTGCGTTCTGGAGGGGTCCAGGGTTTGTTGGTGCTTCGTTAGTCGGGCCGGGGGTGTGTCGTGTTTTGTGTTCAGTGGCGGCCCTCCGCTGTTGTTTGAGTGCCACGGCATCTGTGTCCGGAGCGCGTTTTGTGTTGATTCGGTTCTGTTCTTCCCGGTTCGCGGGTGACGGTGTCCCGGGTTGTCAGCCGTGTTCTTGCAGCTAAGCTGCCTGTGTTCTTCCCTCATGCCCGTGGCGTTTGTGGCTTCAACGCTCTCGCTGCTGTCTGGGCGACGTGTCCTTGAGGTCTTTCGGGCATGGATCTTTGGTGCTCGTACGAGGTCCTTGCTGCTCGTTGTTCTCGTGTTGTTCCCGGGACTTTTCGGGACTGTGGCGCCTTGGGTTGGCATTTGCTGCCGGTTGTCTCGCTTCCGTGGGGGGTGCGTGGTGTCCGCCTCCCGGTTCCGTCCCTTTGACCTTCCTCTGTGGGTAGTTAGCTCCAGGGAGTCGACGGGGCTCCCCCCAGAAAACCAGCGTTGAATGTAATGAAACGCCATTTTCTGGGTGAGACCCGGAGGCTCCCCGGCAACCCTCCCTCCCTCCGGTCGGCGTTTTTTCGTGTGTTTTGACATCCAACCTCAGAACTGATGGGTGGATAGCCGGCGTGGGAGGTCTGGGGCTCCCCCTTCCCCCTTCCGGGGAGGGGGGAGCTGCGCAGACAGCGGCGCGGTGATGTGTGACGTCATACTAGTTTGCTTGTTTTCTGTTGAGGAGTTCTATCCACTAGTTCGGCTTTAGGTAGCAATTTTCACCAGAATAGGAGTTTGTTTTGGAATGCTTAGCTTTCTGGATGCTTGACCCGGTCGATGGCAGACATAGAATGCTTCCAACCACACGGGGGTTTCTATAGGCCATTGCTTCCCTTGCCTCTCTGAGGGGGCTAGGTTCTGGTCGTGGTCCCCGGTAGGCCTTAGAACTGCATACACATGACTGATGCCAAAGTCTGACATTAGCATATCAGCCTGGTAAAGCTCCGGGGAGCCTCCAGGTCTCATCCAGAAAATGGCGTTTCATTACATTCAACGCTGTTTTTTTCTTGCAGTTGTGACGGCTACTTTATTGTGTTCTTTAAAGGTAAGGTCTTCTGACATGAGTACACCCAGATCCTTTACATTGCCTTTTTTGTCTATGTTATGATTTGCCTGAGTTTTTTACGTGGTTTCCGTTTTTATATTTTCATTTTTTCCGTAGCGCATGAGCTGGAACTTATCTTACCTCAGACAAGGCCTCAGGATAGACCTCAGACCAGGCCTCAGGATAGACCTCAGACCAGGCCTCAGGCCAGACCTCAGACCAGGCCTCAGACCCAGACCTTGACCCGTCTCAAATAATGTTGACTGCGTAGAGGCTAGCTATTATGAATTCTTAATTTTGACTATGGAATATGATAGAGCTGTGTGTTACAAACAACTGAAATGGTAACATTTTCTCGGCTAATTTGATGAAAAGCAGACAGTGAGTGAACTATCTAGGTGGAACACGGAGGCGCCAGCCACATGTTGCCATTTAGATGATAACTCTGGCCAGAGCTCTCCACTGACACAACCTGCCTCCCCTGACACCACTGTTACTCCGTCTTCCCTGATAACTTCCACCACTGACACAACCTGCCTCCCTTGACACCACTATTACTCCATCTTCCCTGACAACTTCCCCCACTGACACAACCTGCCTCCCTTGACACCACTATTACTCCATCTTCCCTGACAACTTCCACCACTGACACAACCTGCCTCCCCTGACACCACTATTACTCCATCTTCCCTGACAACTTCCACCACTGACACAACCTGCCTCCCCTGACACCACTATTACTCCATCTTCCCTGACAACTTCCACCACTGACACAACCTGCCTCCCCTGACACCACTATTACTCCATCTTCCCTGACAACTTCCACCACTGACACAACCTGCCTCCCCTGACACCACTATTACTCCATCTTCCCTGACAACTTCCACCACTGACACAACCTGCCTCCCCTGACACCACTATTACTCCATCTTCCCTGACAACTTCCACCACTGACACAACCTGCCTCCCCTGACACCACTATTACTCCGTCTTCCCTGACAACTTCCCCCACTGACACAACCTGCCTCCCCTGACACCACTATTACTCCAGCTTCCCTGACAACTTCCACCACTGACAACCTCCCTTCCATGAGAATAACTTACACCACCTGCCCCCTAACAATTAACCCTAACTACTCATACCACTTGCCCCCTGACAACAACTCTTACCAATGACTCCTGACACAATTTTATCATCCTTCAACCATTTCTCCCTGGAAACAATGGGTAAGCATAATAAAACACTGTATAACTGTTTACACTTTGAATCATAGTTGATGAAGACCTCCTCCGACGCTCGGTCTCGGTGACCACTTGAACAAATATTCCTCGCTTAATCAAACATTTTATATGTTCTACTGAACATTTAGTAACGAATTCAATTTGTTTGGATCTTCCGGGAATTTGCTAGAGCGGGGTTCTTTAGAGTGAGGATGCACTGTATGTCACCTACGATTTTATTATTATTTTTGCAGTGATCAGGGAACATAAATGAACACCTATATAAAACGAAAAACAATTTGGATTTTTTTTTGTGGTGCCTGGTGGTGTTGCAGGCCAATAGCCCTTAGCTGTTTAAGGGTTAATGAAACGTGGTTGAAAGAGGATACAACATACTCTTTAACATACCAAACTACTTGGCAATTCATAACTGTTGGCCAATCCAGAGAGGTGGTACTACAGTACTACCACCAAAAATTGACTTCCTTAAAAGTAATTCAAACTAGAGACACCTGTGGTGAGTATATTTTTGCCCATTTCAGAGTCAAGGGTACCGAGGCTGACTTGACTATGGGAGCAGTTACAGAATGCCTAACACTGATGTTGCTGAATTCAACTCTAATCTTAGAAATGTAATACTAGCCAACAAACTTAAGGGGCCCGGTGACGGTAGAGATTTCTCCGTATATGAAATACTGTATAGTGAAATTTTTTAAACAAATCTTCCGTTATTTGGCATCAGCGTCGTGAAAATTTCATCCGAATATGTCAAGAAATAGTTTTTTGACGAATTTTTAAAAAGTAAATGCGTTCTTGATGGGCGGCAACTGATACTGATAATGCTGAAAACACCTCCTATTTACTGGCAGTCAGGAATAAAGATGCAAACACCTGTCCGATGCACAAAGAAGACAAGTACAGTACAACCTCAATTCAATGTACCCGAATTTGCCGTATTTCTAGCTAAGTCGCACACTTCTCAGGCTGGATTTATTCACCCGGTTCGGTTTACTCTGGTTCGCCGAAGTGGCGGGATGTGCGGATTTGCTTAAGATGTTGGGTCAGAGTTCACTGATTGGTGGAAAACTTTACCATTATTTCTCAGATTACAATTAATAATTCCTTCATATGACAAGTTGGATCACACACGTGGACAAGTGGTCCACAAGCTTACGATGTTGGGACAGAGTTTACAGACTGGTGAAAAACTTTCCCATTCTATCACAGGTTATAATTAATAATTCCTTCATATTACAAGTTGGATCACACAAGTGAACCACACAACAAGGGAACCATATGAACCAAACACCAGCCAGAATGGTCCACACAACAAGTGAAGCATATTAACCAAACACCAGCCAGAGTGGTCCACACAAGTGAACGTCTGTGTTTTCATGATTTTCATTCACTGATCTGTGGCGCACTTATCTTTGTAGATTACAGTACGTACTTTAAAGGCTGAAGCGTGAATAGCTAGCTAATATGTTGAAATCTTCATATATACATTTTCTGTGATGAAACAATATGAGTGAGGGTGGACAGATAAGGGAATACTGTACTGTAAACCTCACTTTACAGTGAAGTTTCACTCGCTTGCATCTGTGTCGTCATAGTTCAGTGCCCCATGACCAGCATGAGCACAGCTGTACCCAGCACGAGCATAGCTGTACCCAGCACGAGCACAGCTGTACCCAGCACGAGCATAGCTGTACCCAGCACGAGCATAGCTGTACCCAGCACAAGCACAGCTGTACCCAGGACGAGCACAGCTGTACCCAGCACGAGCATAGCTGTACCCAGCACGAGCACAGCTGTACCCAGCACGAGCATAGCTGTACCCAGCACGAGCACAGCTGTACCCAGCACGAGCACAGCTGTACCCAGCACGAGCATAGCTGTACCCAGGACGAGCACAGCTGTACCCAGCACGATCACAACAGTAGCTAGCACCTGTACAAGAGCAGCCAGCACCAGCAAACCTGATGCAAACATCTAATAGCATCGTGTGTGGAGTTAGAACAAGTGTTAAATTTAAGTACATAGTGTTAATGTGTTATGATTAAGGTTGCAGTAATTTTAGTGTACAAAAGTTTCATAACCTGTTTTATAGTACTCAACATACAGCACAGTAGATATTTACTGTACAGTATTCACAACATCATGAGAATTAAAGATGGACATAATTCCAACAATAAGGTAAATAAAAACTGTAACACAGTATTATCTAGGGGGAGCCCCATCAGCTCCCTGGAGCTATCCAGGCTGAATGGATATGTATAACTTTCTGGCATCAGTCAATGTGCATAGAGGTCTTGACTACCGGGGATCATGAGCCAGAACCTGGGCCCCCCTCAGAGAGGCACGAGGAGCAATGGCCTATTAAAACCCACATGTGGCTGGGAGCATTCTATGTCTGCCATCGACCGGGTCTGACACCCAGAAAGGTAGATGTCTCAAAATGAATGCACGTTGCTGAGCCAGAGCAACCCTCCCCTGTCACCCTGTCCTTCCCACTATTCCCCCTCCTCCCCTGTCCCCTCATCCTCCCCACCATTCCTCCCTCCCCCATCCCCTTGTCCTCCCCACCATTCACCACTCTCTCCGTCCCGTCATCTTCCCCACTTCCCCCCTTTCCCTGTCCCCTCGTCTTCCCCACCATACCCAACTCCCCCGTCGCCTTGTCCTCCCCACCATACCCAACTCCCCCGTCGCCTTGTCCTCCCCACCATACCCAACTCCCCCATCACCTCGTCCTCCCCAACATCCCCCACTTCACTATCCCCTTGTCCTCTCCACCATTCTCCATCCCCCCATCCCCTCATTCTCCTAACCATGCTACACTCCCCCGTACCCCTCGACCTCCCCACCATTATCCTCACCCTCGTTCTTCCCCCACCATTCCCCACTCCTGTCCCCTTGTCCTCCCCACCATTCCCCACTCCCTCATCCAATGCGTTCCCAAATGATCTGATGTTCCCATCACTGAAAAATAAGTAGAACAGTTAAAAAAAAATGAAAATGAAAAAAATAACAAAATAAACTATACCCACAAAATGAACAGTATGGTAAACAACACAGCTCAATTCCAACGCAATATCACACAAAATAATTAAATCAAAATGAAAATAAATCAAAATCTATGAAAATTAAATTTATCAATGCAATCGGAAACATTGAAATGGAATCGTAACATATTTGGTATAGCATGTGTTGCTATTACGTGCAACAGATGGCGCTGTTTTTAAAAAAAACGTATGTTTTTACCTGTCACAGATGAGGCATGTATATACAGTGGTACCTCGCATAACGATCGCCCCAAAAGACGAACATTTTGGGTAACGAACGGCCCGATCGGCGTCAAATCGTCCCGTATGACGAACGCTGGTTTGAGTAACGTCAACACCACATGGTGGGGTCACGCTGCTTCTTGCACATTCTTAGACGCCTCCGACGATGCACATAAATTATGTTGTTCTTGTTTAAAGATGCTAATGATGCTGGGATATAAAAGGGTGACTGCTGAGATGTTGCAAAGCATTGACGTTTTTGTAGGAAAAAAGAAATGAAATGTCTGATATACAACAAATGTCAATAAGGTTCGTTCGGTGTTCGGCAGGTAGGCTGCTCCATTATAACAATCTTTCTTTGTTTCAAATGTGTTCCATTTGTTTTGTATCTGTCATTTACGTCTCAATAATGGAGAAGCCTACCTTACATACACTGAATAAACCATTATGACATTTTCCTTTCTTCAAATGTGTTCAATATTTATTTTTCATTTGTCTTATAGCAAAAGGTTCGTTCGGTGGTTGGCAGGTAGGCTGCTACATGTTTCTTACATACAAAAAACGTAAATAATAAAAAAAAATGAAGAATTTTGAAAACCAGTACAAATGTCAAAAAGGTTCGTTCGATGGTCTACAGGTCGGCTGCTCCATGTTTCTTAAATAAAAAAAAACGAAAAATAAAAGAACTGTTGAAACAATTTGAAAAATGAACAAATGCCATAAAGGTTCGTTCAGTGTTTGTCGAGTAGGCTGCTCCATTATTGAGACGTAAGTGACAAATACAAAACAAATGGAACACATTTGAAACAAAGAAAGATTGTCATAATGGAGCAGTCTACCCAACAAACACTGAACGAATCTTTTGCTATAACGAATATGAAAGACAAGGGCTGCTGGCTGGGTTAGTACTGCGTGAGCAACCATTTGTAGCACACGTGCCTCTGGCTCTCAAACACCTGTCCCACACAGTGTTGAAAGACTGCGCTCAGTCGGTGCAATTCAGACCCTATTGTTTGAAGAACATAAGGGTCATAACATTAGTGAAGCTAGGCACAATAAGGGCTTAACACAACAGTCGGATGCCAGTGATACAGCACCTATGAGGATGATACAGCGAGCGTATCCACTTGCCATCTCGAATTTATATAGATGATACATAGATGAATCGTTTTCTGCATTCAGTGATGATGCATCTGATACAAGTAGCATAGATGAACAGTATTAGCGGCTTCCATGGTGGTGGTGTTCATTGATATTTTCAAGAATACCTGAATCTCTTCCTGACTGATGGACACTCTTTGAGGCTAGCTGAATCTCTTCCTGACTGATTACTAGTCAGGTAGTCTGAGTAGGACTACCTTACAAATTGAGCTTTTCCTATAATCGTTTCAATACTACCTTATGCTTTACAAGCTTGGCTACATACCACCTACAAGTACTAAAGCCAAGGGTGCACGCGAGTGCGTTATTTGCAAGCACACAGAACAATGAAACAGGAAACGAAAATGTATCTGTAGCTGGTGTAAGGAGAGCAAAGTCGCGCTGTGTACCATGGACTACTTCGTTGACTATTACACACCTCCAAAGTACTGAGTGTGTAATATAGTGTGTTACTGTGTAAATAGTATGTGAAACTGTACATATTGTAATTTTAGTGAATTTTTACCACGTAATATTGTGACAATAAACATTTATTGTGGACACATTACTGACACGTGTATCACAGTTTCATGGAAAATCATGAACATTCTACTGTATACATATTGTAAATGTCACAAATATGCATCATATACGATAAAAGAAACAAATAAAACCGCATTGGAAATGCATAGAAAAAATATTTGAAAATATATTTGTGGCAACACACGGTGTTTGAATGGCCTGCGCGACCGTGTCTGGGAGTTCACACACGAGCGACCAGGCCCTGATGACGTCACAGCGTACCTTGTCCACGCCCTCACAGCCAAAGTAAGTGGAATTTGGTAATTATTTTTACATAGACATGTTCAGCGATGGTAATTTATCATTTTGCAAAGAAAAATTATATTTTGGGGAACATTTGATGTCATGCACACTGGGGGAATTTCACAATAAACACAGTGCATCACACTGGTTACATGGGGGACACTCGTTTTGTATGACGTCCGTTTCACATGACGAACATGGAACGGATTAAATTCGTTATGCGAGGTACCACTGTAGTTGGTATAAAAACACGTGCCTATTCAAATGCAACATCGTGTTAAAATTTAAAAGCAATCGGTAAAGAGGTTTCGAAGATTTCCCCTCACATAAAAAAAACATGGGAAAACAGTTTTTCAAGAAAAGCATGTTTTCTCCCATTACAGGCGTGACATTTATATAGTATGAATATAAAAACATGCTCTGTTGTGAGCTGTCCCCTCGTCCTCCCCACCATTCCCCACTCCCTCGTCCGATGCGTTCCCAAATGATCTGATGTTCCCATCAGAAAAATGGGAACATCAAATGATCTGATGTTCCCATCACTGAAAAATAAGTAGAACGGGTTAAAAAACAATGAAAAAAATAAAAAAATTTACTATACCCACAAAATGAACAGTATGGTAAACAACACAGCTCAATTCCAACGCAATGTCACACAAAATAATTAAATCAAAATGAAAATAAATCAAAATCTATGAAAATTAAATTTATCAATGCAATCGGAAACATTGAAATGGAATCGTAACATATTTGGTATAGCATGTGTTGCTATTACGTGCAACAGATGGCGCTGTTTTTAAAAAAAAACGTATGTTTTTACCTGTCACAGATGAGGCATGTATAGAGTAGGTATAAAAACACGTGCCAATTCAAATGCAACGTCGTGTCAAAATTTAAAAGCAATCGGTAAAGAGATTTCGAAGATTTCCCCTCACATAAAAAACATGGGAAGAACACAGTTTTTCAAGAAAAGCATGTTTTCTCCCGTTACAAGCGTGACATCTATATAGTAAGAATATAAAAACACGCTCTGTTGTGAATGGAACATTGTCAAAATTTCAAAGCAATCTGTGAAGAACTTTTGGAGATTAGCAATTTTGAACAAACGAACATTTACATTTTTATTTACAGGCATACCTCAGAATACGAGTTTAATCCGTTCCTGGAGACGCCTCGCATTCCGAAAACTCGCATTCCGAAGTTAATTTCCCCATAAGAAATAAAGGGGAATGAATTAATCCATTCCTGACTACCCCAAAAACCCCACATCAAACTAAATTTTTATACCTAATTTACCTAATTCATCTAAATAAACCTACAAAACTATGTTCCAGTTATTACTTACCTTGCTGTCGAGTGCTGTAGGCGTATGGAAGATGGTGAGGAGGAGAGGAGTTACTGTTTGGAAGGGGAGTCCCCTTCCATAATCACATCAGGCAGTGAGGACCTTTCTGGTGTGCTCTCTCTGGGACGTTTTACCTGAGTGCCACTAGGTCCTGGTTGAGGCTCACTGCTCGATTTCCTCACCACAAATCTGTCCATGGAAGCTTGCTTTTCCCTTCTTCGCAAGCTGTCTCTGTAGTAAGGCATCACATTGTCATTGAAAAGATTAAGACAACGGCCTACTACAGCTTTCTCTGGGTGAGTCTGTTCAATAGTTGTTTGAATCTCTTCCCACATCTGACACACCTTCTTAATTACTGCAGAAGGGACATTCGCTGGTGCTGCTGCCACCTCCTCCTCCACTGCAGAATCATTCGCTGCTGCGTTGGCTTGCTGTTCCTGTTGAAGGGCTAGGAGTTCTTCGTTGGTCAGTTCATCGTTGTGTTCTTCCACCAACTCCTCCACATCATCACCATCCAATTCCAAGCCCATTGCTGGCCTAGACTAACAATTTCCTCAACAATAGGCACATCATTTATTGGCTCAAACCCCTCAAAGTCTAGTTCTCTTACACCTTCAGGCCACAATTTTCTCCAGCCAGAGATCAGGGTTCTTTGAGTCACTTCTTGCCAGGCTTTGTCAACGAGTTTTAAAGCACTACAAATGTTAAAATGCTCTCTCCAGAACTCTTTGAGGGTGAGGTTTGTGGCTTCAGTCACTTCAAAACATTTCCGGAAAAGTGCCCTTTCATACAGTTTCTTAAAATTCGCTATGATTTTCTGGTCCATAGGCTGAATTTAGAGGAGTGGTGTTAGGAGGAAGGAATTTAACTGTGAGGAATTTATTGTATCTAGGCAACAAATCATCTTCCAAGCCTGGAGGATGAGCAGGAGCATTGTCAAGGAGAAGCACGGCTTTGAGTGGCAATTGTTTCTCCTGCAGATATTTTTCTATGGCAGGGCACAGCACTTCATTCACCCATTCCGAAAAAATAAGCCTAGTCACCCATGCTTTTTTATTAGACTTCCACATCACACACAAATGGGTTTTCTGCACATTATACTGTTTGAAAACCCTTGGATTTTCAGAATGATACACTAGCAAGGGTTTAATTTTCAAATCGCCACTCGCATTTCCACACAGCACAAGCGTAAACCTATCTTTCATAGGCTTGTGTCCAGGCAAGGATTTTTCCTCCTTGATAATGTTTGTCCTCTTAGGCATTCTTTTCCAAAACAGTCCTGTTTCGTCACAATTAAACACATGTTGCGGTAGGTATCCCTCAGCCTCTGCAAACTCTTTAAATTCGTCAATAAATCGTCCAGCGGCTGGTTTGTCTGAGCTGGCTGCCTCCCCATGCCTTGTAACACTGTGGATACCACTTCTCTTTCTAAATTTTTCAAACCAGCCCCTGCTTGCCTTAAACTCTTTCTTATCTGCATCACTCGTTGCAGGGGTCTTCTTTAGAAGGTCTTCGTGCAACACCCTGGCTTTCTCACAAATAATGGCCTCCGAAACACTATCACCCCTCAACTCCTTGTCGTGTATCCAAATTAATAACAACTTTTCCACTTCTTCAAGTATTTGTGGTCTTTGTGCCGTTAATGTTCTTACTCCTTTTGCCACTTTAGCACCCATAATCTTATTTTTCTTCTTAAGTATAGTGCATATTGTTGATGTGGCTTTGTTGTACTGCCTACAAAGTTCAACAACACGTGTACCGTTCTCATGCTTCCGAATGATCTCTTGTTTCTCCTCTATTGTCATCCTCACATGAGCTTTCTGGCCTTTATCCTTACCATTGGCTTTCTTGGGACCCATGGTGAGATATATAATAACAAACTGTATAGTCAAATCACCAAAAATCCAACAAAACACTGAAAATCCGCGAGAAGAATTGATGTGGGAGTAGTCACTGAGCGCGAGACAATGGTAAACTGAGGGGCGGCGGGGCAGAGGGGCGACGATCGCCGAACCACCACGCGCTAGGTCGGCCTGTACGCATATCAACAAACTCGCGTCCCGAAGTAACCATCGCCTTCCGAGACAAATTTTTGGAGTAAATACGGCTCGCCTTCCGAAAACCTCGCATACAGGGACAATCGCATTCCGAGGTACCACTGTATATAGATAAACATAATAAGTGAATAATATAGTAATAATAATAATAATAATTTATTTAGGAACAGTACATACATAGTTGCAGCGTTACAGTACAAACATTCTGTTAGATTTAAAGATAGAGGTAGTACATACAAAGCCACTATAGTACGCATAGCGTTTCGTTCAAGGAGAGTTGGGGAAAAAAAAACACTTAGACTAAAACTTAATAGTAATTGAGCTTAAAGTATAAATTGTGTTGAATGAAAAAAAAAATAAAAGATAAAAAAAGGGGGGGGGAACATGGTACAAAATAGCCAATATACAAGTTGGTTAACAAACAGCCTTTTTTTTTTTTTAAATAGTATGACCTGGGTTGACATTTAGAAGTAAGGTAGGTTACATGGAGTTAATTAGGTAGTACTTAGTTTTCATCTTAAATTGGTTGAGAGAGGTACAATTTTTGACATAATTGGGAAGGTCATTCCACATTCTGGGTCCCTTGATTTGTAGAGCATTCCTAGTTTAATTAAGTCTAACTCTTGGAATATCAAATAGGTATTTGTTTCTGGTTTGGTGCACATGAGCTCTGCTACAACCTTCTAGGAAGCGTTGAAGGTCAGGATTGACATTACAATTCAGAGTTTTAAATATATAGAGTACACAAGAGAGGATGTGCAGTGACTTAATATCTAACATATTCAGAGATTTGAGTAAGGGTATCGAGTGCTGTCTGGGGCCAGAGTTAGATATTGTTCTAATAGCAGCTTTGTGTTGGGTAATTAGAGGACGTAAATGATTTTGGGTAGTAGAACCCCAAGCACAAATACCATAGTTGTGATAAGGATAGATGAGAGAGTAATAGAGCATCACCAGGGCAGGACTAATATGCTCATAATACTTTTGAGTATAGTGATGGGTCACACATTTTATTATATAAATATATCACACTACATACTATTGAATAATATTACTAAAAAAAAAAACAGAAAAAATCAGAGACATTGAAGTAATTAAGTAATAATATCTTTGTGGCAACTCCCACCTGACAGCTCGGGTGGAGGTGACCGCCTCCGACGATTACTCTGTCAACGCCTCACTTTTGCCAGACTTCCTCGCCCTATTGCGGCCAAAATATGTCACAATTTATTTTCTATTTTTCCCATGATCAGGGAACACAAATGAACACTTTTATAAGACGTGTTGCAGGCTAAAATCGCAAGAGCAGCCCAGGGGTTAACAAAAACCAACTAATAATATCAGGGGTTTTGCGGTGTGATGAGGGTATCGACATCATAAAACCGAAACATGCACAGTCCCTGATGAAGGTAATGCCTTTATCAATTAATGCATTTTTAAAAATTCCATTTATTGTCCAAATATTATGGGACTGGTTTTAAATGTTCCCCTTTATATTGTGAACAATTTGATAGCAAAATGAATGACGTAGCATGAAAATTGAGGTTAGAAAGCTGAAAAGAGTACAGTATAAACATTTGAGTGTGGTTTGTACACTCATGGCCAATGCTCAGCCTTCCTTGCGGTGTGTGCGCTAGGTCACCCGCCGGGCCAGCAAATAAGTTAATATTGACCTCTGTGATCCTGATAACCTTCAAGTTGCTAGTTTCCTCAACTGTATGAATTCCTGCTTGTTCATACCCCTAATTACTAAACCTTTTAGAATTACTGAAACAACTGCCTTTACTCCTGACCATATCTGGACTAACATAACCTCTCCACTTACCTCAGGAATAATCACTGATAGGACCACAGACCATTACCCTATATTTCTTCTAACCAACATTAATAAACCACCTCTAGATACAATGAAGATAAGCTTTAAGCTGCACAATGAAACTTCTAAAAGCAGCTGTATTGCTGCTGCCTCTAATATCAACTGGGAGTCTGAAATAGGTGACATAGTGAATATCAACCTTGCAGTGCAAACATGTCTTCACAAAACTTTGAGCCTTGCCTTGAGGTTACCTTGAGGTGTTTTCGGGGCTTAGCGTCCCCGCGGCCCAGTCGTCGACCAGGCCTCCTCGTTTCTGGACTGGTCAACCAAGCTGTTGGACGCGGCTGCTCACAGTCTGACTTACGAGTCACAGCCTGGATGATCAGGTATCCTTTGACGGTGCTTGTCAAGTTCTGTCCTGAACATTGTGAGGGGTTGGCCAGTTATGCCCCTTATGTGTAGTGGAAGTCTGTTGAACAGTCTCGGGCCTCTGATATTAATAGATTTCTCTCTTAGAGTACCTATTGCACCTCTGCTCTTCAACGGGGGTATTCTGGACATCCTGCCATACCTTCCGGTCTCAAATATTATTATTTCTGTATGCAGGTTTGGGACCAGCCTCTTTACTATTTTCCACGTGTAAATTATTATGTATTTTTCCCGCCTACGCTCAAGAGAATACAGATTTTGGCATTTTAGTCGATCCCAATAGTTTAGATGTTTTACTGAGTGGAGTCTAGCAGTAAAGGATCTCTGCATGCTCTCCAAGTAAGCAATTTCACAAGCTTTGAAAGTGGCTGTCATTGTGCAGAAGTATTCCGCTCTAGAGAGCACTAGCGTGTTGAAGAGATCATCATTGGTATAGCATCTCTAGTGTGAACGGTTCTTTTTATCCAACTTGTCATATTTATTGCAGTTGTGACGGCTTCTTTATTGTGTTCTTTAACCCCTTAACTGCGTTGCCTCCAAATGTGACACCCCTGCAGTGCGCAGGAAATAAATTCTCTGGAAAAAATTCTTTTTTCTTTTTGAAGTGTCAAAAACCCTTCCCTCAGTATGGGTATGCAAAAAAAAAAGTCGAAATTGTACTTACTTTGGCTGCTATGGGGTCCGGAAGTTGGGGCGTGACGTCATCATTCCCCGTGCGCCCGTGCCGTAAGCTCTCGGGGGCGGTGGGGCGCTCGGGGCGGGGCGCGCGAGTTGCCGCGAATATATTTTCGTTCATTTTTTGCGCACCTTTCCAAATACATTTTCATTGTTTTTATGTGCCAATCCAATGTATAATGAACACGTACACTATAATATCGCAGTACAACATCCGTACTGTCCGTAGACACTGTGTTACGTGCATGAAACTTGTGTACACATATGCAGCACATATTTACTATGTATCATGCTAATTTGTGTATATATACAATCTATTTACACACTATACACTGTCACACACTATATACATTCACCATCAACACATTCAGAACACCGCGTAGCAGCTGCTTCGTATGGACCAATAGCAGCTGCCTCGTATAGGCCAATATCAGCTGCCTCGTATGGGCCAATAGCAGCTGCTTCGTATGGGCCAATAGCAGCTGCCTCGTATGGGCCAATATCAGCTGCCTCGTATAGGCCAATAGCAGCTGCCCCGCATGGGCCAATAGCAGCTGCCCCGCATGGGCCAATAGCAGCTGCCCCGCATGGGCCAATAGCAGCTGCCCCGCATGGGCCAATAGCAGCTGCCCCGCATGGGCCAATAGCAGCTGCCCCGCATGGGCCAATAGCAGCTGCCCCGCATGGGCCAATAGCAGCTGCCCCGCATGGGCCAATATCAGCTGCCCCGCATGGGCCAATATCAGCTGCCCCGCATGGGCCAATAGCAGCTGCCGCGTATGGGCCAATAGCAGCTGCCTCGTATAGGCAATAGCAGCTGCCTCGTATGGGCCAATAGCAGCTGCCGCGTATGGGCCAATAGCAGCTGCCTCGTATGGGCCAATAGCAGCTGCCTCGTATGGGCCAATAGCAGCTGCCTCGTATGGGCCAATAGCAGCTGCCGCGTATGGGCCAATAGCAGCTGCCGCGTATGGGCCAATAGCAGCTGCCGCGTATGGGCCAATAGCAGCTGCCGCGTATGGGCCAATAGCAGCTGCCTCGTATGGGCCAATAGCAGCTGCCTCGTATGGGCCAATAGCAGCTGCCTCGTATGGGCCAATAGCAGCTGCCTCGTATGGGCCATGAACACATTCAGAACACCTTGAGTGAGAGCAGCCACACCCAGCCAGTCTCCCTCACTCCAACATCTTACTCGCCAACATTGCTCCTCCCACCATATTGCTATAGTTCTTATTACACATGTTCTATATACCTATCTACATGTTTTATTTACCAGAACTATGCAAGTAAGCCGGTATTGTGTCCAAACAGTACAGTGGCCACCATACACTGCATGAAAAATCACACAGCAGACGACGCTACGATTACGTCACCTCCCTCACCAAAATAGCTCCTCTCAACATTCTCCTGTTGCTGTTCTTACACTATATACACACACTATATATACCCATGTACATATGTGTTGCCCATAGCGAACCACTAAGCTAGTATGGTGAGCAAAACAAGAGTGGCAGCCACACACACAATTGAGGCTACCTCAATTCTCGCCCTCCCTCCCTCATCAAAATTCCTCCTTCCACAATACTACGCACAACGCTAATTATAACCACATTCCTGCTATTATCACAATCCTGGTCACTAATTCCTGTAAATGAATAACTGACCACACGTTTATTTTGAAAAAGAACCTAAGAAATCATTTGAAGATTCCTAGATGAACGAAATAATGCTCTGGTGCTGTGGCTAGCGCTGTGAACATCGTGAACAGCATTGAATCACTGATATTTGAACATTGTACCCAGTCATTATCACACTCAGGCTCTAATATAACACTATCATAGCTAAATAATACAAGTTATATATATATTTTGACATTATTAGGCGATGCTGTGGTCACATGCTGAACAGCAGTGCTGTGCGCTCATGCTGCGAGCGCCAGCCTTGGTTGCTCACACACTACTGAGGCTCCCACACCCGGGAATGTGGACCACGATTTTTTTTAAAGATGGCGTCTGTTTACAAGAGCCCTGAGGAAGCTGATGTGAACCCCATGTAGCCGCGGGAGTTTTGAATGGAACGTGAAAAATACAAATACCCGGAGGCGCGTTGCGCAAACCAGACGTGAGCCTGCAGGCGCGTTGCGCAGTTTAAGGGTTAAAGGTAAGGTCTTCCGACATGAGTAAATCCAAATCCTTTACATTGCTTTTTTGTTCTATGTTATGATTTGACTGTGTTTTGTACATTGTTTCCATTTTTAGATTTTAATTTTTTCCGTGGCGCATAAGCTGGACCTTATCTTCGTTAAACACCATATTATTTTCTGTAGCCCCTAGAAAGACCTGATTTATATCTGCAGGTTTGCTGTGTCCTCTATGTTGTCTACTCTCATAAAGATCTTAGTGTCATCTGCAAAATATGATATGGTACTATAGATTGTGTCCTTCTCGATGTCCGATATGAAGATGAGAAAAGAGTACTGGAGCAAGCACATTACCCTGAGGGACTGAGCTCTTCACGGTCGATGGACCGGATTTTATTTTGTTGACTATTGCACATTGGGTTCTGTTAGTCACGAAATTGTAGATCCATCTGCCTATTTTTCCGGTAATTCCTTATGAACGCATTTTATGTGCAATAACACCATGGTCACATTTGTTGAAGCCTTTTGTGAAATCTGTATAAATTACATCAGCGATTTGTCTGTCTTCATGGCATCTAATGCCATGTCATAGTGGTCCAGCAACTGTGATATGCAAGAGCGCCCTGTTGTGAAACCATGTTGTCCGGGGTTATGGAGATGCTGGGATTCCATGTGTTTTGTAATCATACATCTTAGCACTCAAAGATTTTTATGATGTACGATGTTAGTGCTATCGGTCTGTAATTTTTTACCTCTGCCTTATTTCCTCCTTTATGGAGTGGTGCTATCTCTGCTGTTTTTAGTATGTCAGGAATAACGCCAGTATTTAGGCTTTGTCTCAAAAGAATGTGAAACGCTTGCGATAGTGTTTTTTTTTACAGTTGTTGATGAATATAGGGTTCCAAGAATCTGGGCCTGGTGCAGAGTACATAGGCATACTGTCTATGGCTTCTTCAAAATCCAGTGGAGATAGGGTGACATCTGATATATGATTTGATGTTGATATCATATCCATGAAAAATTCATTTGGGTTATTTTACGTTGTGGTATTCGTAATAATATTATTATGTTGATATTATTATGATTATTATGATATTATTATTATGATTGACTGATTTTTTGTTCTCTCCACCAAACTTGTGTATCCTCCATGGCTATCTAGTGACCTTAATTCTACCTCTAATTGTTTCAATTCTTTTGTTTACTTGCATTTATTGTTGTGTTTTGCCATAATTATTCTCTAATTTAGCAGACTCAATACTTTGTAAGCTCTTATTGTATTGTTATATTATTATATTGTTGTGTTTTGCTATAATTACTTTCTATTTTACAGCAGATTTAGTTTTCATCTGTTCCTGTAATTGCTTATCTTATTGTATCGTGACATTCTTATCTATATGCTTACTGATATTGATCCTGATCGAAATCTTCTGTCCCATATCCACACTCATCAGCACATTGATCATCATTATTGCAGGTATTACACAGCAAATCTTGCAAAAAACAAACTCCTAAATAGCACCTGCTTATCAGTTTACAATCAAAATGTTAGGTCACTTGGCAAACATTTTGATGATATAAATGCACTACTTACAGCACTAGGTACTAAATTATCTTTCATCATTTTAACAGAAACTTGGCTAAGTAATGACTATACCCAACTCTACAATTTAGCTGGTTATAAAGCCATTCATAACTGCAGGCCTAACAAAAAAGGTGGCGGTACAGCAATATATTACAAAGATACCTTCATTTGCAATAGTGTCATTAGTGATAGAGACGACTATTGTGAATATACCTTTGCCAAGTTCTCCAGTAAATCCCTTAAATCCTCCCTGATAATCGGTGCCATCTATAGATTTCCTAATACCAACATAGCTTTATTCTCTGACAATGTAAGGAATCTTATCATAAATAACAATCTCAACAAAAATCACATTATTCTGGGAGGTGATTTCAATATTGACCTGGGTCTTCAAAACAACCCTCAAGTTGACTATTTCCGTAACAGCATGCACTCCTGTATGCTAATCCCCACAATCACCAAGCCCACCCGAGTCACTCAAACATCTGCCACTACCCTGGATCACCTATGGACTAATATAACAGCTCCCCTTACATCTGGGGTAATTTATGACAGAACAACTGACCACTATCCTACTTTCCTCATAGCAAACATTGACACATCACCACCAGAAACCAAAAAACTTTCATTCAGGCTACATAGTGAATCAGCTTTAGGCAATCTCTCTAATGCACTTCACAATATTAACTGGGAATCTGAATTTAATAATTCACAGGACTTAAACTCATCAACTAACCTCTTTCTCTCCAAAACTCTAAGCCTTTACAACACTCACTGTCCCCTCCTTACCAAACAAGTAACTGATAAAAGAAAAAATAACCCGTGGCTCACAAGTGGCATAATTAAATCAATCAACAAAAAACATGAATACGAAAAGAAATTTAGGAGTGGCCTAATTTAAATGGAAGTAGTTAAAAGGTACTCATCAGTGCTTACCAGTATCATAAGAAAAGCAAAACTTTCATATTATGAGACTAGATTCAAAGAAGCAAAAGGCAACATGAAAAGCACATGGAATACCATCTCTAACATCCTGGGAACTAAACAACACTCCCACAACCAGATAACACTCTCTAAGGATGGCCTTACACTGTCATCTGACTTAGAAATGGCGAATGAATTTAATAGCTTCTTTTCATCGATTGGTGCTAACCTTGCAAGTAAAATCCCACAGTCTCAGACACATATCAACACATATCTCTCAGGCAGCTATCCAAACTCTCTTCTCCTCTCACCAGTCAGCCCGTCAGATGTTGTGTCCATCATACTCACTAAAAACCAAAGCTGGGAACATCAGTGAAATCCCATCCATTGTATACAAGAGTGCCTCCCATGCCCTTGCACCACCTATAGCTCTGCTGTTCAACAAATCCCTTGAGTGTCATACCTTCCCTGATATCCTTAAAAACGCAAGAGTAATGCCAGTTCATAAAGGAGGTAATCCGTCAGACATAAACAACTACAGACCAATATCGAACCTACCCATACTATCAAAAATATTTGAAAAAATTATCTACAAACAGCTCTACTCCTATCTCGTAAAATTCGACATTCTTAGCCCCTGTCAGTTTGGCTTCCGCTTTCAAAAGAGTACCAACGATGCAATTATTAGTCTCCTTGATATAATTTACTCTGCCCTTGACAAAAATGAGTTTCCAATTGGACTCTTCATTGACCTGAGAAAGGCCTTTGATACTGTTAATCACGATTACCTCTTATGTAAACTCCATCATTATGGAATCCGAGGCCATGCACTGGACTACATCCAATCCTATCTTAGTGATAGACACCAATGTGTAGCCATCAATAATATAATCTCTCCCATTCTACCAATAACCGTTGGAGTGCCTCAGGGCAGCATCTTGGGACCCCTACTATTTCTTATATACATTAATGATCTGCCTAATGTCTCTAACATTCTGAAACCTATTTTGTTTGCTGATGATACTACCCTCATTTACTCCAACCCCAACCCACATACACTAAATGATGTTGTTAATAATGAACTAAAAAAAGTCCACTTATGGATGTCAACCAACAAACTAACACTTAACATAGAAAAGACCTACTACATCCTATTTGGAAGCAAATCTACAAATGCAATTCAGCTTCAGATTGACAATGTAAACATTAGCAATAAAAATGATGGAAAGTTTCTTGGCATATTCCTAGACAAGAGACTCAACTTCAGTACCCACATTCAACACATAACTAAGAAAGTCTCTAAAACAGTTGGTATACTCTCCAAAATCAGATATTATGTTCCTAACTCTGCTCTCATCTCTCTATATTATGCACTAATCTATCCCTATCTCAACTATGGTATCTGTGCATGGGGTTCAACCACTTCAAACCACCTCAAGTCCATCATCACCCAGCAAAAATCTGCTATCAGAATAATATCAAATTCTGCTTTCAGACAACACACAGCCCCCTTGTTTAACTCCCTAAACATGCTAAACATAATCTCACTCCACAAATTCTCTTGTGTCAACTACATTTACAAAACCCTATTCTTAAATGCAAATCCTTGTCTGAAACTCCTCCTGGACAGATGTAATAGGACCCATTATCACAACACCAGAAATAAATATCTCTTCGATATCCCCAGAGTTAAACTTAATTTGTGTAAACACACTATGCAGGTAAAGGGTCCCAGTTTATGGAATTCACTCCCTACTGAATTGAAAAGCTGTCCAACTTTTACATCATTCAAAATCAATACTAAAAAGTACCTAATTTCATCTTCATAGTTTTTCTCTTTTTGCCTTAAAATTGCACTGTATCTATTGCTACCCAATCTCCCAACCTTTTTGTTCCCAATTTGAACATCTTTACCATTGAGATCATTGCTGTTTTCTTATATGTGCTGCCATTCTATTGTATGGTGTTTATAAATCTTGTTTATCTGTATCTTTTGCTACCCAGTCTCCCAATCTTTATGTACCCGTTCTGAACATCTTTACCATTGTGATCATTGCTGTCTTATATGTGCTGTCAATCTGCTGTATGGTGTCTATTAATCTTGTTTAAATTACTAATCAAGCTGTCAATGTAATCAATCAGAGCTTTAATATAACAATGTGCTTTAATATACTTACTTATCTCTCTCATCTCATTTTTCTCTTGTAATGTATCTTTCATTTATCAATTCTGATTGAACTTACCTACTTAATATTATCTTCTAGATTAAGGACCTGCCCGAAACGCTGCGCGTACTAGTGGCTTTACAAGAATGTAATTACTGTACTATCCAATGTATTCTCACAAACCCGATGTACCTTCTTGTATATATATAAATAAAATAAATAAAATAAATAAAATAAAATGTTGTGAGTTGATAGATTGTCTCTCCCGGACAACCCACCAAACCCAAAACCTCTGTAGAGTGCTTACACTTAAATCAGGAGATCACCCTGCATGCTTCTTACTTTTGGAGAGGGCTCAGCATCACATCTGTAGGGGATGCGGCTCCAACACCAGCCTCGTTGTCATGTGCACACACCCACTTGAGCCGCCGTGACTCCCCACTATCTCCTCGGATGGTATGATGTCCCCAATCCTCTTTCCTGAATTATTATTCTGTACTACTCTGTCAACAGCTGTAGTGCGCTCTCTCTCTCTGTCTCTCTCTCTCTTTCTTTCTTTCTTTCTTTCTCTTTCCCTCCCTCCCTCCCCTCCCCCCCCCTCTTCCTCCCTTCCTTCCTTCCTTTTTTTTCCTGGGAAGCCTCACTAGGAGAAGGGCAAACATCTGATGATTATGAATTTAATTAGTGTTGTTTAATAACAACACATAACATATATAAAACACTCACATACAGTATATAAGTATATAAACTTCAACACCTTATGATATTATAACCTGGTTGCAAACCATTACTATCAGGACTCTATCAGTTACTTATACCAAGTGGTAGCCTAACTACTGGCTTGCCACTTATGCTACCAACCTCACTTAGTGAGTTTAACCTTGTAAAACAAATATGGCACTATCAGGCCTAGAACATATTTATCTCTGCAGTTACTCCAGCCTACAGTTGTAACTCTATAAACTTCAGTATAAGTATTCCTTGGCATAAAAATGATAATCAATCACCCACCTTTCACTGCGTCTTGCATGCTAATGGCACTCAAGCACTCTACCAACTCCTAGCATGCTAATGGCACTCAAGCACACTACCAACTCCTAGCATGCTAATGGCACTCAAGCACTCTACCAACTCCCTGCAAGTAGTCAATAAGAACTTCCTTCCCACATCTGAAGTTCACTACCCTGACATCAACAGGTTCTTCCAGGTTCATCTACTAGGAAAAGTCACGGCCTCAGAGTGTGGTCTGCCGCCGGTGGCCGGACGGCCGTAAGGTCGAGCCCAGAAATTTATTTAAAAGGGGCCTCATAGCCTGGTGGATAGCGTGCAGGACTCGTAATTCTGTGGCGCGGGTTCGATTCCTGCATGAGGCAGAAACAAATGGTCAAAGTTTCTTTCACCTTGAATGCCCCTGTTACCTAGCAGTAAATAGGTACCTGGGAGTTAAGTCAGCTGTCACGGACTGCTTCATGGGGGTGGAGGCCTGGTCGAGGACCGGGCCGCGGGGACACTAAAAAGCCCCGAAATCATCTCAAGATAGGATCCTCTACAGCTCTTCCAGGCTGCCTCACCATGAAGTTTTCCTTGGATTGCAGTGGTACTCCACCACTGATTCCACAGAAGCATGTGAGACTTCACTTCACTGCTCCTCTTCACACAATTTGAGGTCCAATTCCTCACTATGGGGCTTGCTCTTCCACAGAGTACATCATCTACTCCTACAGTCTTGGAGTTCCACTTATTAACTTCTTCTCTGGCCTCAGTGTACTCCCATCAACTCCTTCCTCAGAACAAACCTGCAACCCATCGATGCGCCAATAAATATGTTCCTCTACAAACATATAACTTTAATGAACTACACACAATAAATGTTTCACCCGACATCTCCCTGTTTCACGAACACCGTAAGTATGGACTCCCCCGTTCGTGTGAATCCATCCTTCACCTCGCCCGCTGAGCGGTTTCTCCGCCTGCCGCTGCGAGGCAGCTACTCTGCCAGGAGCTAAGCTCTCTCAGTCACCCACGAGTGCTCGGAGGGGACGGACGTCGCTCCGCTCTCCAGGATGTTCCTCCATCTTTACTCTCTTATTTGAACTTTTTGCTTCACTAAAATTTGCCTAACATATCAATAAATACTGGCTACGGCTGCTGGGCACACGACCAACTTCAGGCAATCACTGTTATGTGATCAAAACTGAGCTTACCACAAAAATGTCATTTGTGAGGACTCTCACTTGATGACGCCTGACCAGAGCGTACACGCAGCTGCCCACGAAAATGTTTCTGGACGGCTTCACAACTCTTCCTGCCATCCAGGACTCATGACCACACATTTCCAGATTAATTCCACAGCGGAAACGTTTGCACACTTCCTTCCTCCTCTTGAAGGTACATCATCTAGGGGGTTCTTTTCTAACCGGAGCCCAACGGAGCTCAACATCCCCATCGCAATTTCTGGTGCTCAAGTGAGGTCAACGTCCTTATAAGCGAGCCTCACACCCCAGCAAATTCTCCACATCTCATGACCAGCCATTTATTTATATCCTAATTCACTGCCATACTTGCAAACCGTTAGTCAAATTCAATCAAATGTCTACTATATAAATATCCAGGTCTATATCTCTTTAACCTCTTAGGTCAAGTCTGGTAGAATGACTCTCAAGGGGAGACTCGTTTCTCCTGCAGGCTGAGATCATAACAGTTATCAATCTTTAGTGTGTTTAGTGGCTCTCATACTGCTTCCTCAGTATTTCGCTCATTTCTTTGTTGTCATCTGTGAAAGTTCCCTGTCTCTTTCGCTGGGGCCTGATGCTAGATGTGGTTTTTTATCTTGATTTTGCATTGGAGAAAAAATATTTAGTATTTCTCTCTATTTCACTGATGGCCTTTTGCTCTCTTTGCCTCTCCTGGGTTTTGTATGATTCTTGTAGCTTTAGTTCAATTGTTTCTATTTCTCTACCTAACCTTCTTCGCCGTTCATGAGATAGGGTGCGACTCTCAAGTTGTTCCGTGATTTGTTTTCTTCGCCTATAGAGGGAACGACGTTCTCATTCCAATCTGCATCTCTTCCTGTAATATTTCTTAGGAATATGCGGTTTGAGCATATTTCTAGTGCTACTGAGCTTATTTTTTTCAGGCACTGGTTCAGGTTTGCATTTTTTAGCTGTTCTTCCCATCTTATTTCTGTGAAGTCTTGGTTCATTTGCCCCTAGTTTATCTGTTTATTATTGAAGTTGAATTTGCTGAAATCTCCTCCACGGGGAATCAAGACTGGTTTTGAAAGTCTATTCCCCATGCTTATCAGAACTTCAATTAAGTTGTGATCTGAGTAACAGGTATTTGTAATCATTATGTTCCTGATCAATTCATCATTATTAGTGAAAATGATGTCCAGCGTGTTCTCCTTCCTAGTTGGTTCAACTCTGCTGATTTAAGGCAAACCTGTTGCACATCTGTAGCAGGTCATTTGCATGTGACTGTTCATTTAGGCTACTTGTAGGAATTCTCCCTGATAGAACTGTATTACCTAGGGTCTTCCATTTCAGATGCCGTAGGTTGAAGTCCCCAAGCAGGATGATGTATGGGGCTGGATTTGTGAGATTTTCTAAGCAGTGTTCTATTTTCATTAGTTTGTGTTTAAACTGCTGCCTCTGGTGACTTATATACAAGGACATTAACTACATTTAGGATCCCTGTTTTGATTATCAGCACTTCCACCATATTGTTTGTGTTGGCATCTATAATACCCACTGTCCAATGCTAAGTAAACAAGTCACAACTAAAAGGTTAAACAATCCATAACATGGTATACCTAAATCTGTTAACCCTTAAATGGCACATGGCTATATATATAAAAGCTACTTGCTTTTATTCACTATATACAGACGTTATATATAAGTATCTACATTCGTGTTCACCATAACGAACCACTAAGTTGGCATGCTGAGTGGCAGTGCCAGTGGCAGCCCGCCACTGGCTGCTACTTCCTCCCTCCCTCAAGTCACCTGACTCACCCACATTCTCCTCGCACAATACTGTTTTTGCTTTTATTCACTATATACAGACGCTATATATAAGTATCTACATTTGTGTTCACCATAACGAACCACTAAGCTGGTATGCTGAGTGGCAGTGGCAGCCAGTGGCAGCCCGCCCCTGGTTGCCACTCCCTCCCTCCCTCACCTCACCTGACTTGGCATCATTCTCCACCCACCATACTGTTTTTGCTTTAATATACAGACGTTATATATAAGTATTTACATGTTCACCATAACTGTACATCTAAGCTTGTATGGTGAGTAAACGCACAAAGACGTAGCTACTCACATAGTCAGCTGATGGCTACCGACCTCAAGGCCAGACGCACTAATATTTCTCCTCCAACAATACTGTTTGTGGTGCTGTTATGCTATATACACACATTATATATAAATATCTACCTGTTTTATTCACCATACCTGTACAAGTAAACTGGTATGGTGCCCAAAGACCATAGTGACCAACAGGAAACATGATAAATCGTGGAGACGACGCCACCGCCCTCACCAAAATGGCGGCTCCCAACCTACTCCTCTTGCTGTTTATACCCTCTATACACACGTTATATATAAGTATCTACATTTGTGTTCACCATAGTGAACCACTAAGCTGGTATGGTGAGTGCAGTCAATAAAAGGTGGCCACACACAGTCAGAAGACAACGCCACTACCCTCCCCTCCCTCAGCATTACTCCTCCCTCCATGGAGCACAGCGCTAAATATCACCACAATCCTGTTATTATCAGAACCCTGGTCAGTTTTATCAGTCAGGGGTCTTCTGTAATAATATCATCGCTACATAATTGCATGAACAAGTATATTATGGCATTTTTAGGCGATACTGTGGTCACAAGCTGAACAGCAGTGCTGTGAGCTCATGCTGCGTGCGTCAGACTTGGTGGCTCACTCAATACTGAGGCCCCTAACACCCGGGAATTTGACCCACGATTTAAAAAAAAATGGCGTCTGTTTACAAGAGCCCTGATGAAGGTGTGGTGAACCCTTTGTATCAGCGGGCCATTTAAATCTTGCGTAGTACTCCAAAACATCATATGATGCGATGCGCAATTTACTGCAAGTCAGTCAAAGCATCATATGATGCGATGTGCAATTTAAGGGTTAATAAAAAGCATCACCATGAGAAGAAGTACCAGTATTGGTTAGGGGTTATCTCCAAAGCAGTTTCAAGGAGATACTCATCAATGCTGTCCAAAATATTAGGAGAGCCAAAATAAAAATACCCAACCATATCTTTCCTATAAAATCTCTGTGGCTAGATCCTAGAAACAGAGTAAATTTGTTACACAGAATTTTCCAGATCCAAAACCATACTGTCTGTCTGTTATTATATAGTTTTTCTCCAGGGGTTCTACCTATTTAGTTTTAATTATTTTTTCCAATATTGTGACTATTACACTTGTCAATGATATACATGTCTATATTTAATGGGATCTTCCCTGCTGCCACTGTTGTAGAGTGCTGCTGCCTCTAATATCAACTGGGAGTCTGAAATAGGTAGCATAGTGGGACAGGTCTATATATGATGGTCTATTGAAGTGGAATGCTGAGCTCAGGTGCACATTCTCTCAGGACCCATGGTAAAACTCCACCTGGGCCAAATGCTTTGTTCTTACTTAGCTCCTTCAGCATTTTTTTCATTTCATATCTAGACACCTCTATGAAATGTGAGAAATCGATAAAGAATTTGGATAAAGAAAGAGAGCTAGGAGTGGTTCTAGATAGAAAACTATCACCTGAGGACCACATAAAGAATATTGTGTGAGGAGCCTATGCTATACTTTCTAACTTAAAAATTTTTTTTAAACACTTGGATGGCAAGATACTAAAGATATTGTTCACAACTTTTGTTAGACCAAAGCTGGAATGGTGTGGGGGTTTTCTTTTTTGCTTTCACGACTGCAATGCGTACGTCGCCAATGTACATGTGGCAGACGCTTCACGAAACTGTCGGAATTAGCAGAATAGAAAATACGAGCAAGGTCGAGTTAGAGTCCTTGAGGGTCTCTTCTCAGACTAGCCTCACCTGGTCCTGCTCCACGTCGATCGTTGGAATCTCCTCAATGATGTAACACTTTAAGGGACTCCTAGGGTCCTCATCACATTTATAGTTTAGTGAATTAGGCAATTCGGTGTTGAAGACACCTAGAGCTGAAGGCTTGAGTAATATTGGCAGTATTCAGAAGTGGTTCAACGCAAACACCACTTAAAGCTTAACAGTAATTTACTAACTTAACCACTAATACACAGGGTGTTTGATTTACTTTAGATTGGCGTCAGCAAAGCTATGGTTATGTTAGCGAGACTCTTGACGTCTGGCTAACGACCTGTATCCACTCGTGGAGAAACATCTAACTTAACACAGTTGACAGCCAATTATTAATACAGCAACCTAACTGCCGGTATGCAAAGGAATCACAAGAGTTCCAACCGGATACTCGGTAATGATGATATGCAATAAATCACAATGGGACAGGCAATAACATGCACAATAATAATCACACACGATAACTAAATGTGTGGTGTATGTGAAGGTCACATTCAAAGACGAGTGAAATGCCGTGATACCACACAGATAACCACGCATACACCGTCGATTCACTGTGACAGGTATGAGAAGGTGAAAACTGTGGTTGATACCTCAGATCAACACAGACACAATAAACAATGACAAGATCTTGTACTTACAGATAAGGTACCTCTCTTTACTCACTCAGGCACATTTATGCAACAACTCGTAGGTGGCCTGACAGCTGGTTTCGCTCGTAGACACGGAGGGTACTCGCAATAGGGCGTACAGAAACACGCATACACTCTTGGCACTGGCGGTGAGTAAGGGTGGTGATGTCACGTGGTACAGTGAGGGCGGCGGCGGCTGGCGGCTGCAGGTTATATGGCACCATGCACTACACTGTACACTGTGGTACAGGCATACTGTGGTAAAGTCACACACAGATTACTTAGGCGGCAGCACTGCCTTAGTTCACTCTAAGTCACTCACAACGATCTTTGTCACCAGGGGTTACCTGATACCAGTCTGTTTCACTCTGGAGATTTGTCATTTTAGGCTTCTGAACAATATATTCACACTCGTGATTCTGGGCGAGTGTGTGGTATATCGCAGAGGCGCTGAGTTAACTTGACGGTGAGGAATAGACGGTGTTCAGTCTATTGGCTGATAGACAGAACAGTTACACGTCCACTTTGCAAGAGATCCCTCACGAGAATGCTTTTTCCTGAAGCTCAGGGCGTCCTGTGGGCACAACACAAAAAGAGTTACAATTTGACCAATAGCATTGCAGCAAATGAGCGGGAACCAATCATATTGACCGTTCGATGATCAGTAGCAGGAGCTGTTATTCTTCATCGTGCCAGTTGACCCCAGAGGTCAGACGGTCGTTGGCGTCTCCCCTCTACTCTCACGCTGGCCCCAGCCAATGTACTCACTGACCCTGTGGCAAGTATGCTTAACTCCCTGTATCTACTTCCTGCCTGGACATACGGCGGCCTCCGTATTATGAAAGTGTTCCTGGTTAAGTGGGCATTCTGGAGATACCCAGCATGCCAGGTCACTATCCAGGGTTAACAGAAATAGGACCTTGTGCACAAAGTCTGTGCACTGTGCACTGCAATGAGCCATTCCAGTCAGCTGTGGGAGTATCTTGGGAGACATACTCCCACAAATGGAATATGCAGTGGTTGTATGGTGCCCATATCTTAAGAAGCACAGCAACAAACTGGAAAAGGTGCAAAGACATGCAACTAAAGGGCTCCCAGAACTGAAGGACAAGAGCTACGAGGAGTGGTTAGAGACATTAACCCCTTAACTGCGCGGCCTCCAAATATGACCCCCCCCCCCCCCCCCAATGCACAAGAAATAAATTCTCAGGAAAATTTTTTTTTTTTTTTTTCTAAAAGTGTCAAAAACCCCTCCCTGTATTTGGGTATAGCAATGTAATGTCAAAATTGTACTTACTTTGGCTGTTATGGGGTCCGTAAGGTGGCACGTGACGTCATCATTCCCCGTGCGCCCATGCCGTAAGCTCCCGGGACCGGTGGGGCCCCCGGGGCGGGATGCACGCGCTGCCGCGAATATATTTTTGCTCATTTTTTGCGCACAGTTCTAAATACAATTTATTAGATTTTACGTGCTGATCTAATGTATGGTGAACACGTACACTATATTATGGCAGTAGAACATCCGTACCGTCTGTAGACACTGTGTTACGTGCATCACAAACAAGTACACTTATTTCCAATTTATCACTCTGATATATTTATATTTACATTATATATACACACACTGTACAGTATCACACACTATATACACACACTATACACACACCAACCCGTTCTCGCAAATTCGTATAGTCAATATTGACTTATTAACTACATGCATAGGTGATATACTAAACATAATAGATACCCTTAAAAAGCTTCATAGAAAACACCGACCTTACCTAACCTTGTTAGTATCTTAAGATAAGCATCTTCTTGCTTCGTAATTACAATTGTTACTTAACCTATACCTATAATAGGTTAAGTAACAATTGTAATTACGAAGCTATAAGATGCTTATCTTAAGATACTAACAAGGTTAGGTAAGGTCGGTGTTTTCTATGAAGCTTTTTAAGGGTATCTATTATATTTAGTATGTCACCTATGCACTTATTTAATAAGTCAATATTGACTTTACGAATTTGCAGAACGGGTTGCACACACACAGTACTCCGCGAGTGTGTGATATGCTGCGAAACAGCCAACGGGGCAGAGTGGCACCGTGCACTCCATGCACCAGATGCTGATGCATCTTCGCTTTTGTGATCTGTGTATAGTGTTCCTGCATACTATGCACACACATTTACCCTTCTCCTGTGATGCTGTGCCTGGCATATACTTCAGCATGTGTACCTCGAAGTTCTCATTACCCCGCAATCTGTCTGGAGCTGCGTATGGCATTGTTGCTTGCACCTTGCGCGGTACTACGGACTCCTGCCTGCCATACTTTACTAGCAGCTGTGACACAACACTGGCACTGAAGGTACATGTAGACAGTGAAGAGCAGAGATGCCATAGGCACAATCAGAGAACACTATAAATATCAGAGGTCCGCAGTTGTTCATCGTCCTCCCAGCGACTATAATAAATATTGCCGGAACAACCGTGGACATCTTCAAGAGAAAACTGGACTGTTTTCTAAGAGAAGTTCCGGATCAGCTGGGCTGTGGTGGGTATGTGGGCCTGCGGCCCGCTCCAAGGAACAGCCTAGTGGACCAAACTTTCACAAGTCAAGCCTGGCCTCGGGCCAGGCTTGGGGAGTAAAAGAACTCCTAGAACCCCATCAAGCAGGTATCAAGCAGACGGTTTCCTGCCGGACTTCAACAAGTACATATTGAAGCAGTTGAGCACTGCAACATCCTTGAGGTGGAAGAAGAACTTTTCCGTCCACTTCACAGACCTGTGCACGCACTCCACACCACCAATCTTCATGTCACATTTATCGACGAGGCGCATGTTCACGTTATAGTCTATGACACAGTCCGGCTTATACATGGGGTTGCGCATCTAAAAATGGACCTTCCCACTGTTCAACATGGCACCGGTGTGAATCGTCGTCAGCATATTCACCTCGTGTCTGTCTTCCCACCGCACTGACAGCATATTGTCACACTTGCGCAGCTGGTACTCGCCCACGGATATACCTATACCGAACACTGGCATTTCCTTCCCGAGGACCTTCACAGTGCTACATATGCTGGTGTTGTGGGCAAGGACGTATTTGGTCAACAGGGGGCTAGTGTAATAGTTGTCAGTGAACAGTATATGCCCCCTGTTCAGCACTGGTTCCATCAGGGTTTTTACGACACTGCCAGAGAACCCATGTTCATCTTGAGCTGGTATGTCGACGTCTGTACCAGAATACAAGATCATGTCCAGGACGATACCAGTCTCACAGTCGCACAGCATGAAAAACTTTAGTCCAAAACGGTGCTGCTTGGAAGGGATGTACTGCTTGAAAGCCAGTCTGCCCTTGAACAGTACAAGCAACTCGTCGATAACGACATTCTGTCCAGGTACAAAATAATCCCTGAAGTTCCCTCGCAGGTCGCTGAATACCTTGCGTACCTTCCACAGTCTGTCGCGTCTGTCCGCATTTGCATTGTTCTCGAAATGCAGGCGCCTGAGAATCAAGTGGAACTTATCCCGCGACATATACCGGTTGAAGACGGGTGATGGAACAAGGCTGTCTTTGTTCCAGTAGTCCTGGACGACAGCTTTCTCGCAGTGTTTCATCATCATGCATAGAGCCAGAAACACGTACATCTCGTCGATTGTCGTTGCCTTCCATCGCGTGAGGCGTAAGGCAGGTAATATGCCGCTGTCTATGAGGGTGTGGGCATACATGTTTGTCTCGGTCACAAGATGCCTCATGAAGACATTGTCAAAATATGCCTGGAAATATTCCATGTCCGCCATATCATCACCGTTATACGGGAATAAAGCTGTAACAACAACATCGGTATCATCAAACGTTGGTATTTGAGGGACAGATGTGGTGCAATCCTCCCACACAAGTACACCAGGGAGTTTGATGTCGGCGCCAACACCACCACGAGCACCAAAACCACGGCTACGTCGTCTGCTGCTGCTGCTGGAGCTGCGTGAGGGTATGCTTGGCGCTAAGGCAGATTTTCGTACCGTAGGCCTACCACAATCACCTGATGTTGAGGGCCCACTGTCGTCATGCTGTGAGACATGCTGTCACCTGCCTCGACGTGTTGCTGAGGCAGCAAAGCCCCGCCTGGTACCACCCTCGCTGCTAGTACTCGGGTCGTCCACACTACTCGTATCGGAGCCAATGTCACTGAAGCCCGAGAAAGATTTGTCACATGTATTGTCACTGAATAAACTAGCATCAGGGGACATACATGATGGTGGTGGTGATAATGGTGTTGACCCAGGGCGGCGAGACAGGCCGGGTGAGGAGCGTATACCATATGCACTCGCCACATCATCCACTTGCGTCTTTCCCTCACTCGTATCAGACCTCTGTGTCAGATCTTTCTCTGGATCATAGTCCAGGTCATCATCCATAGCATCGTCGTCGTACAAAATATCGCGAATCTCCTCCTCAGAGAGTCGTTTTCCATGACCGCGGGTCACTGTGGAGCGGAAGCACGTTGACGATGCATCAGACATGGTTGCTGCTTGTGAACTGGGGCTCTCCATGGCTACGGGGCATGCTGGGAATTTTTTTTCAAGATGGCGGACTATCACTGGGGCCCCCAGCCAACCATTCCATACCTGCGTCACTTTTAAATCGAACGTGAAAAATACAAATACCCGGAGGCGCGTAGTGCACCCCAAGCGTGGGCCAGCAGGTGCGTTGCACAGTTAAAGGGTTAAATATTCCAAAACTAAAAGATAGAAGAAAAAGAGGCAATATGATCACTACGTACAAAATATTAACGGGAATTGATAAAATTTATAGGCAAAAATTCCTGAGACCTGGAACTTCAAGAACAAGAGGTCATAGATTTAAACTAACTAAACAAAGGTGCCAAAGAAAATTTAATTTTTTAGAAGTGAATAAGAAAATTCACTTTCGCAAACAAGTGGGGTAGATAATTGGAACAAATTAGGTGAGAAGGTGATGGAGGACAAAAGCGTCAGTAATTTCAAATTGTTATATGACAGAGTGCTTGGAAGACGGGACATCATGAGCATAGCTCTCATCCTGTAACTACACTTAGGTAATTATATAGTTTATAGGTTGTGTGGGGTCTATGTTCTCCTATTCCACATTCCATAACATGGCATTTGTTCGCATTAAATTCCATTTGCCAAGTGGTGCTCATACACTTATTTTGTTCAGGTCTTCTTGAAGGGCAGGACAATCATGAATTTATGATTTCTGCCAGTACAATAGTCAGTTCTGCACATGTAAAGCACAGTGACTTAGAAAGGAAAATTATTATTATTAATAATTATATATCCTCCCCAAAGCAATGGAATAGTATAGGAAACACTTATTTATGACATTCACTGGTTGAAAATATATATAGAAACAGCAGTGTTAAATGATGAAAACAGTCTGAAACTCAATAAGACATACAAATGACCAATTTTGGGATATGAGTTTTGTGTGAAACATTATTGGAACCAAGGGAGTGCACACAGAGTGGAGAGCGGCAGCAAGTTGTCCACTCAGGCGGCGACTACTCCAGTGTCCAGTAGACGTCAATGCGACGCTTGGGTGGTCTTCTACAGTAATGATAAGTGCATTAACTGTACTAGTGCTTTTTTTCTTTGTTAGTTTAGGGATAGGAATTTCAGGAATGTGTATTTGTAGAACCCTGTGTGTCTTGTGTTATTTTGGGCTCATTCACCCACTTTAAGGAGTACTGTAACACGTGGTTTAAACTCCATCAACCTTGGTCCTCGTTAGTAAAGTGATTAAGTGTAGAGACCTTATATTGTAAAAATCCATGCTACATTTGTGTATTACCAAGAGAGTGTACAGTAAAATAATGACTAAGCCCAGATTTGTGTGGGACCAATAGTCAATTCATCCATCATGTATATGTTTGGTGAAGAGTATAACTCAATCTTAACAGTCCAGCAACGTAATCGTGTGTTCCCATAGTTAATAAGTGTAGAATAATCTGGAGTTGTTCAACAAAGCTCATGTGTAAAGATTTAACCCACTGTGCACTTATTGTCCAACTTAGACTAAGAATACTTGACCCTTCCCCAATTATCACATATGATACATACGTTTCCTTCCATTATTCATAGGAAAGTAAGGACGGGTTTTGTTAGTCATACTCTTGGGTATGACTTACAAGCAACCCTGCTGCTGCAAATGTTACCAAAAAATATTATCCCATACTCTGGGATATGTTTATAAAAAATATTGACCTTGCTGTGGATATGTTAATCTTTCAGTAATATTATCTAACTCTAATATTAACTCTAGAATAGTTAATACAAAGAATGTATGTAAATATTACGTAATTTGTATTAGTAAATAAAGTACAGTGGTACCTCGCATAATGATCACCCCAAAAGACGAACATTTTGGGTAATGAACGGCCTGATCAGCGTCAAATCGTCCCGTATGACGAATGCTCGTTTGAGTAACGTCAACACCACATGGTAGGGTCGCGCTGCTTCTTGCACATTCTCGGACGCCTCCGACGATGCCCATAAATTATGTTGTTCTTGTTTAAAGATGCTAATGATGACGGGATATAAAGGGGCGACTGCTGAGATGTTGCAAAGCATTGATGTTTTTGTAGAAAAAAAATGAAATTTCTGATACACAACAAATGTCAAAAAGGGTCGTTCGGTTTTCGGCAGGTAGGCTGTTCCATTATAACAATCTTTCTTTGTTTCAAATGTGTTCCATTTGTTTTGTATTTGTCATTTGCGTCTCAATAATGGAGAAGCCTACCTTATATACACTGAATAAATCATTATGACATTTTCCTTTCTTCAAATGTGTTCAATATTTATTTTTCCTTTGTCTTATAGCAAAAGGTTTGTTTGGTGGTCGGCAGGTAGGCTGCTCCATGTTTCTTACATAAAAAATGTAAATAATATAAAAAATTAAGAATTTTGAAAACCAGAACAAATGTCAAAAAGGTTCGTTCGGTGGTCTACAGGTCGGCTGCTCCTTGTTTCTTAAATAAAAAAAAATAGAAGAACTGTTGAAACAATTTGAAAAATGGACAAATGCCATAAAGGTTCGTTCAGTGTTTGTCGGGTAGACTGCTCCATTATTGAGATGTAAGTGACAAATACAAAACAAATGGAACACATTTGAAACAAAGAAAGATTGCCATAATGGAACAGCCTACCCAACAAACACTGAACGAACCTTTTGCTATAACGAATATGAAAGACTAGGGCTGCTGGCTGGGTTAGTACTGCGTGAGCAACCATTTGTGGCACACGCGCCTCTGGCTCCCAAACACCTGTCCCACACGGTGTTGAAAGACTGCGCTCAGTCGGTGCAATTCAGACCCTATTGTTTGAAAAACATAAGGGTCATAACATTGGTGAAGCTAGGCGCAATAAGGACTTAACACAATGGTTGGATGCAAGTGATACAGCACCTATGAGGATGATACAGCGAGCGTATCCAGTTGTAGCTCTGAGCCCCACCCTTGCCATCTCCAATTTTATTTATTTATTTATTTATATATATACAAGAAGGTACATTGGGTTTGTGAGAATACATTGGATAGTACAGTAATTACATTCTTGTAAAGCCACTAGTACGCGCAGCGTTTCGGGCAGGTCCTTAATCTAGCAGATAATTTTAAGTAGGTAATTTCAATCAGAATTGATAAATGATAAAGATACATTACAAGAGAAAAATGAGATGAGAGAGATAAGTAAGTATATTAAAGCACATTGTTATATTAAAGCTCTGATTACATTGACAGCTTGATTAGTAATTTAAGCAAGATTAATAGACACCATACAGCAGATTGACAGCACATATAAGACAGCAATGATCACAATGGTAAAGATGTTCAGAATGGGTACATAAAGATTGGGAGACTGGGTAGCAAAAGATACAGATAAACAAGATTTATAAACACCATACAACAGATTGGCAGCACATATAAGAAAACAGCAATGATCACAATGGTAAAGATGTTCAAATTGGGAACATAAAGGTTGGGAGATTGGGTAGCAATTGATACAGTGCAATTTTAAGGCAAAAAGTGAAAAACTATGAAGATGAAATTAGGTACTTTTTAGTATTGATTTTGAATGATGTAAAAGTTGGACAGCTTTTCAATTCAGTAGGGAGTGAGTTCCATAAACTGGGTCCCTTTATTTGCATAGAGTGTTTACACAGATTAAGTTTAACTCTGGGGATATCAAAGAGATATTTATTTCTGGTGTGGTGATAATGGGTCCTATTACATCTGTCCAGGATAGACAGTTTATATATAGAAACAATTTATATAGATACATTGATGAATTGTTGTGTGTGTTCAGTGATGGTGCATCTGATACAAGTAGCATAGATGAACAGTGTTAGCGGCTTCTATGGTGGTGTTGTCCATAGATATTTTCAAGAATACCTGAATCTCTTCCTGACTGACGGACACTCTTTGAGGCTAGCTGAATCTCTTCCTGTGTGGGACCTTAAAAAGCAATCTTTTCAAGATTACCTTACAATTTGAGCTTTTCCTATAATCGTTTCAATACTACCTTATGCTTTACAAGCTTGGATAGATACCACCTACAAGTACTAAAGCCAAGGGTGCACGCGAGTGCGTTACGTGCAAGCACACAGAATGATGAAACAGGAAACGAAAATCTATCTGTAGCTGGTGCAAGGAGAGCAAAGTCGCACTGTGTACCATGGACTACATCGTTGACTATTACGCACCTCCAAAGTACTGAGTGTGTAATACAGTGTGTTCCTGTGTAAATAGCATGTGAAACTGTACATATTGTAATAATAGTGAATTTTTACCACGTAATATTATGAAAATAAACATTTATTGTGGACACATTACTGACACATGTGACACAGTTACCATGGAAAATTATGAACATTCTACGGTATACATATTGTAAAAGTCACAAATATGCATCATATACGATAAAAAAAAAAAAATAAAACCGCATTGGAAAAACATAGAAAAAATATTTGAAAATATATTTGTGGCAACATGCGGTGCTTGAATGGGCTGCGCTACCGTGTCTGGGAGCTTCACACACTGGCGACCAGCTCCTGATGACGTCACAGCGCACATTGTCCACGCCCTCACAGCCAAAGTAAGTGGAATTTGGTAATTATATTTACATAGACATGTTCAGGGAAGGTAATTTATCATTTTACAAAGAAAATTGATGTCTTTGGGAACATTTGATGTCATGCACACTGGGGGAATCTCACAATCAGAATCTCATAGTTGCTAACAGGAAATCCTCTGCATGTGGGGCTGCTACTGCTGTGATATATATATATATATATATATATATATATATATATATATATATATATATATATATATATATATATATATATATATATATATATATTAGTATATTTTGGTAGCAGTCTTTCCTGTAGACATATATTATTAAATATGACCGAAAAAGTAAGATTAATAATTCTAACACGAATTTTCTCAATCTTTCGTACATTACGCTTCACTGTTGGAGGTAAATCAAAAATCACTTCTCCAAAATTCATTTTTATTTCTAGTCTGACGCGACACGGGCGCGTTTCGTAAAACTTATTACATTTTCAAAGACTTCACAAATACACAACTGATTAGAACTTACGTCTCTCTGATATTATATCTACATTTGAGTGAGGTGGGAAGGATGATGTGGCATTAACACAAGACAGAACAGGGGATATTAATAGGGTATTAAAAGTATCAACACAAGACAGAACAGAAACAATGGGTATTGAATAGAAGTGTTTGTAGAAAGCCTATTGGTCCATATTTCTTGATGCTTCTATATTGGAGCGGAGTCTTGAGGTGGGTAGAATATAGTTGTGCAATAATTGGCTGTTGATTGCTGGTGTTGACTTCTTGATGTGTAGTGCCTCGCAAACATCAAGCCGCCTGCTATCGCTGTATCTATCGATGATTTCTGTGTTGTTTACTAGGATTTCTCTGGCGATGGTTTGGTTATGGGAAGAGATTATATGTTCCTTAATGGAGCCCTGTTGCTTATGCATCGTTAAACGCCTAGAAAGAGATGTTGTTGTCTTGCCTATATACTGGGTTTTTTGGAGCTTACAGTCCCCAAGTGGGCATTTGAAGGCATAGACGACGTTAGTCTCTTTTAAAGCGTTCTGTTTTGTGTCTGGAGAGTTTCTCATGAGTAGGCTGGCCGTTTTTCTGGTTTTATAGTAAATCGTCAGTTGTATCCTCTGATTTTTGTCTGTAGGGATAACGTTTCTATTAACAATATCTTTCAGGACCCTTTCCTCCGTTTTATGAGCTGTGGAAAAGAAGTTCCTGTAAAATAGTCTAATAGGGGGTATAGGTGTTGTGTTAGTTGTCTCTTCAGAGGTTGCATGGCTTTTCACTTTCCTTCTTATGATGTCTTCGATGAAACCATTGGAGAAGCCGTTATTGACTAGAACCTGCCTTACCCTACAGAGTTCTTCGTCGACTTGCTTCCATTCTGAGCTGTGGCTGAGAGCACGGTCGACGTATGCGTTAACAACACTCCTCTTGTACCTGTCGGGGCAGTCGCTGTTGGCATTTAGGCACATTCCTATGTTTGTTTCCTTAGTGTAGACTGCAGTGTGGAAACCTCCGCCCTTTTCCATGACTGTTACATCTAGAAAAGGCAGCTTCCCATCCTTTTCCGTCTCGTAAGTGAAACGCAGCACAGAACTCTGCTCAAATGCCTCCTTCAGCTCCTGCAGATGTCTGACATCAGGTACCTGTGTAAAAATGTCGTCAACATACCTGCAGTATATGGCCGGTTTCAAGTTCATGTCGACTAAGACTTTTTGCTCGATGGTACCCATGTAGAAGTTTGCAAACAGGACACCTAGGGGAGAACCCATGGCGACCCCATCTACTTGCTTATACATGTGCCCATCCGGGCTCAAGAAGGGTGCCTCTTTAGTACAAGCTTGGAGTAGTTTCCTCAGAATACTTTCTGGCATGTCAAGAGGAGTACAGGCTGGATCACGATACACTCTGTCGGCTATCATTCCGATTGTCTCGTCCACAGGTACGTTGGTAAACAGCGATTCTACGTCCAACGAGGCTCTTATCCCTGTGGCCCGTGCGCCCCGCAGTAAGTCCACAAATTCCTTTGGAGACTTCAGGCTGAAGGCGCAAGGAACATAAGGAGTCAGCAGGCCGTTGAGTCGCTTCGCCAGTCTGTACGTGGGTGTGGGTATCTGGCTAATGATTGGCCGAAGTGGGTTTCCAGGCTTGTGCGTCTTGACATTTCCATACGCATATCCAGGTTTATATTCCCCAATGATCTTTGGCAGGTGGAGTCCGGATTTCTTGGCGTTCACAGTTTCGATCAGTTTGTTGACCTTTGCTTTTAATTCGGCTGTAGTGTCCTTCGTTACCCTTTGGAACTTAGTTTGGTCAGAGAGTATGATGTTCATTTTCGCCAGATATTCGTCTTTTTTAAGAATGACATATATTGGCGACTTGTCACCTCTCCTGACAACTATCTCCTTGTTCTCACGAAGGCTTTTAGCTGCCGCTTTAAGCTCGGGGGACAGTATGGTGCTTCTGTAGTTGCCTCGATTCTTTCCTCCTTCTGCAATAAGTTCTGCTTGTAAGGTATCTTTGGTAGTGACCTTCTTTTGTGTCTCGAGGTCGAATATGTCGTCCAACAGAATTTCCAACTCTACTTTCCGGGCCATTTCACTCGGTCTGGACATAACATGACAGTTTATGCCCAGATTTAGGAGAGTGACTTGGTCCTCAGTGAGGTTAATTCCTGCAAGGTTCAGGAAGCCATCTCTTGGTCGTGGAATTGCCATAGGTCCTCCATATAATGTTGTTAGTTTCTTGATAATCCTTGTTTCAGTGCTGAGGTGATGTTGGTCTGTGAGGATGTCGAGGTGTTGTTCAATGCGGGTACGGATACTATGGTCGATGTTGCTATTTCTCCACTCGTTTGTAGCATGAAGTAGTTGCGTTTTGTTGTCTTTGATTTCATTCTCTGCCTTGTATATCTGATCACGAATCAGATCCTGGCGATATTTTATCGTGAAGGCTTGATTCCTTGCTGCTGGGTCGTGCACTTTAATATTAGTATATTTTGGTAGCAGTCTTTCCTGTAGACATATATTATTAAATATGACCGAAAAAGTAAGATTAATAATTCTAACACGAATTTTCTCAATCTTTCGTACATTACGCTTCACTGTTGGAGGTAAATAAAAAATCACTTCTCCAAAATTCATTTTTATTTCTAGTCTGACGCGACACGGGCGCGTTTCGTAAAACTTATTACATTTTCAAAGACTTCACAAATACACAACTGATTAGAACTTACGTCTCTCTGATATTATATCTACATTTGAGTGAGGTGGGAAGGATGATGTGGCATTAACACAAGACAGAACAGGGGATATTAATAGGGTATTAAAAGTATCAACACAAGACAGAACAGAAACAATGGGTATTGAATAGAAGTGTTTGTAGAAAGCCTATTGGTCCATATTTCTTGATGCTTCTATATTGGAGCGGAGTCTTGAGGTGGGTAGAATATAGTTGTGCAATAATTGGCTGTTGATTGCTGATTCAACAGGGGATGAACCTGTTATGTTTTGGAACATAAACCTGATAATATTCTACAAAACCAATAAGACTTCCGAACTCCTTATCAAAAACAGCCCGAAGCCGACGGAGAACCCTCTACAGCAGTCAAGCGTTGTATACATGTACACTTGCCCCCACGAAGGATGTAACCTTCAATGTAAGTACATAGGTATGACGTCGACCAAGCTGACGAGGCGTTTGACATGCCATCTTCAATCTGGTGCCCCTAGGAATCACATGAGACAAGCCCATGACATTACTCTAACAAGAGAAATGTTGAACAAGAATACTTGCATAATAGACAAAACCCAAGATTCAAGAAGATTACAAATTCTTGAGGCAATTCACATAAGAATAGAGCGACCTACCATGAACACCCAAATCACGGAACTATTTACTCTACCCACCATGAGAGTAAGGACAAGACAAGAACATATCGATGCCAACACAGAAGACAATGTCCAACATAACAGGCCAATTACACTGGATTAATCTTTGTGTTTAGATAGGAGATGCCTTGTATGGGCCAATAAGCCTTCTGCAGCCCCTATGTTTATCCCTTATGTATCACCCCATGTTTTCACCTTCATTGTATTATCACCTGACCTAATGCGGGTATAAAATCAACTAGTATATATATATATATATATATATATATATATATATATATATATATATATATATATATATATATATATATATATATTGTGACGATAATCTCTTTCAAGAGAGATTGAGCCTGCTCTTCCCTTCAAAGTACGTAACAACAAAAGATAATATAGAAGATACGTACAGCAAGTATCTCCAAAACGTTTTGCCCAGAGAGCAAAACGTATCCAGCACACCGGCACACCTGCTACCTACCGCCACCATAAACCGGCAAACTGCTTGTCCATTGCCTGCCTGTCGCTGATTGGCTGGTGTCCCGTCGCACCTGCCCTCCGCCCTCTGCCACAAGTTGATGTCTGGGCTGCAGCGGCCCAGTATTGTCAGAATATCTCAGTGCACCTTGCAGTTGACATCTCTCGCTGGTAGACTAAGCCTTGGCTTTCGTGTACTAAGGGAGGTGGCAGCTCGAAGCCAATATTCCAGCTCCATTCATATTTATTTTGCTATCACTGTAACTCACTTGCCTTAACGTAACTTTTGATTTGCCAGTGATTATTTATATTATTTTGTTTGTTGACTTGTCTCTTTTATATTATATGCTTAACTTTATTCATGTCTTGTTTTTCTAACGTAATTAAAATTTCATTGTTAAATTTACTTGTGTTTTGTGTGTCTTCCCATTACCTTACCACAGACGAAAGTTCCAGCTTTTCTCTTTTTTTTTTTCTCTAATGTGACGAGGCCCTGCCCCTAGCTTTTGAAACAGCCGAACACCAACGCTTTACCGTCACATTAAATATACACACACACATATACACATACATATACAGCACATATACATATATATATATATATGCACTATATATATATATATATATATATATATATATATATATATATATATATATATATATATATATATATATATATAGATATATATATACCCCCTATATATATATATATATATATATATATAGGGGGTACCACCTCTGGTGCAATTATAGGGACCCACAGCCTCAGAGAAGGGAACACAGAGCATTCAGGGAAAAACTTGCCATTTAACTCTGAATACGTAAGAGTGTTCGCTTCTCCTACCACCCCCCTTTTTTTTATGGTGTACACTTTATTATGCAAGTTATAAAGTTACGTATCTGATTTTATACAAAAAATTAATATTAAGAGGACACAAAAAAAAGTTCGCTTCCTAGAGGCTGTAGATTTCTTCGAACTCCTCCAACGCCGGGCAGGAACCGAGGATGCAGCGAGCATTCCCCCTCTTGATCGCGACACTGAGGTGCTGAAAGAGAAAACTTGTTGCTCTAGGGTCTTTTGTGGTGTCAATGAGCTTGGAACCAAGATCCTTGTGAAACCTTCTTGCACTCTCTCCCCATGGGCCTAGGGTCTCAGACCCTATTGGAACGAAGTTGTACCGATGATCTAATTGCCTGTACTTGGCTGACTTGTCTCTTTCTCTGCGTGTTGCCGCGGCTCCTGCTGTGCCGGCAGAGAGGTTGATGTATGTGGTTGCCAGAGTGGATACACAAGTATAGTCCCATGCCAACTGTCTGCCACCCTTCCACGGTCGCAGTGTGATTCCGTCTGGTCGGCCGGCAAAGCTAACAGAGTCACGGTTCAGTAGGTTGCGGGGCTCTCTCTCTGCTGGACACTGAGCAGAGGCAAGGCTTCTTTTAATGATGTCATTGACTTCGTCGTGTCTAGTGTGCCAACCACCAGATTTTCCACAGTGCAGGCCAGCAGGCCATGCAATCCATATTCGTCAGCATCTGCCTCGCTGCAAATACACCTATGAACAGTGTGGATAGGGGCAGCAAGACGGAGAGCGACTGCAATACGGAGCTCCTGCGGATCAAGACATGTGCCTGTCGCAGACATAGGGACTGCCAAAAGGAAGTCCCCTGCATGGGGAGCCTGCACAGCTGTGAGGCGTGTACGATCACTGGGGGTTGTTGCTGCCTCCAGCAAAGCTGTGGCTTCTTTGTCGACAATGGGGCTGTCCCAACTGGATTGTTTCTTGGCTTTCGGCATGGCTGGTCTGAGTGCTGGGTCTGCCATGGCACCCCATTTCGTGTCGCCTTCCGTGTAGTGGGGGTCCTGTATCCTCGCTACATCACTCAGGGTGTCAGGTAGAATTTCCTTAACCAGGTCATCTGATGCTGAGGAGGAAGACAGGAAGGCTGGGACAGCAATTTGGGTAGCAGTGCGGACACCCAAGCCACCGAGCCTAACAGGAAGAGTGGCTTGTTTCCACTGGCATTCGTTGAGGGAGAGGTTAGCAACTTTTTCCAGCATGGTCTTCAGTAAGAGGTCATAAGAGGTCGTAAGCTCTTCAAGCTTTCGGCTGTCGTAAGACAGGGCGCACCTCAGAAAGTAGGTTAGCCTCGGAAGGGATAGGCATTTGGTGAGGGCAAAGTCATTTGACAAGACATTTGCATTTGGTGAGGGCATTTGGTATATATATATATATATATATATATATATATATATATATATATATATATATATAAAATATATATATATACATACATAATATACACATATATACACATATACACACACACATATAGCACATATATATATACATATACATGTGCCACATAAACACAGTGCATCACAGTGGTTACATGGAGGACACTCGTTTTGTATGACGTCCGTTTCACATGACGAACATGGAACGGATTAAATTTGTTATGCGAGGTACCACTGTACTGTAATATTAATTTTTTGTTGTAAATACATCTAGCTTAACCAAATATTCTTTTCCACAGGATAACAAGCCAGAGAAATGTTCAGTGTGTTATAACGATTATGATGACAATCAGCTACGGCCTCGCACACTGCCGTGCGGCCACACATTCTGCTCCCAGTGTGTTGACAATGCTATCAAGAATGGTCAGCTGACCTGCCCCAGCTGCCGTGCCGAGCACGCTGCCACAGCTGCTACTCAGTTCCCAATTAGCTATGCTGTGGAGGCTTTTGTTAGGAAACTCAAAAATATCCAGCAAACACAAGAGGAAGCTGTACCCGCAAAAAAGAAGTTACGTTCCATGTTGCAGGAGCAGAAGAGCATCATCAGCAGCCTCATTACTAGCTGTGAAGAGGTACTGTCCCAGCTGGGGGAGTACCGGGGGCAGCTGGGGGACTGGAAGACTCACCACCTCCAGCTCCAGGACAAACTCTATGCTCTGGTAGAGCAGAACAAGTCAGCAATGAAGCTCTTGGAACTGGAGGATGCCAGTGTGGTGAATATGACAACACAAGGAGAGGAAGGGAAAACTCAGCTGCAGGCCATGTTGGGGAGCCTCGACACAGTCAACACCCCGCAGGAGGTTGACACAACCATAGACACAGCTGTTGGGTGCAAGATGAAGGTAGAAGATTGGCACCGGAAGTGCCAGGAACTCTTCCCAGATGTCAAGACTGTCCACATCTCAGTGAAGGTACGTTGCTGAAGATCACATTGTTCTCACCCAACTGAGTGTAGTATTGCCTCTCAGTTGGCAATTTTCTCTACACTGTGATCAGTGTAGAGAAACATTACTTATATTGTCAAATTACTTTACTCAATCTGATGCTTCATTATAGTTCAGGTACTTTACTCAGAGCCTGATGTTTCATTGTACTGCAGTTACTTTACTCAAAGCCTGACGTTTCATTATAGTCCAGTTACTTTACTCAGAGCCTGATGTTTCATTATAGTCCAGTTACTTTACTCAGAGCCTGATGCTTCATTATAGTCCAGTTACTTTACTCAGAGCCTGATGCTCTGGAGATGACAGAGACAGGTGCCACAGCTGACCCCGTACACCTGGGAGACTCGGCCTCCACCATTAATGTTTGTGTTGGTAATGACAGGTGCAGGAGACCATCAGGGAGGCCCTGGAGATGACGACCACAGAGAGACAGATGCCACAGCTGACCCTGTACACCTGGGAGACTCAGCCTCCACCATTAATGTTTGTGTTGGTAATGACAGGTGCAGGAGACCATCAGGGAGGCCCTGGAGATGACGACCACAGAGACAGATGCCACAGCTGACCCTGTACACCTGGGAGACTCAGCCTCCAGCATCATGGATAAAGTTCAGGAAATCACTCTACAGATCCCCCAGAAGCAATTAACAGTAAGTTTTTTTATTTTCTCTCATAGGTCATATCACAAGATATTGAGTTGCGTTTTGAGGAAAGGAAGCCTGTTCTTAGGTTTATCGGGGTTCCCAAGGTCAGCTACTGACTTTCCTTAACATACAATGCACAATAGTTTCCTACCTCTGGGATAAATATTTACTGGTAGGTGACCAGGAGGAACAGGTGAAAGGAAACATGTGAACCTAGTTGATACCTGGTTGATGGGGTTCTGGGAGTTGTTCTACTCCCCAAGCCCGGCGCGAGGCCAGGCTTGACTTGTGAGAGTTTGGTTCACTAGGCTGTTGCTTGGAGCGGTCCGCAGGCCCACATACCCACATACCCACCACAGCCCGGTTGGTCCGGCACTCCTTGGAGGAATAAATCTAGTTTCCTCTTGAAGATGTCCACGGTTGTTCCGGCAATATTTCTTATGCTTGCTGTCCTGAAATTAACCATTTCTGTCCTGCATAGTGATTGAACCTGTGATCCTCTATTGAACCTAGGATCCTTGCCCCCTCACAGAGGCACAGAGAGCGGGTGACACTCCACCAAGTAGAGTGGTGGAGTGTCACCACTCTCCATCTTACCGGGAAAGCATCCAGGAAGACAGTGAACCAAAACAGACCACTGCTGGGTTCGAAGAGACTGAAGCCTTGAAACTGCCAACAAACTCCCAAACAATGCCAGTACCAACCCCCTGCCAGTAGAAGGGGGGCTGGAGCTACAGGTCCAGCACCAACCCCCTGCCAGTAGAGGGGGGCTGGAGCTACAGGTCCAGCACCAAATCCCTGCCAGTAGAGGGGGGCTGGAGCTACAGGTCCAGCACCAACTCCCTGCCAGTAGAGGGGGGGCTGGAGCTACAGGTCCAGCACCAACCCCCTGCCAGTACAGGGGAGCTGGAGCTACAGGTCCAGCACCAACTCCCTGCCAGTAGAAGGGGGCTGGAACTACAGGTCCAGCACCAACCCCCTGCCAGTAGAGGGGGGCTGGAGCTACAGGACCAGCACTAACCCCCTGCCAGTAGAGAGGGGCTGGAGCTACAGCACGATCCCCTGCCAGTAGAGGGGGGCTGGAGCTACAGGTCCAGAACAAACCCCTTGCCAGTAGAGGGGGGCCTGGAGCTACAGGTCCAGCACCAACCCCCTGCCAGTAAAGGGGGGCTGGAGCTAATAGTCCAGCACCAACCCCCTGCCAGTAAAGGGGGGCTGGAGCTAATAGTCCAGCACCAACCCCCCCCCTGCCAGTAGAGAGGGGGTGGAGCTACAGATCCAGCACCAAACCCTCTGCCAGTAGAGAGGGGCTGGAGCTACTGGTTCAGCACCAACCCCCCTGCCAGTAGAGGGGGGCTGGAGCTACAGGTCCAGCACCAACCCCCTGCCATTGGAAGGAGGCTGGAGCTACAGGTTCAGCACCAACCCCCTGCCAGTAGAGGTGGGCTGGAGCTACAGGTTCAGCACCAACCCCCTGCCAGTAGAGGGGGGCTGGAGCTACAAGTCCAGCACCAAACTCTTGCCAGTAGACGGGGAAGAGGGGCTGGACCTACAGGTTCAGCACCAACCCCCTGCCAGGAGAAAGGGGCTGGAGCTACAGGTCCAGTACCAACCCCCCTGCCAGTTGAGAGGGGCTGGAGCTACTGGTTCAGCACCAACCCCCCTGCCAGTAGAGGAAGGCTGGAGCTGCAGGTCCAGCACCAACCCCCTGCCAGTAGAAGGGGGCTGGAGCTACAGGTCCAGCACCAACCCCCTGCCTGTAGAAGTGGGGGCTGGAGCTACAGGTCCAGCACCAACCCCCTGCCATTAATGTGGGAAAAACCTGCTGGGATTGATATAAGAGGAGACTACCAGGGACTTGTACTGAACTAAATTAAAAATTTACTGTCTGCAAATTAATTCAATTAAAATCTCTAGCTAGGGTTGTAAATCCTAGCTCCTCTTTTCCTAATGACAGATTGTGGGCTGTAAGGGACAGGTGGGGTGAATGAATTAGTTGATAGAAGTTCCAGTCCACCTGTAGACAGGGATCTCACATCAGCTTGTATTTTATACAAGGATAAGATTTGATAAATTCAGTTATATGTCTGAACACTGGCTCTGTTTAAATCAGGGATTTAAACATACATAGTCTAACCTAGCACCATAACTATTAACAGCCAATATGTACTTATACTATAAACAACAAATTAAATTGTAAAAGTATAATAAATTACTTTAAATGTAGTCTAAATACTGTTAACTAAGTACTAGAAATCATTCAATTAAATGAACTTATATGATAACTTAAAAAATAACTAAGCAAGCAATTGATAACTTAATTTATATATTCAAGTATATATGCAATGTATTTATATTCAATTTGTGATTAGGTACAGTTAGCTTGACTGAATCTCTTCCAACACAATGGACACTTATGAGGTTATTTACTTATTGCGGCTGAATTCTTTTCTGACACAATGGACACTCATGAGTCTAGTGCTCGGATAAGATTCACAGCTACACTACAATTTTAATAAACTTACTGAAATGTGAGGCTTTGCCTTGCTTTTTAACCAACAGACAGATTTATAGGATATTAAAGTCACACAAGCATACAATTGGCCAATCATATACCAAAATAACCTTCAATATACTTCTCTGCCAGTCGGGGTGCCTGTCTGACAAGGTGCCAGACTGATTAACTCTCTCTTGTTGAGTTTAGGCACGATATTTTGTCACAGCGTTGCTGTATGATGTACTGGTAGTGTTGCTACGTGATTGTCCCTGCAGTTGCAGAAGAATGATAGTTGATAAAGATTAAGAATGAAGGTGGTGGAAACCGTGTCACTGATTTTCACTATACACTCTTATTTTATATAAATGTCCTAGGATTTTCCTTGTAGATATTGTCCAGGTACTCCCCCAGTTCTAGAGAGTGTTCACTGGTGATAAAGATAACTAGATAAGGTGTCCTAAGCCAAATGTTCGCTAAGGATCCGTCACTTGTTCACTGATTTGTAAACAAACGCGAAGTGCCCCGGGGTGTGTTGGTGGGCGCTTCACTCCCAGCCATCGCCCCCCCCCCCATGCTCCCTGAGCACGGTAGCCTTCTATGAATATTGATTATTTTTACAGTCTAGACTTATGATTGAGATGTGATTATAATATAATTAGAGATAGGATATAAAGATTATTAGTAGTACTTGATAGTACCACTGATTCTTATTAAGGATTCGATTTTATCCCTACCGGATATTGAATAAATGTTCCAATAGTTTTTTAATTAACAAATCCTTCTAGAAGCTTCTGGATCCTTGAGAGATCATGCACAAAGTCACGTAGGCATCAATAGGGCCCTGTAGCGTACGTGATCATAGTGACATTGTCATCTAGGATCAAGCTATATAATGAATCTATAATGATTCTAATATAATTTTGATACGATTTAGATATGATTTTGATATGATATAGAAATTATACATTTCTTAGATGATTATTAGATATGGTGGGTAAAAATTTCCCACACCAATTGAGGGGGGCTGGAGCTACAAGTCCAGCACTAACCCTTTGCCAGTAGAGGGGGAGCTTGAGCTACAGGTCCAGCACCAACCCCCTGCCATTGGAGGGGGGCTGGAGCTACAGGTCCAGCGCCAATCCCCCTGCCATTGGAGGGTGGCTGGAGCTACTGGTCCAGCACCAACCCCCTTGCTAGTTGAGAGGGGGGGGGCTGGAGCTACAGTTCCTGCACACACCCCCTGCCAATAGATGGGGAAGCTGGAGCTACTGGTCCAGCACCAACCTCCTGCCAGTAGAGGGGGGGGAGGGCTGGAGCTGCAGGTCCAGCACCAACCCCCTGCCAGTAGAGGAGGGCTGGAGCTACAGGTCCAGCATGAACCCCCCCCCCCTGCCAGTAGAGGGGGGGTCTGGAGCTACAGGTCCAGCACTAACCTCCCAGCCAGTAGAGGTGGGGGGGGGCTGGAGCTACAGGTTCAGCACCAACCCCTTGCCAGTAGAGGGGGGCTGGAGCTACAAGTCCAACACCAACCCCCTGCCAGTAAAAGGGGGGGGGGCTGGAGATACAGGTCCAGCACTAACCCTCTACCGGTAGAGGTGGGGCTGGAGCTACAGGTCCAGCACTAACCTCCCAGCCAGTAGAGGTGGGGGGGGGGGGGGGGGCTGGAGCTACAGGTTCAGCACCAACCCCCTGCAATTGGAGGGGGGCTGGAGCTACAGGTTCAGCACCAACCCCCTGCCAGTAGAGGTGGGCTGGAGCTACAGGTCCAGCACCAACCCCCTGCCAGGAGAAGGGGGCTGGAGCTACAGTTCCAGCACCAACCCCCTGCCAGTAGAGGGAGGCTGGAGCTACAGTTCCAGCACCAACCCCCTGCTAGGAGAAGGGGGCTGGAGCTACAGGTCCAGCACAAACCCCCTGCCAGTAGAGGAGGGCTGGATCTTTAGGTCCAGCACAAACCCACTGGCAGTAGAGGGGGGGGGGGCTGGGGCTAAAGGACCAACACCAAACCCCCTGCAAGTAGTGGGGGGGCTGGAGCTACAGGTCCAGCACCAACCCCCTGCCAGTAGAGGGGGGGCTGGGGCTACAGGTCCAGCACCATCCTCCTGCCAGTAGAGGGGGGCTGAAGCTGCAGGTCTAGCACCAACCCCCTGCCAGTAGAGGGGGCTGGAGCTACAGGTCCTGCACTAACCCCCTGTCAGGAGAATGAGGCTGGAGCTACAAGTGCAGCACCAACCCCCTGCCAGGAGAATGGGGCTGGAGCTACAGGTCCAGTACCAACTCCCTGCCAGTGAGTGGGGCTGAAGCTGCAGGTCTAGCACCAACCCCCTGCCAGGAGAAGGTGGCTGGAGCTACTGGTCCAGCACCAACCCTCCCCCCCCCCCACCCCTGCCAGTAAAAGGGGCTGGAGCTACAGTTCCATCACCAACCCCCAGCCAGTAGAGGGGGGGGGGCTGGAGCTACTGGTCCAGCACCAATCCGCTGCCAGTAAAGGGGGCTGGAGCTACAGGTCCAGCACCAACCCCCTGCCAGTAGAGGGGGGGCTGGAGCTACTGGTCCAGCACCAACCCCCTGCCAGTAAAGGGGGCTGGAGCTACAGGTCCAGCACAAACCCTCTGATAGTAGAGGGTAGCTGGAGCTACAGGTCCAGCACCAACCCCCTACCAGTAGTGGGGGGGCTGGAGCTACAGGTCCATAACCAACCCCCCTGCCAGTAGAGGGGGGCTGGAGCTACAGGTCCAGCACCAACCCCCTTCCAGTAGAGGGGGGGCTGGAGCTACAGGTGCAGCACCAACCCCCTGCCAGTAGAGGAGTGCTGGAGCTACAGGTCCAGCACCAACCCCCTGCCAGTAGAGGGGGGGCTGGAGCTACTGGTCCAGCACCAACCCCCTGCCAGTAGAGGGGGGCTGGAGCTACAGGTGCAGCACCAACCCCCTGCCAGGAGAGGGGGGCTGGAGCTACAGGTCCAGCACCAACCCCCTGCCAGGAAAGGGGGGCTAGAGCTAGTGGTCTAGCACCAACATCCTGCCAGTAGGGGTGGGGGGTGGCTGGAGCTACAGATCCAGCACAAACCACCTGCCAGTACAGGGGGGGGGGGGGCTGGAGCTAAAGGTCCAGCACCATCCCCCTGCCAGTAGAGGGGAGCTGGAGCTACAGGTCCAGCACCAACCCCCTGCTAGTAGAGGGGGGGCTGGAGCTACAGGTCCAGCACCAACCCCCTGCCAGTAGAGGGGGGGCTGGAGCTACAGGTCCAGCACCAACCCCCTGCCAGAAGTGGGGGGGCTGGAGCTACAGGTCCATAACCAACCCCCCTGCCAGTAGAGGGGGGCTGGAGCTACAGGTCCAGCACCAACCCCCCTGCCAGTAGAGGGGGGCTGGAGCTGCAGGTCCAGCACCATATTCCTGCCAGTAGAGGGTGCCTAGAGCTAAAGGTCCAGCACCAACCCCCTGCCAGTAGAGGGGGGCTTGAGCTACAGGTCCTGCACCAACCCCCTGCCAGTAGAGGGGGGCTGGAGCTACAGGTCAAGCACCAACCCCCTGCCAGAAGTGGGGGGGCTGAAGCTACAGGTCCATAACCAACACCCCTGCCAGTAGAGGGGGGCTGGAGCTACAGGTCCAGCACCAACCCTCCCCCCCCCCACCCCTGCCAGTAAAAGGGGCTGCAGCTACAGTTCCATCACCAACCCCCAGCCAGTAGAGGGGGGGGGGGGCTGGAGCTACTGGTCCAGCACCAATCCGCTGCCAGTAAAGGGGGCTGGAGCTACAGGTCCAGCACCAACCCCCTGCCAGTAGAGGGGGGGCTGGAGCTACTGGTCCAGCACCAACCCCCTGCCAGTAAAGGGGGCTGGAGCTACAGGTCCAGCACAAACCCTCTGATAGTAGAGGGTAGCTGGAGCTACAGGTCCAGCACCAACCCCCTACCAGTAGTGGGGGGGCTGGAGCTACAGGTCCATAACCAACCCCCCTGCCAGTAGAGGGGGGCTGGAGCTACAGGTCCAGCACCAACCCCCTTCCAGTAGAGGGGGGGCTGGAGATACAGGTGCAGCACCAACCCCCTGCCAGTAGAGGAGTGCTGGAGCTACAGGTCCAGCACCAACCCCCTGCCAGTAGAGGGGGGGCTGGAGCTACTGGTCCAGCACCAACCCCCTGCCAGTAGAGGGGGTCTGGAGCTACAGGTGCAGCACCAACCCCCTGCCAGGAGAGGGGGGCTGGAGCTACAGGTCCAGCACCAACCCCCTGCCAGGAAAGGGGGGCTAGAGCTAGTGGTCTAGCACCAACCCCCTGCCAGTAGGGGTGGGGGGGTGGCTGGAGCTACAGATCCAGCACAAACCACCTGCCAGTACAGGGGGGGGCTGGAGCTAAAGGTCCAGCACCATCCCCCTGCCAGTAGAGGGGAGCTGGAGCTACAGGTCCAGCACCAACCCCCTGCTAGTAGAGGGGGGGCTGGAGCTACATGTCCAGCACCAACCCCCTGCCAGTAGAGGGGGCTGGAGCTACAGGTCCAGCACCAACCCCCTGCCAGAAGTGGGGGGGCTGGAGCTACAGGTCCATAACCAACCCCCCTGCCAGTAGAGGGGGCTGGAGCTACAGGTCCAGCACCAACCCCCCTGCCAGTAGAGGGGGGCTGGAGCTGCAGGTCCAGCACCATATTCCTGCCAGTAGAGGGTGCCTAGAGCTAAAGGTCCAGCACCAACCCCCTGCCAGTAGAGGGGGGCTTGAGCTACAGGTCCTGCACCAACCCCCTGCCAGTAGAGGGGGGCTGGAGCTACAGGTCCAGCACCAACCCCCTGCCTGAAGTGGGGGGGCTGGAGCTACAGGTCCATAACCAACCCCCCTGCCAGTAGAGGGGGGCTGGAGCTACAGGTCCAGCACCAACCCCCCTGCCAGTAGAGGGGGGCTGGAGCTGCAGGTCCAGCACCATATTCCTGCCAGTAGAGGGTGCCTAGAGCTAAAGGTCCAGCACCAACCCCCTGCCAGTAGAGGGGGGCTTGAGCTACAGGTCCTGCACCAACCCCCTGCAAGTAGAGGGGGGCTGGAGCTACAGGTGCAGCACCAACCCCCTGCCAGTAGAGGGGGGCTGGAGCTACATACAGGTCTTGCACCAACCCCCTGCCAGTAGAGGGTGGTGGAGCTGCAGGTCCAGCACCAACCCCCTTGCCAGTAGAGGGGGGCTGGAGCTGCAGGTCCAGTACCAACCCCCTGCCAGTAGAGGGGTGATGGAGCTACAGGTCCAGCACCAACCCCCTGCCAGTTGAGGGGGGGCTGGAGCTATAGGTGCAGCACCACATCCCTGCCAGGAGAGGGGGGCTGGAGCTACAGGTCCAGCACCAACCCCCTGACAGGAAAGGGGGGCTAGAGCTAGTGGTCTAGCACCAACCCCCTGCCAGTAGGGGGGGGGGTGGCTGGAGCTACAGATCCAGTACAAACCACCTGCCAGTACAGGGGGGGGGGCTGGAGCTAAAGGTCCAGCACCATCCCCCTGCCAGTAGAGGGGAGCTGGAGCTACAGGTCCAGCACCAACCCCCTGCCAGTAGAGGGGGGCTGGAGCTACAGGTCCAGCACCAACCCCCCTGATAGTAGAGGGGGGCTGGAGCTACAGGTCCAGCACCAACCCCCTGATAGTAGAGGGGGGCTGGAGCTACAGGTCCAGCACCAACTCCTTAACAGTAGAGGGGGGGGGGCTGAAGCTACAGGTCCAGCACCAACCCCCTGCCAGTAGAAGGGGGCTGGAGCTACAGGTCCAGCACCAACCCCCTACCAGTAGTGGGGGGGCTGGAGCTACAGGTCCATAACCAACCCCCCTGCCAGTAGAGGGGGGCTGGAGCTACAGGTCCAGCACCAACCCCCTTCCAGTAGAGGGGGGGCTGGAGCTACAGGTGCAGCACCAACCCCCTGCCAGTAGAGGAGTGCTGGAGCTACAGGTCCAGCACCAACCCCCTGCCAGTAGAGGGGGGGCTGGAGCTACTGGTCCAGCACCAACCCCCTGCCAGTAGAGGGGGGCTGGAGCTACAGGTGCAGCACCAACCCCCTGCCAGGAGAGGGGGGCTGGAGCTACAGGTCCAGCACCAACCCCCTGCCAGGAAAGGGGGGCTAGAGCTAGTGGTCTAGCACCAACATCCTGCCAGTAGGGGTGGGGGGTGGCTGGAGCTACAGATCCAGCACAAACCACCTGCCAGTACAGGGGGGGGGCTGGAGCTAAAGGTCCAGCACCATCCCCCTGCCAGTAGAGGGGAGCTGGAGCTACAGGTCCAGCACCAACCCCCTGCTAGTAGAGGGGGGGCTGGAGCTACAGGTCCAACACCAACCCCCTGCCAGTAGAGGGGGGGCTGGAGCTACAGGTCCAGCACCAACCCCCTGCCAGAAGTGGGGGGGCTGGAGCTACAGGTCCATAACCAACCCCCCTGCCAGTAGAGGGGGGCTGGAGCTACAGGTCCAGCACCAACCCCCCTGCCAGTAGAGGGGGGCTGGAGCTGCAGGTCCAGCACCATATTCCTGCCAGTAGAGGGTGCCTAGAGCTAAAGGTCCAGCACCAACCCCCTGCCAGTAGAGGGGGGCTTGAGCTACAGGTCCTGCACCAACCCCCTGCCAGTAGAGGGGGGCTGGAGCTACAGGTCAAGCACCAACCCCCTGCCAGAAGTGGGGGGGCTGAAGCTACAGGTCCATAACCAACACCCCTGCCAGTAGAGGGGGGCTGGAGCTACAGGTCCAGCACCAACCCTCCCCCCCCCCACCCCTGCCAGTAAAAGGGGCTGGAGCTACAGTTCCATCACCAACCCCCAGCCAGTAGAGGGGGGGGGGCTGGAGCTACTGGTCCAGCACCAATCCGCTGCCAGTAAAGGGGGCTGGAGCTACAGGTCCAGCACCAACCCCCTGCCAGTAGAGGGGGGGCTGGAGCTACTGGTCCAGCACCAACCCCCTGCCAGTAAAGGGGGCTGGAGCTACAGGTCCAGCACAAACCCTCTGATAGTAGAGGGTAGCTGGAGCTACAGGTCCAGCACCAACCCCCTACCAGTAGTGGGGGGGCTGGAGCTACAGGTCCATAACCAACCCCCCTGCTAGTAGAGGGGGGCTGGAGCTACAGGTCCAGCACCAACCCCCTTCCAGTAGAGGGGGGGCTGGAGCTACAGGTGCAGCACCAACCCCCTGCCAGTAGAGGAGTGCTGGAGCTACAGGTCCAGCACCAACCCCCTGCCAGTAGAGGGGGGGCTGGAGCTACTGGTCCAGCACCAACCCCCTGCCAGTAGAGGGGGGCTGGAGCTACAGGTGCAGCACCAACCCCCTGCCAGGAGAGGGGGGCTGGAGCTACAGGTCGAGCACCAACCCCCTGCCAGGAAAGGGGGGCTAGAGCTAGTGGTCTAGCACCAACCCCCTGCCAGTAGGGGTGGGGGGTGGCTGGAGCTACAGATCCAGCACAAACCACCTGCCAGTACAGGGGGGGGCTGGAGCTAAAGGTCCAGCACCATCCCCCTGCCAGTAGAGGGGAGCTGGAGCTACAGGTCCAGCACCAACCCCCTGCTAGTAGAGGGGGGGCTGGAGCTACATGTCCAGCACCAACCCCCTGCCAGTAGAGGGGGCTGGAGCTACAGGTCCAGCACCAACCCCCTGCCAGAAGTGGGGGGGCTGGAGCTACAGGTCCATAACCAACCCCCCTGCCAGTAGAGGGGGCTGGAGCTACAGGTCCAGCACCAACCCCCCTGTCAGTAGAGGGGGGCTGGAGCTGCAGGTCCAGCACCATATTCCTGCCAGTAGAGGGTGCCTAGAGCTAAAGGTCCAGCACCAACCCCCTGCCAGTGGAGGGGGGCTTGAGCTACAGGTCCTGCACCAACCCCCTGCCAGTAGAGGGGGGCTGGAGCTACAGGTCAAGCACCAACCCCCTGCCAGAAGTGGGGGGCTGAAGCTACAGGTCCATAACCAACACCCCTGCCAGTAGAGGGGGGCTGGAGCTACAGGTCCAGCACCAACCCTCCCCCCCCACCCCTGCCAGTAAAAGGGGCTGGAGCTACAGTTCCATCACCAACCCCCAGCCAGTAGAGGGGGGGGGGCTGGAGCTACTGGTCCAGCACCAATCCGCTGCCAGTAAAGGGGGCTGGAGCTACAGGTCCAGCACCAACCCCCTGCCAGTAGAGGGGGGGCTGGAGCTACTGGTCCAGCACCAACCCCCTGCCAGTAAAGGGGGCTGGAGCTACAGGTCCAGCACAAATCCTCTGATAGTAGAGGGTAGCTGGAGCTACAGGTCCAGCACCAACCCCCTACCAGTAGTGGGGGGGCTGGAGCTACAGGTCCATAACCAACCCCCCTGCCAGTAGAGGGGGGCTGGAGCTACAGGTCCAGCACCAACCCCCTTCCAGTAGAGGGGGGGCTGGAGATACAGGTGCAGCACCAACCCCCTGCCAGTAGAGGAGTGCTGGAGCTACAGGTCCAGCACCAACCCCCTGCCAGTAGAGGGGGGGCTGGAGCTACTGGTCCAGCACCAACCCCCTGCCAGTAGAGGGGGGCTGGAGCTACAGGTGCAGCACCAACCCCCTGCCAGGAGAGGGGGGCTGGAGCTACAGGTCCAGCACCAACCCCCTGCCAGGAAAGGGGGGCTAGAGCTAGTGGTCTAGCACCAACCCCCTGCCAGTAGGGGTGGGGGGGTGGCTGGAGCTACAGATCCAGCACAAACCACCTGCCAGTACAGGGGGGGGGCTGGAGCTAAAGGTCCAGCACCATCCCCCTGCCAGTAGAGGGGAGCTGGAGCTACAGGTCCAGCACCAACCCCCTGCTAGTAGAGGGGGGGCTGGAGCTACATGTCCAGCACCAACCCCCTGCCAGTAGAGGGGGCTGGAGCTACAGGTCCAGCACCAACCCCCTGCCAGAAGTGGGGGGGCTGGAGCTACAGGTCCATAACCAACCCCCCTGCCAGTAGAGGGGGCTGGAGCTACAGGTCCAGCACCAACCCCCCTGCCAGTAGAGGGGGGCTGGAGCTGCAGGTCCAGCACCATATTCCTGCCAGTAGAGGGTGCCTAGAGCTAAAGGTCCAGCACCAACCCCCTGCCAGTAGAGGGGGGCTTGAGCTACAGGTCCTGCACCAACCCCCTGCCAGTAGAGGGGGGCTGGAGCTACAGGTCCAGCACCAACCCCCTGCCTGAAGTGGGGGGGCTGGAGCTACAGGTCCATAACCAACCCCCCTGCCAGTAGAGGGGGGCTGGAGCTACAGGTCCAGCACCAACCCCCCTGCCAGTAGAGGGGGGCTGGAGCTGCAGGTCCAGCACCATATTCCTGCCAGTAGAGGGTGCCTAGAGCTAAAGGTCCAGCACCAACCCCCTGCCAGTAGAGGGCGGCTTGAGCTACAGGTCCTGCACCAACCCCCTGCAAGTAGAGGGGGGCTGGAGCTACAGGTGCAGCACCAACCCCCTGCCAGTAGAGGGGGGCTGGAGCTACATACAGGTCTTGCACCAACCCCCTGCCAGTAGAGGGTGGTGGAGCTGCAGGTCCAGCACCAACCCCCTTGCCAGTAGAGGGGGGCTGGAGCTGCAGGTCCAGTACCAACCCCCTGCCAGTAGAGGGGTGATGGAGCTACAGGTCCAGCACCAACCCCCTGCCAGTTGAGGGGGGGCTGGAGCTATAGGTGCAGCACCACATCCCTGCCAGGAGAGGGGGGCTGGAGCTACAGGTCCAGCACCAACCCCCTGCCAGGAAAGGGGGGCTAGAGCTAGTGGTCTAGCACCAACCCCCTGCCAGTAGGGGGGGGGGTGGCTGGAGCTACAGATCCAGTACAAACCACCTGCCAGTACAGGGGGGGGGGGGGGCTGGAGCTAAAGGTCCAGCACCATCCCCCTGCCAGTAGAGGGGAGCTGGAGCTACAGGTCCAGCACCAACCCCCTGCCAGTAGAGGGGGGCTGGAGCTACAGGTCCAGCACCAACCCCCCTGATAGTAGAGGGGGGCTGGAGCTACAGGTCCAGCACCAACCCCCTGATAGTAGAGGGGGGCTGGAGCTACAGGTCCAGCACCAACTCCTTAACAGTAGAGGGGGGGGGGGGCTGAAGCTACAGGTCCAGCACCAACCCCCTGCCAGTAGAAGGGGGCTGGAGCTACAGGTCCAGCACAACACCCCCCCCCCTGCCAGTAGAGGGAGGCTGGAGCTACAGGTTCAGCACCAACCCCCCTGCCAGTAGAGGGGGGCTGAAACTACAGGTCCAGCACAAACACCCTGCCAGTAGAGGGGTGGGGGGTGAGAGCTACAGGTCCACCACCATCCTTCTGCCAGTAGAGGGGGGCTGGAGCTACATTTCCAGCACGAACCCCTTGCCAGTAGAGGGGGGCTGGAGCTACATGTCCAGCACCAATCCCCTGGGAGTAGGGGGGGGGGCTGAAGCTGCAGGTCCAGCACCAACCCTCTGATAGTAGAGGGGGGCTGGTGCTACAGGTCCAGCACCAACCCCCCTAACAGTAGACGGGGGGCTGAAGCTACAGGTCCACCACCAACCCCCTGCCAGTAGAGGGGGCTGAAGCTACAGGTCCAGCACCAACCCCCTGCCAGTAGAGGGGACTGGAGCTACAGGTCCAGCACCAACCCCCTTGCCAGTAGAGGGGGATTTAGCTACAGGTCGAGCACCAACCCTCTGCCAGTAGGAGGAGGCTAAAGCTACAGGTCTAGCACCAACCCCCTGCCATTAGAGGAGGGGCTGGAGCTACAGGTCCAGCACCAATCCCCTGCCAGTAGAGGGGGCTGGAGCTACAGGTCCACCACCAACACCTTGCCAGTAGATGGAGGCTGGAGCTACAGGTCCAGCACCAACCCCCTGCCAGTAGAGGGGGCTGGTGCTACAGGACCAGCACCAACCCCCTGCCAGGAGAAAGGGGCTGGAGCTACAGGTCCAGCACCAACCCCCTGCCAGTAGAGGGGGGCTGGAGCTACAGGTCCCAGCACCAATCCCTTGCCAGTAGAGGGGGGCTGGAGCTACAGGTCCAGCACCAACCCCCCCCCCCTGCAAGTATATGGGGGCTGGAGCTTCAGGTCCTGCACCAACCCCCTGCCAAGAGAAGGGCTGGAGCTACAGGTCCAGCACCAACCCCCTGCCAGTAGAGGGGGGCTTGAGCTACAGGTCCTGCACCAACCCCCTGCCAGTAGAGGGGGGCTGGAGCTACAGGTCCAGCACCAACCCCCTGCCAGAAGTGGGGGGGCTGGAGCTACAGGTCCATAACCAACCCCCCTGCCAGTAGAGGGGGGCTGGAGCTACAGGTCCAGCACCAACCCCCCTGCCAGTAGAGGGGGGCTGGAGCTGCAGGTCCAGCACCATATTCCTGCCAGTAGAGGGTGCCTAGAGCTAAAGGTCCAGCACCAACCCCCTGCCAGTAGAGGGGGGCTTGAGCTACAGGTCCTGCACCAACCCCCTGCAAGTAGAGGGGGGCTGGAGCTACAGGTGCAGCACCAACCCCCTGCCAGTAGAGGGGGGCTGGAGCTACATACAGGTCTTGCACCAACCCCCTGCCAGTAGAGGGTGGTGGAGCTGCAGGTCCAGCACCAACCCCCTTGCCAGTAGAGGGGGGCTGGAGCTGCAGGTCCAGTACCAACCCCCTGCCAGTAGAGGGGTGATGGAGCTACAGGTCCAGCACCAACCCCCTGCCAGTTGAGGGGGGGCTGGAGCTACAGGTGCAGCACCAACCCCCTGCCAGGAGAGGGGGGCTGGAGCTACAGGTCCAGCACCAACCCCCTGCCAGGAAAGGGGGGCTAGAGCTAGTGGTCTAGCACCAACCCCCTGCCAGTAGGGGGGGGGGGTGGCTGGAGCTACAGATCCAGTACAAACCACCTGCCAGTACAGGGGAGGGGGGCTGGAGCTAAAGGTCCAGCACCATCCCCCTGCCAGTAGAGGGGAGCTGGAGCTACAGGTCCAGCACCAACCCCCTGCCATTAGAGGGGGGCTGGAGCTACAGGTCCAGCACCAACCCCCCTGATAGTAGAGGGGGGCTGGAGCTACAGGTCCAGCACCAACCCCCTGATAGTAGAGGGGGGCTGGAGCTACAGGTCCAGCACCAACTCCTTAACAGTAGAGGGGGGGGGGGGGCTGAAGCTACAGGTCCAGCACCAACCCCCTGCCAGTAGAAGGGGGCTGGAGCTACAGGTCCAGCACAACACCCCCCCCCCCTGCCAGTAGAGGGAGGCTGGAGCTACAGGTTCAGCACCAACCCCCCTGCCAGTAGAGGGGGGCTGAAACTACAGGTCCAGCACAAACACCCTGCCAGGAGAGGGGTGGGGGGTGAGAGCTACAGGTCCACCACCATCCTTCTGCCAGTAGAGGGGGCTGGAGCTACATTTCCAGCACGAACCCCCTGCCAGTAGAGGGGGGCTGGAGCTACATGTCCAGCACCAATCCCCTGGGAGTAGGGGGGGGGGCTGAAGCTGCACGTCCAGCACCAACCCTCTGATAGTAGAGGGGGGCTGGTGCTACAGGTCCAGCACCAACCCCCCTAACAGTAGACGGGGGGCTGAAGCTACAGGTCCACCACCAACCCCCTGCCAGTAGAGGGGGCTGAAGCTACAGGTCCAGCACCAACCCCCTGCCAGTAGAGGGGACTGGAGCTACAGGTCCAGCACCAACCCCCTTGCCAGTAGAGGGGGATTTAGCTACAGGTCGAGCACCAACCCTCTGCCAGTAGGAGGAGGCTAAAGCTACAGGTCCAGCACCAACCCCCTGCCATTAGAGGAGGGGCTGGAGCTACAGGTCCAGCACCAATCCCCTGCCAGTAGAGGGGGCTGGAGCTACAGGTCCACCACCAACACCTTGCCAGTAGAGGGAGGCTGGAGCTACAGGTCCAGCACCAACCCCCTGCCAGTAGAGGGGGCTGGTGCTACAGGACCAGCACCAACCCCCTGCCAGGAGAAAGGGGCTGGCGCTACAGGTCCAGCACCAACCCCCTGCCAGTAGAGGGGGGCTGGAGCTACAGGTCCCAGCACCAATCCCTTGCCAGTAGAGGGGGGCTGGAGCTACAGGTCCAGCACCAACCCCCCCCCCCCCCCTTGCAAGTATATGGGGGCTGGAGCTTCAGGTCCTGCACCAACCCCCTGCCAAGAGAAGGGCTGGAGTTACAGGTCCAGCACCACTCCCCCTCCCCCCCTGCCAGTAGAGGGAGGCTGGAGCTACAGGTTCAGCACCTGTGGGATATCTGGGGCTTGACTCAATTATTTAATTATTTAATTAATGAAATTAATTACGAAGGACCACCCACTTTTAAGAAAAGTGGGAAACTAATAAAAAGTGAACATTAGAAACACAAGGAAGAACAAGTGTCTATGGATAAATATTAGAAAGAATAATCACTTAAATAAATAATGGACTGTATGATTAATTAAATAAAGTCAGAGCCTCAAACACCTACATTGGGGGGGTATTGCTAGAACTTCTTATACGTCTAGGAATTAGTGTGGTTCGTGCACCAGTTCATTGTTGAATAAAGAATATTGTGACCAAATTATTATAGAATCAATAGGTAAATACAAATAGAAAATATTAATGATTGTTAAAATTAGAGAGCAATCATCTAAGTAAACACATCTATCTCCACACATGACAAGCATTCAATATGATAATATCATGGATATGTAGAATAAATTGGAGCAATTAAATGTGTACAAAAAGTCTTAGCTTTAAGACGATTTCTATGACATCGTTCGTGCCTCGTCCTCGTGATCTCAGGATCTCCACATAGAAGCCCTTAGAGGTGAATAACACAAATGTAGTTAACGGCTCGTTGAGTCCTCACATACGAGCTGTAATTTAAAGGATATTACATAGCATTGAACTAGGCTACTTAATTCTCAATATTTATGAAATAGAAAATAAAGATTAGTGAGGTACTAACATTGGATTTTTAGTCGTCTTACGATGTAACAACAGACTGCCCACGAAATATACAATCTCTAATGATGCATCAAGAAAGAAATATATACTTATCGGTGAGTGCAGTATATGCTGAAGTCTGCCGGTATCGCGTCTCAATCCCAAACTTCCACAATGTCGTACACGTGGTTGAGAGTTTGGCTTGAATATCGACGCGTTATTATTTGACCGAGCACTGTAGATCACGTAGAAGAATAATTATTCGTTCTACGCTGAGTATCAGTGTAATTCTTGCTGATAATCCCAACGTCACGTGTCTCAGACTCTGACGCCACGACTTTCCCGTCCAAAAACGTATGCTCTCGTTGCTCACTCCGCAACACGAGCTCGCCACACACACACAATGGTGTCTCCCTCCTCAACCTGCGTCCCGCATTCACCACAGAAATTATTTATCACGAATAATACTACTGTATTTCGCGCAATTGTGGTTGAAATACTTTATTAAAGACTGGGTTGTGATTTTAGGGATTTAAATATTATTGTTTTCTCGTCTTATGGTGGTAAACGAGAAGTGGAGAAGATTTTAGTTTTCTCCATGGCATTCACGCGCGACAGAAAAACTATTACTTGATAACAATTGTAACTAAAAACTCTCGATTTAGAATTATTTGGGAGTTATGTTATCCATAAATAATTATACACACTGGCAATAAATGTGTTTAGCTAGATATAATCTGACGCAATACTGATGCTTAGTTTCGTAAGAATTCCAGCATCCATATGTAGATATAATGGTTAGTTTATGTGAACATTACTGTTAGTAAGTTTTAGTGACTACTGTAGTTAGTATCTAATAATACTGATTTATTATAATAAAATAGTATTGTATTAGTGTTGGAAGTAGAGAGGGGCTGAAACTACACGTCCAGCACAAACACCCTGCCAGTAGAGGGGGGGGGGGGTGAGAGCTACAGGTCCAGCACCACCCTCCCCCTGCCAGTAGGGGGAGGCTGGAGCTACAGGTTCAGCACCAACCCCCTGCCAGTAGAGGGGGGCTGGAGCTACATGTCCAGCACCAACCCCTTGCCAGTAGAGGGGGGCTGGAGCTACAGGTCCAGCACTAACCGCCAGGAGATGGGGCCTGGAGCTACAGGTCCAGCACCCCCCCCCCCCCTGCCAGTTGAAGGGGGGGGGGCTGGAGCAACAGGTCCATCACCAACCCCCTGCCAGGAGAAGGTGGCTGGAGCTACTGGTCCAGCACCAACCCCCTGCCAGGAGAAGGGGCTGGAGCTACAGGTTTAGCACAAACCCTCTGCCAGTTGAGGAGGGCTGGATCTTTATGTCCAGCATAAATCCCCTGCCAGTAGAGGGGGCTGGAGCTAAAGGACCAGCACCAACCCCCCCTGCAAGTAGTGGGGGGGCTGAAGCTACAGGTCCAGCACCAACCCCCCTGCCAGTATAGGGGACTGGAGCTACAGGTCCAGCACCAACCCCCTGCCAGTAGGGGGTGGCTGGAGCTACAGGTCCTGCACGAACCCCCTGCCAGGAGAGGGGGGGCTGGAGCAACAGGTCTAGTACCATCCCCCTGCCAGTAGGGGGTGGCTGGAGCTACAGGTCCAGCACCAACCCCCTGCCAGGAAAGGGGGGCTGGAGCTAGAGGTCTAGCACCAACCCCCTGCCAGTAGGGGGAGTGGCTGGAGCTACAGATCCAGCACAAACCCCCTGCCAGTAGAGGGGGGGGGCTGGAGCTACAGGTCCAGCACCATCCCCCTGCCAGTACAGGGGGGGGGAGCTACAGGTCTAGCAACCATCCCTTTGTCAGTAGAGGATGGCTGGAGCTACAAATCCAGCACCAACTCCCTGCCAGTAGAGGGGGTTCTGGAGCTACAGGTCCAGCACCATCCCCCTGCCAGTAGAGGGGGGCTGGAGCTACAGGTCCGGTACCAACACCCTGCCAGTAAAGGGGGGCTGGAGCTACAGGTCCAGCACCAAACCTCCCCTGCCAGTAGAGGGGGCTGGAGATTCAGGTCCTGCACCAACCCCCTGCCAAGAGAAGGGGGCTGGAGCTACAGGTTCAGCTCCAACCCCCTGCCAGTAGAGGGGGGGGGCTGAAACTACAGGTCCAGCACAAACACCCCTGCCAGTAGAGGAGGGGGGGGAGGTGAGAGCTACAGGTTCACCACCATCCCTCTGCCAGTAGAGGGGGGCTGGAGCTACAGGTCAAGCACCAACCCCCTGCCAGGAGAAGGGGGCTGTAGCAACAGGTCCAGCACCAATCCCCTGCCAGTATGTAACACGGGGACGGGTTCTCGTATGATCTTTCCTACCTTTTTACTCCCTCTACCCGTATTCTTACTTTTTATTCTCTACCAAGGGACTCCAAAACTTTTACTAAAGCCGACTCCACGCCACGTGGTCCTAAGACGATTGACCGACTTCCCAGCAAACAATTTTAGGTTGCCACAACATATCTGGAAAGTATTTGAAAGGATTGGAAACGTTTGTTTTATCGTATCAGATACGATATTGTGTGTGGACTTAAATAGGTTTCCAAAACTTATAACCAAAACCTTCGTATCTAACACTAATTTGAGATGTTGTGGCAACTTTACAATCCTAACCTGAATCATTCATAATCCATTCATATACCAATATGAATCTCTTATGAAAGGTTTGAGCCTATAATCTGAACCCTTTTCACATCTTTGTGTTTAAAGTTAAATTTCTTGAAATTAAATTATATTTTATATTATATTATTTTATATTTTATATTATATTATTATTTTCAATTTAAATATTAAAACCAATTTAAGGGTAAAAAAAATCTAATAATTTATATTTTATTATTTACTAACAATTATAATTATTTACTAACGGAGAGAGGGGAGGCTGTACGGCGGAGAGTGGCGGCTGTGGCGGACAGTGGCGGCGGTGGCGGATAGTGGCGGTGGGCGGACAGTGGCGGCAGTGGCGGATAGTGGCGGTGGGTGGACAGTGGCGGCGGTGGCGGATAGTGGCGGCGGGCGGACAGTGGCGGCGGACGGACAGTGGCAGCTGTGGCGGATAGTGGCGGCTGTGGCGGATAGTGGCGGCGGGCGGACCGTGGCGGCTGTGGCGGCGGTGGTGGACAGTGGCGGCGGGCGGACAGTGGCGGCGGCGGGCGGACAGTGGCGGTGGCGGGCGGACAGTGGTGGCGGCGGGCGGACAGTGGTGGCGGCGGGCGGACAGTGGTGGCGGCGGGCGGACAGTGGTGGCGGCGGGCGGACAGTGGTGGCGGTGGCGGACAGTGGTGGCGGCAGGCGGACAGTGGTGGCGGCGGGCGGACAGTGGTGGCGGCGGGCGGACAGTGGTGGCGGATAGTGGCGGTGGCGGATAGTGGCGGCGGGCGGACAGTGGCGGCGGTGGCGGCTGTGGCGGATAGTGGCGGCGGGCGGACCGTGGCGGCTGTGGCGGCGGTGGTGGACAGTGGCGGCGGGCGGACAGTGGCGGCGGCGGGCGGACAGTGGCGGCGGCGGGCGGACAGTGGCGGCGGCGGGCGGACAGTGGCGGCGGCGGGCGGACAGTGGTGGCTGCGGGCGGACAGTGGTGGCGGCAGGCGGACAGTGGTGGCGGCGGGCGGACAGTGGTGGCGGCGGGCGGACAGTGGTGGCGGCGGGCGGACAGTGGTGGCGGTGGGCGGACAGTGGTGGCGGTGGCGGACAGTGGTGGCGGTGGTGGACAGTGGCGGCGGTGGCGGACAGTGGCGGCGGTGGCGGACAGTGGTGGTGGTGGCAGACAGTGGCGGACAGTGGCGGCGGTGGCGGACAGTGGCGGCGGTGGCGGACAGTGGCGGCGGTGGTGGACACTGGCGGCTGTGTCTGGCGGTGGTGGCGGGCGGCGGCGGCTGTGATGAGTGGTGGCGGCTGTGGTGGGTGGTGGCGGCGGTGGTGGTAGGTGGTGGCAGCTGGCGGTGGTGGGTGGTGGCGGCGGTGGTGGTGGGTGGTGGTGGCGGCGGCGGCTGGTGGTGGTGGGTGGTGGCGGCGGGTGGTGGGTGGTTGCGGCTGTGGTGGGTGGTGGCGATCGGCGGTGGTGGGGGCTGGTGGCGGCTGGCGGTGGCGGCTTGCGGTGGCGACTGTGGCAACGGGCGGTGACGGCTGATAGCGGGCGGTGGTGGCGGCTGGTGGCAGGTGGTGGTGGCGGCTGGTGGCGGGCGGTGGCAGCTGGTGGCGGCTGGTGGTGACGGCTGGTGGCAGTGGCAGCTGGTGGTGGCGGTGATGGCGGCTGGTGGTGGCGGCTGGCGGTGGCGACTGTGGCAATGGGCGGTGGCGGCTGATGGCGGGCGGTGGTGGCGGCTGGTGGTGGTGGCAGCTGGTGGCGGCTGGTGGCGGGCGGTGGTGGCGGCTGGTGGTGGTGGCAGCTGGTGGCGGTGATGGCGGCTGGTGGTGGTGGTGGTGGTGATGGCGACTGGTGGCGGGCGGTGGCGGCTGGTGGTGGCGGCAGTGGTGGTGGTGGTGGGTGGTGGTGGCGGCGGTGGTGGGTGGTGGTGGCGGCTGTGGTGGGTGGTGGCGGTGGTGTCGGCGGCGGCTGTGGTGGGTGGTGGGTGGTGGCGGCGGCAGCTGTGGTGGGTGGTGGCGGCGGCGGCGGTGATGGGTGGTGGCAGCGGTGGTGGTGGGTGGTGGCGGCGGTGGTGGTGGCGGCGGCGGTGATTGGTGGTTGTGGCGGCGGTGGTGGTGGGTGGTGGTGGCGGTGGCGGCTGGTGGTGGTGGGTGGTGGCGGCGGGTGGCGGTGGCTGGTGGCGGCTGGTGGTGGGTGGTGGCGGCGGGTGGTGGGTGGCGGTGGTGGGTGGCGGTGGCTGTTGGCGGCTGGTGGTGGGTGGTGGCGGGTGGCGGCTGGTGGCGGGTGGTGGGTGGTGGCGGCTGGTGGTGGGTGGCGGGTGGCGGCTGGTGGCGGCCACCTGGGACACACCCTTCACCACTGAAGGTCTGAGCACAACTAACCATATGTCTCTCTCACCACCAGCCTAGTGTTGCCAGCTCGCGCTCTCAAAATGTTTCCTTCAAAGATTGTATATTATCTTTGAACAACAAGTTTGATTATCAAGGAAATAATGCATATATTATTGTCACATTAATACTGTGCAATATCTTATTACATTCCTGCTAAATAATTATAATTTGAAACAGGACAAAAAATCCAACATATATATAAAAACCAACATTAGAGATCACGAGGACTAGGCCTAGGCCTATCTGTGACCACACATCCTGCTTTGCTGGCCTGCTACCCTCTCACACCTCACACTCTTAACACTTTCGCGCTCTCGGCGCTCAAAAAAAAACAATACCCCAGATGCTTTCGGCACTTCGCGCGCCTATGCGGTAAGACCGAAAAAGTGTACACTCTTTTGACTGTCCTGACAATAATTGAAGGCGCACGTATTTAAATTTGGTATCACTGTGTTCGCAATGAAATTGTCTATAAGAGCATACCTATAAAATGCCGCCCAACCATAAGGAGTATCAACACCAAATAAAAAACTATGCAGATCACTCGCCGAGAGCGCCAAACAGCAACAAAATGTTTCCACTCTCTTAATGGTTGCGAAGCCTACAGTTGTCCTACATCGCTAATTTTGGTATCATTGGAATCGCAATAAAATTCTCTACACAGACATATGCATATGAATGTTTAATATAGGTAATTGCCCACCCGCAAGAGTGTGTGAAGTGGAGAGTAATTAGCCGCGAGCGCACTGGCGAAAACACAGGGGGGAAATCATGCTTGGAAAGTTTATACGTTTCCTGACCCTACTTTTTTATGTACGTATTTCTTTTTTATACCAATGTGTTCGCAATACAATTTTCTATAAGATGAAATGTATAACATTTGTACAAAGCATGTGTAAGAGAAGCACCAAATATAGAACCACGTCGCTCAGTATGCGTTCGAGGCAGAAACGAACGCATTGTTTTCGTTCGTTTGATGTTTGTCATGTTTATACTTGTTGAAACATTTTATAATTTGTATGACAGTGATTGCAGTAAAATTCCCTACACAGACATATACATAACACATACAAATATTTCCCACGTGTTGGATATATCAACGGCTAAAGGGAACCCACTGCCACACGCTCGCCACACCCCCAAACATACTTTGTGTATTTTTTTTTTTACTCATAGAAGTTTATGTGATATAATATTCATTCTGGTACCAAAAAATTCGCAAATAAATTCTCTACATAATGTTTATAATCTGAGAGTATCCCCATCCATTTCGGTTAAAAAATGGAATTTATAGAAATATTTTTTCGATGGACGAGAAAAGTAGGCTGTTATGCGGAATCGTAAGAAAAAACGGCGACTAGTTATCTCTAATCTAAAGCGCGAAAGTGTTAACTCTCTCATAATCACTCTCACTCTCAATCACTCTTACTCTCAGTCATCCTTACTCACTCTCATACTCACTCTTACTCTGTCACTCTTACTCTGTCACTCTTACTCTCTGTCACTCTTACTCTCTGTCACTCTTACTCTGTCACTCTTACTCTCTGTCACTCTTACTCTCTGTCACTCTTACTCTGTCATTCTTACTCACTCTCAGTCACCCTTACCCATTCATACTCACTCTCTCACTCTTACTCTCATACTCTTACTCTCAATTACTCCTACTCTCAATCACTCTTACTCCCAATCACTCCTACTCCCAATCACTCCTACTCTCAATCACTCCTACTCTCATTCTTACTCTTACTCTCAATCACTCTTATTCTCATTCTTACTCTTACTCTTACTCCCAATCACTCTTACTCTCAATCACTCTTACTCTCAATCACTCTTACTCTCATTCTTACTCTTACTCACTCTTACTCTCAATCACTCTTATTCTCATTCTTACTCCTACTCCCAATCACTCTTACTCCCAATCACTCTTACTCTCAATTACTCTTACTCCCAATCACTCTTACTCTCAATCACTCTTACTCTCAATCACTCTTACTCTCAATCACTCTTACTCTCAATCACTCTTACTCTCACTAACTCTCAATCACTCTTACTCTCACTCTAACTCTCAATCACTCTTATGCACTATTACTCACTCTTACTCTCAGTCATCCTTACTCACTCTCATACTCACTCTTACTCTGTCACTCTTACTCTCTGTCACTCTTACTCTGTCACTCTTACTCTGTCACTCTTACTCTCTGTCACTCTTACTCTGTCACTCTTACTCACTCTCAGTCACCTTTACCCATTCATACTCTCTCACTCTTACTCTCATACTCTTACTCTCAATTACTCTTACTCTCAATCACTCTTACTCCCAATCACTCCTACTCCCAATCACTCCTACTCTCAATCACTCCTACTCTCATTCTTACTCTTACTCTTACTCCCAATCACTCTTACTCTCAATCACTCTTATTCTCATTCTTACTCTTACTCTTACTCTCAATCACTCTTATTCTCATTCTTACTCCTACTCTTACTCCTACTCCCAATCACTCTTACTCCCAATCACTCTTACTCTCAATCACTCTTACTCCCAATCACTCTTACTCTCAATCACTCTTACTCTCAATCACTCTTACTCTCATACTCACCCTTACTCTCAATCACTTTTACTCTCACTCTTACTCATTCTGTCACCCTTACTCTCACTCTTACTCACTCTCAGTCACTCTTACTTATACTCACTCTTACTTACACTTACACACTCTCTGGCACTCTCACTCACCTTCAGTCACTCTTACTCACTCTTACCCACTCTTGCTCACTCTTACTCACTCTAGTTAATAAGAACACGCCAATATAAGACAACAAAATGTTTTCAGATTCTTTCACACCACTTTCCAGCAACTTTTATAATTTATATAAATTATCTTAGGGAATAATACATAAATTATATATTTAAACATGATATTAGTGTTTAGTGGAATGCATAAGGAGTCAAATTGTGTTAAAAAGAGCAATTTTTAGAAAATTTGGAAAACTACTTTTTTCTGATCATATTATAACAAAATGGATTTTGAACGTTTCACTCAGCCAATATATATCATTCACAATTTATTAATGAATTTAAAAAAAAAACACCATAAATTTTATATTTAAACATGTAAAAACTATTTGTAATACATTAGGAACAAAAAGTTGCAGAAAAACAATTTATTATAAAACCTTTTTGTTTGGATTTTTTGATTAAAAGTTTCTCAAAGGCTTTCCTGCACCATTCTCAATGCAAATCATTCCCACGCCTATGGGAAGAGATAGACAAACGTTTTCTAGATGATTTGTGTTTGCTGGGTTAGGATTCTACAACCAGTATGACGTGACATAGACTTTGAGCAAAACCCTAGAGTCGCCTCCGCCGCCACCACCAGACCAGTAACACTGAGCAATGATCGAGGTCTGGATCGATCATGCTAATTAATCAACCTTGGGGCTTAATCCCCACTATAACCGATACCCTTTAAGATCTTAAGGGGGCGTCTGGTTATTATAATGAAAGTTGTTCAATGTCAACCAATATTATTTTTCTAGTTGTATATGAAAAGTGCTTAAATTGTCCCAAGTTTCAGTACTGCAGCGTAAATAGAAAGGGAGTTTTTTTTTTTTTTTTTTTTTTTTTTTTGAACGTTTTTTACACATTTTCAAGTCCACACTTCAGAACACACGTTTCAGATAAAATTATTCTGTGACACTTTTCTGACACATTAGCATATAATAAAGGATTTGGGGATTTAGAATTTCCAAAACATCTTTAGTTTTCCTAATACAAATGTTCAAAGTTCCCCAAAATTTTTTTGCAAATATGGCATGTTTATTGCTATTATAAAATCAATAAATGAACTTAGAGAAAAATGAAAACCCCCCAATGTAGAGACATGCCCTCCACATATACTGTGTAAGTTTCATGTAAATTGAATAAAAAAAGAATGAGTTTTGTAAACGTTTGTGTCAATTGAAAAAAACAGAAATGAATAAAGTCTAAGGTTCTAAAATCTGTTGCTGGGGTTGACATCAACCAATTTTCTCGAAAATTGACATCCTTACAGATAGGCTTACGTACAGTCAGGTGTGCAAGTTTGATGCAAATCGCCCCCAAAAAAATGAAAAAAAAAAATATTTAAAAAAAAAAAGAAAAAAAATCCTTTTTTTTTTTTTTTCCTTAAATTTTTTTTCCAATTAAACTAATAATAATATTTGTTTAATATATGCTATTGTGATAGCAAAGAGTTGTAGTTATGATTTCAGTTGACACTTTTGATTGATAATCGATTTTGACCATTTTTGCATAATTTTCACAACTACTTCAATATTTTTTTTCTCCCTTCCTATTTATGCTACAATGCTGAAACTTGGACCAGATGAAACACTTTTCATATAGAACTTGTCAAAAAAGTTTAATTGAAATCGAATGAGTTTTCATTTTTGCATTTTTGGACCCAGATGCCAACCTGACGCCCCCTTAAGTGTGGAATTAATTAAACGGGAATGATGAATTCCGATTCGATGTTAGAATCGGCGCCCCCGCCGATTCAACCCCGCCTCGTGTGGACCACGTGACAAGGACCAATTCACATACATATAACAAACACATGGAAATAATGAAAATGCAGATTATTAACTAATTAATTTATTCAAAATTAAGCAAAATCTAAATTGTTATCACTCCCTACTTGAACACTCCCTAATTGACCAGATCGGCAATGAATTGACTATCCCTATAATTAACAATAGCAACTATACCTCTATGTTGACCAGCTTGGGTGGAGTGCTGGTCTTGGGAGGGAGAGGTGAGATCGTTGACCTCTCCCAGTTCTCGATCCTACACTAATCTCTCCTCGTCTGATCTTCCCCAAACTAGAGCATTGTATCCTTCCGCATAGTCTAAGTTTTACCAAGTTACTAGCAAGGCTTAAGTTTAACAATTAACCTCTGTTTGTACTGAATTGATCCAGATTAGTTGAAATATTTTACTGAAGTTAAATTACACAAGCCTCTTAAGGAAAAGCTATTCCCGATCCCCAAAATGGTTATTTGAACTTTGAGAAATTACTGAATGTGGAAACTCTTGTGACCTGTGACCGCCAGGTCACTCAAATTCTTCCGCGCCGAGGTCTAGTCATGGATAGTGACGTCACTGATGGTGACTTAAACTTATTCTCCTAATAATTAGAATACTCTTGATATTGTACCCAGTAATATTATACAATACAATTTTAATACAAAATGAATAAAGGCTAATTTCTCTAAATAAGTGAATACTATAGAATGGTTCATTATACGAAACTGTGAACAAAGACGTCAGCCATTTTGTGACTCAGACTTGCTAATCCCCAGAGGAAAGCGCGTTGAGGTCAGGTCCCTACACGAGACTTCTGGAACCTTCTGGATAATTCTTACAACAGACTAGTTTGTTACAAGTAGAGTGGGGCTGGAGCTACAGTTCCCGCACCAACCCCCCTGCCAGTAGAGGGGGGGGGGGCTTGAGCTACAGGTCAAGCACCAACCCCCTGCCAGGAGAAGGTGGCTAAAGCTACAGGTCCAGCACCAACCCCCTGCCATTAGAGGAGGGGCTGGAGCTACAGGTCCAGCACCAACCCCCTGCCAGTAGAGGGGGCTGGAGCTACAGGTCCAGCACCAACCTCCAGCCAGGAGAAGGGTGCTGGAGCTACAGGTGCAGTGCCAAACCCCCCCCCCCTGCCAGTAGAGGGGGGATGCATCTACAGGTCCAGCACCAATCCCTTGCTAGTAGAAGGGGGCTGGTGCTACAGGTCCAGCACCAAGCCCCTGCCATGAGAAGGGGGCTGGAGCTACAGGTCCAGCACCAACACCCTGCCAGCAGAGGGAGGCTGGAGCTACAGGTCCAGCACCAACCCTCAGCCAGGAGAAGGGTGTTGGAGCTACAGGTCCAGCACCAACCCCCCTGCTATTAGAGGGGGGGCTGGAGCTACAGGTCCCAGCACCAACCCCCTGCCAGTAAAAGGGGGCTGGAACTACAGGTCCAGCACCAACCTCCTGGCAGTACAGGTGGGGGGAGCTACAGGTCCAGCACCAACCCCCCCTCCCTGCTAGTGTAGGGGGCTGGAGTTTCAGGTCCTGCACCAACGTCCTGCCAAGAGAAGGGGGCTGGAGCTACAGGTCCAGCACCACTTCCCTCCCTGCCAGTAGGGGGTGGCTGGAGCTACAGGTCCAGCACCAACCCCCTGCCAAGAGAAGGGGGGGGGGGCTGGAGCAACAGGTCCACCACCATCCCTCTGCCAGTAGAGGGGGGCTGGAGCTACAGGTCCAGCACCAACCCCCTGCCAGCAGAGGAAGGCTGGAGCTAGAGGTCCAGCACGAACCCCCTGCCAGGAGATGGGGCCTGGAGCTACAGGTCCAGCACCAACCACCCCCCCTCGCTGCCAGTAGAGTGGGGTCGCTGGAGCTACAGGTCCAGCACCAGCCCCCCTGCCAGTTGAAGAGGGGGGGGGGCTGGAGCAACAGGTCCATCACCAGCCCCCTGCCAGGAGAATGGGGCTGGAGCTACAGGTCCAGCACCAATCTCCCCCCCCCCATCCCTGCTAGTAGAGAGGGGCTGGAGCTACAGGTCCTAGCACCAACCCCCTGCCAGTAGAGGAGGGCTAGAGCTACAGGTCCAGCACCAACTCCCTGCCAGTAGATGGGGGCTGCAGCTACAGGTCCAGCACCAACCCCCTGCCAGGAGAAGGGGGCTGGAGCTACAGGTCCAGCACCATCCCCCCTGCCACCAGTTGAGGGGGTGGCTGGAGCTACAGGTCCTGCAACAACCCCCTGCCAGTAGAGAAGGGCTGGAGCTACAGGTCTAGCTCCAATCCCCTGCCAGTAGAGGGGGGCCTGGAGCTACAGGTCCAGCTCCAACACCCTGCCAGGAGAAGGTGGCTGGAGCTACAGGTCCAGCACCAACCCCCCTGCAAGTAGTGGGGGGCTCGAGCTACATGTCCAGCACCAACCCCCTGGCCAGTAGAGGGGGGCTATAGCTACAGGTCCAGCAAAAACCCTCTGCCAGTAGAGGGAGGCTGGAGCTACAGGTCCAGCACCAACCCCCTGCCAGTAGAGGGGGCTGGAGCTACAGGTCCAACGCCAACCCCCCTTGCCAGTAGAGGGGGCTGGAGCTAAAGGTCCGGCAAAAACCCTCTGCCAGTAGAGGGAGGCTGAAACTACAGGTCCAGCACCAACCCCCCTGCAAGTAGTGGGGGGCTCGAGCTACATGTCCAGCACCAACCCCCTGGCCAGTAGAGGGGGGCTATAGCTACAGGTCCAGCAAAAACCCTCTGCCAGTAGAGGGAGGCTGGAGCTACAGGTCCAGCACCAACCCCCTGCCAGTAGAGGGGGCTGGAGCTACAGGTCCAACGCCAACCCCCCTTGCCAGTAGAGGGGGCTGGAGCTAAAGGTCCGGCAAAAACCCTCTGCCAGTAGAGGGAGGCTGAAACTACAGGTCCAGCACCAACCCCCCTGCAAGTAGTGGGGGGCTCGAGCTACATGTCCAGCACCAACCCCCTGGCCAGTAGAGGGGGGCTATAGCTACAGGTCCAGCAAAAACCCTCTGCAAGTAGAGGGAGGCTGAAACTACAGGTCCAGCACCAACCCCCTGCCAAAAGAAGGGGGCTGGACCTACAGGTCAAGCACCAACTCCGCCTGCCAGTAGAGGGGGGCTGGAGTTACAGGTCCAGCACCAACCCCCTGCCAGTAGAGGGGGCTGGAGCTACAGGTCTAGCACCAACCCCCTGGCCAGTAGAGGGGGGCTATAGCTACAGGTCCAGCAAAAACCCTCTGCCAGTAGAGGGAGGCTGGAGCTACAGGTCCAGCACCAACCCCCTGCCAGTAGAGGGGGCTGGAGCTACAGGTCCAACGCCAACCCCCCTTGCCAGTAGAGGGGGCTGGAGCTAAAGGTCCGGCACCAACCTCCAGCCAGGAGAAGGGGGCTGGAGCTACAGGTCCAGCGCCAACCCCCCCTGCCAGTAGAGGGGGTCTGCATCTAAAGGTCCAGCACCAATCCCATGCTAGTAGAAGGGGACTTGTGATACAGGTCCAGCTCCAACCCCCTGCCAGTAATAGGGGGCTGGAGCTACAGGTCCAGCACCAACCCCCAGCCAGGAGAAGGGGGCTGGAGCTACAGGTCCATCACCAACCCCCATGCCAGTAAAGGGGGGCTGGAGCTACAGGTCCAGCACCAACCCCCTGCCAGTAGAAGGAGGCTAAAGCTACAGGTCCAGCACCAACCCCCTGCCATTAGAGGGGGCTGGAGCTACAGGTCCAGCACCAAAACCTGGCAGTAGAGGGGGCTGGAGCTACAGGTCCAGCACCAACCCCCTTGCCAGGAGAAGGGGGGCGGGAGCTACAGGTCCAGCACCAACCCCCTGCCATTTGAGGAGGGGCTGGAGCTACAGGTCCGGCACCAACCTCCAGCCAGGAGAAGGGGGCTGGAGCTACAGGTGCAGCGCCAACCCCCCCCCCCCCCCTTGCCAGTAGAGGGGGGCTGCATCTACAGGTCCAGCACCAATCCCTTGCTAGTAGAAGGGGGCTGGTGCTACAGGTCCAGCACCAACCCCCTGCCAGGAGAAGGGGGCTGGAGCTACAGGTCCAGCACCAAACCCCCAGCCAGTAAAGGGGGGCTACATCTACAGGTCCAGCACCAACCCCCTGCCAGTAGAGGGGGGGCTGGAGCTACAGGTCCAGCACCAACCCCCTGCCAGTAGAGGGGGGGCTGGAGCTACAGGTCCAGCACCAACCCCCTGCCAGTCGAGGGGGAGGGATGGAGCTACAGGTCCAGCACCAACCCCCTGTAAGTAGAGGTGGGGGCTGGAGCTACAAGTCCAGCACCAACCCCCTGCCAGTAGAGGGGGGGCCTGGAGCTACAGGTCCAGCACGAACCCCCTGCCAGGAGAAGGGGGCTGGAGCTTCACGTCAGGCACCAACACCCCTGACAGTAGAGGGGGGCTTTAGGTACAGGTCCAGCACCAACCCTCTTCCAGTAGAAGGGGACTGGAGCTACAGGTCCAGCACCAACACCCTGCCAGCAGAGGGGGGCTGGACCTACAGGTCCAGCACCAACCCTCAGCCAGGAGAAGGGGGTTGGAGCTACAGGTCCAGCACCAACCCCCCCCCCCCCCCCTTCCAGTAGAGGGGGGCTGGAGCTACAGGTCCCAGCACCAACCCCCTGCCAGTAGAGGAAGGCTGGAGTTACAGGTCCAGCACGAACACCCTACCAGGAGATGGGGCCTGGAGCTACAGGACCAGCACTAAGCCCCTGCCAGTAGATTACGGCTGGAGCTACAGATCCAGCACCAACCCCCCCCCCCTTCCTGCCAGTAGAGTGGGGTGGCTGGAGCTACAGGTCCAGCACCATCCCCCCTGCCAGTTGAAGGGGGGGGGGGCTGGAGCAACAGGTCCATCACCAACCCCCAGCCAGGAGAAGGGGGCTGGAGCTACAGGTTCAGCACAAACCCCCTGCCAGTAGAGGGGGGGCTGGAGCTAAAGGACCAGCACCAACCCCCCTGCAAGTAGTGGGGGGCTGGAGCTACAGGTCTAGCACCAACCCCCAACCAGGAGAGGGTAGCTGGAGCTACAGGTCTAGTACCAACCCCCTGATAGTAGAGGGGGGCTGGAGCTACAGGTCCAGCACCAACCCCCTGCCAGTGGAGGGGGGGGGCTGGAGCTACAGGTTCAACACCAACCCCCTGCCAGTAGGGGGGGGCTGGAGCTACACGTCCAGCACCAACCCTCTGCCAGTAGAAGGGGGCTGGAGCTAAAGGACCAGCACTAACCCCCCTGCAAGTAGTGGAGGGGCTGGAGCTACAGGTCCAGCACCAACCACGTGCCAGTAGAATGGGGCTGGAGCTGCAGGTCTAGCACCAACCCCCTGCCAGTAGAGGGGGGCTGGAGCTAAAGGTCCAGCACCAACCCCACTGTCAGGAGAAGGGGGCTGGAGCTACAGGTCCAGCACCATCCCCCTGCCAGTAGAGGGGGGCTGGAGCAACAGGTCCAGCACCATCCCCCTGCCAGTAGAGGGGGGCTGAAGCTACAGGTCCGGTACCAACCCCCTGCCAGTAAAGGGGGGGTGAGAGCTACAGGTCCACCACCAACCCCCTGCCATTAGAGGGGGGCTAGAGCTGCAGGTCCAGCACCAACCCCATGCCAGTAGAAGGGGGCTGGAGCTACATGTCCAGCACCAACACCCTGCCAGTAGAGGGGGGCTGGAGCTACAGGTCCAGCACTAACCCCCTGCTATTAGAGGGGGGCTGGAGCTACAGGTCCCAGCACCAACCCCCTGCCAGTAAAGGGGGGCTGGAGCTACAGGTCCAGCACCAACCCCACCCCCTGCCAGTATAAGGGGGCTGGAGCTTCAGGTCCTGCACTAACCCCCTGCCAAGAGAAGGGGGCTGGAGCTACAGGTCCAGCACCACCCCTTCCCCCTGCCAGTAGGGGGTGGCTGGAGCTACAGATTCAGCACAAACCCCCTGCCAGTACAGGTGGGGGGAGCTACAGGTCCAGCACCAACCCCCTGCCAGGAGAAGGGGGCTGGAGCTACAGGTCCGGTACCAACCCCCTGCTAGTAGAGGGGGGCTGGAGCTACAGGTCCAGCACCAACCCCCTGATAGTAGAGGGGGGCTGGAGCTACAGGTGAGAACCAACCCCCTAACAGTAGAGGGGGGGCTGAAGCTACAGGTCCAGCACCAACCCCCTGCCAGTAGAGGGGGGCTGGAGCTACAGGTCCCAGCACCAACCCCCTGCAAGTAGAGGGGGGCTGGAGCTACAGGTCCAGCACCAACCCCCTGCCAGGAGAAGGGGACTGGAGCTACAGGTCCAGCATAAACCACCCCCCTCCCTGCTAGTAGAGAGGGGCTGGAGCTACAGGTCCTAGCACCAACCCCCTGCCAGTAGAGGGGGGCTGTAGCTACAGGTCCAGCTCCAATCCCCTGCCAGTAGAGGGGGGCTGGAGCTACAGTTCCAGCACCAACCCCCCTGCCAGTACAGGGAGGGGGCTTGACCTACAGGTCCAGCACCAACCCCCTGCCAGTAGAGGGGGGGCTGGAGCTACAGGTCCAGCACCAACCCTCAGCCAGGAGAAGGGGGTTGGAGCTACAGGTCCAGCACCAACCCCTGCCTGTAGAGGGGGGCTGGAGCTACAGGTCCAGCACTAACCCCCTTGCTATTAGAGAGGGGGCTGGAGCTTCAGGTCCTGCACCAACCCCCTGCCAAGAGAACGGGGCTGGAGCTACAAGTCCAACACCACCCCCCCCCCCCTGCCAGTAGGGGGTGGCTGGAGCTACAGATCCAGCACAAACCCCCTGCCAGTAGAGGGGGGCTGAAACTACAAGTCCAGCACAAACACCCTGCTAGTAGAGGAGGGGGGGGGGGGTGAGAGCTACAGGTACACCACCATCCCTCTGCCAGTAGAGTGGGGCTGGAGCTACATTTCTAGCACGAACCCCTGCCAGTAGAGTGGGGCTTGAGCTACATGTCCAGCACCAACCCCTTGCCAGTACAGGGGGCTGGAGCTACAGGTCCAGCACCAACCCCCTGCCAGGAGAAGGGGGCTGGAGCTACAGGTCCAGCACCAACCACCCCCCCCCCCTGCTAGTAGAGAAGGGCTGGAGCTACAGGTCGTAGCACCAACCCCTTGCCAGTAGAGGGGGGCTAGAGCTACAAGTCCAGCACCAACCCCTTGCCAGTAGAATGGGTGGCTGGAGCTACAGGTCCTGTACCAACCCCCTGCAAGTAGAGAGGGGCTGGAGCTTCAGGTCCCGCACCAACCCCCTGCCAAGAGAAGGGGGCTGGAGCTACAAATCCAGCACCACCCCCACCCCCCTGCCAGTAGAGGGTGGCTGGAGCTACAGATCCAGCACAAACCCCCTGCCAGTACAGGTGGGGGGAGCTACAGGTCCAGCACCAACCCCCCTGCCAGGAGAAGGGGGCTGGAGCTACAGGTCCGGTACCAACCCCCTAACAGTACAGGGGGGCTGGAGCTACAGGTCCAGTACCAACCCCCTGATAGTAGAGGGGGGCTGGAGCTACAGGTCCAGCACCAACCCCCTAACAGTAGAGGGGGGGGGGCTGAAGCTACAGGTCCAGCACCAACCCCCTGCCAGTAGAGGGGGGCTGGAGTTACAGGTCCAGCACCAAACCATCCCTGCCAGTATATGGGGGCTGGAGCTTCAGGTCCAGCACCAACCCCCTGCCAGTAGAGGGGGGCTGAAACTACAAGTCCAGCACAAACACCCTGCTAGTAGTGGAGGGGGGTGGGGTGAGAGCTACAAGTACACCACCATCCTTCTGCCAGTAGAGTGGGGCTGGAGCTACATGTCCAGCACCAACCCTTTGCCAGGAGAAGGGGGCTGGAGCTACAGGTCCAGCACCAACCCCCTGCTAGTAGAGAAGGGCTGGAGCTACAGGTCCTAGCACCAACCCCCTGCCAGTAAAGGGGGCTGGAGCTACAGGTCCAGCACCAACCGTATGCCAGGAGAAGGGGGCTGGAGCTACAGGTCCAGCACCAACCACCCCCCCCCCCCCTGCTAGTAGAGAAGGGCTGGAGCTACAGGTCCCAGCACCAACCCCCTGCCAGTAAAGGGGGGCTGGAGCTACAGGTCCAGCACAAACACCCTGCCAGTAGAGGGGGGGAGGCTAGAGCTACAGGTCCAGCACCATCCCTCTGCCAGTAGAGGGGGGCTGGAGCTACATGTCCAGAACCAACCCTCTGCCAGTCGAGGGAGGGCTGGAGCTACAGGACCAGCACCAACCCCCTGCCAGTCGAGGGGGGGCTGGAGCTACAGGTCCAGCACCAACCCCCTGCCAGTAGAGGGGGGGCTGGAGCTACAGGTCCAGCACCAACCCCCTGCCAGTAGAGGGGGGGCTGGAGCTACAGGTCCAGCACGAACCCCCTGCCATTAGAGGGGGGGGCTGGAGCTACAGGTCCAGCACGAAACCCCTGTAAGTAGAGGGAGGCTGGAGCTACAGGTCCAGCACCAACACCCTGCCAGTAGAGGGGGGGGGGGCTGGAGCTACAGGTCCAGCACGAAACCCCTGTAAGTAGAGGGAGGATGGAGCTACAGGTCCAGCACCAACCCCCTGCCATTAGATGGGGGGCTGGAGCTACAGGTCCAGCACGAACCCCCTGCCATTAGAGGGGGGCCTGGAGCTACAGGTCCAGCACCAACACCCTGCCAGTAGAGGGGGGGGCTGGAGCTACAGGTCCAGCACCAACCCCCTGCCAGTCGAGGGGGGGCTGGAGCTACAGGTCCAGCACCAACCCCCTGCCAGTCGAGGGGGGCTAGAGCTACAGGTCCCAGCAGCAACCCCCCTGCCAGTAGAGCGGAGCTGGAGCTACAGGTCCAGCACCAACCCCTTGCCAGGAGAGGGGGGCTGGAGTTACAGGTCCAGCACCAACCCCCCCTGCCAGTAGAGCGGGGCTGGAGCTACTGGTCCAGCACCGACCCCCCTGCCAGTAGAGGGGGCTGGTGCAACAGGTCCTGCACAAACCCCCTGCCAGTAGAGGGGGGCGGAAGCTACAGGTCCAGGACCAATCCTCTGCCAGTAGATGTGGGGGTTTGGACCTACAGGTCCAGCACTATCCCCCTGCCAGTAGAGGAGGGCTGGAGCTGCAGGCCCAGCACCAACCCCTTGCCAGTAGTTGGGGGCTGAAACTATAGGTCTAGCACCAGTCCCCTGCCATTAGAGGGCGGCTGGAGCTACAGGTCCAGCATCAGCCCCCTGCCAGTAGAGGAGGGCTGGAGCTACAGGTCCATCACCAACCCTTTGCCTGTAGAGGGGGGTTGAAACTATGGGTCTAGCACCAGTCCCCTGCCATTAGAGGGGGGCTGGAGCTACTGGTCCAGCACCAACCCCCTGCCAGTAGAGGGAAGCTTAAGCTACTGGTCCAGCACCATCTCCCTGCCAATAGAAGGGGGCTGGAGCTACAGGTCAAGCACAAACCCCTTGCCAGTAGAGGGGGGCTGGAGCTACAGGTCCTGCACCAACTCCTTGCCAGTAGAGGGGGGCTGGATAATGGGACTGACACTGACCACAGGTCATAATGGGGCTGACACTGTCCACAGGTGATAATGGGGCTGACACTGACCACTGGTGATAATGGGGCTGACACTGACCACAGGTGATAATGGGGCTGACACTGACCACAGGTGATAATCGGGCTGACACTGACCACAGGTGATAATGGGGCTGACACTGGCCACAGGTGATAATGGGGGCTGACACTGACCACAGGTGATAATGGGACTGACACTGACCACTGGTGATAATGGGGCTGACACTACACAGGTGATGATGGGGTTGCAACCCGTTCTCACTCAAGACAGCACATATATGACTTAATGCTTAAAGTCAATATGTTGAATATGAATTAGTAAATATGTGATATATTCCCAGTTACTTTTTTTACCAAGGCCCAAACTCTTCCTCACGTACCAATTTACGTGTCACAGTACCCGTCCGTCAACATAGATAGCAGAATATTCGTGATTGGTTCAATTATAAGGAAAATTGTAGTTTTCAGGTCCCACATGGGTTGTGAAATTTACCTACTATTGTCCATGCTCTTAGAATATTACAGATCAGCTACTTCCTATTGAAGGCTCGTAGTTTTGTTTTGAGAAATATTAGTTGTTCTTAGTAAATTATAATAAGCACTAAAAATTATTACATAGAATAACAGTCCTTCACCAATCAATATTATATACCATAGTTTGTGCTTTACAAATCTTTAAAGGATGTTTTGTAGGAACGCTAACAGAAAACGATGTTACGTTGGAATGTCTATGGGGTAAACTACTGCAAACAGGACGGTATTGTGTCTACTATACCAACTATAGCTAGGATGGGTATATTGTCACCTACCGCCTGTTAGGTGGGAAAGGGGTCCAATACCACCCACAGGATGGGTATGAGGGTCCATCTACCCACAAGATGAGTATGGGGATCACATCCACCCACAGGAAGGGTATGGGGTCCAATACCACCCACAGGATGAGTATGGCGTCCACTACAACCCACAGGATGGGTATGGGGCTCCGACCACCCATAGAATGGGTATGGGGCTCCAACCACAAATAAAATGGGTATAGGGTCCAATAACACCCACTGGATGTGTATGGCGTCCATAGCCGCGCGTCGAGCTCGAAAACCGCAGCATTCATCTCAGAACCATGCCTATTTCACGCAGATTCCTTAATAAACGTAAGAGTTTTATATGTCACAAGAAAGATAGAAATATAAGCTTCATTCTAAATACCTTACCATGGGCATATTTAAATTTAAAGCGAAGATACGTGTACTTTTATAATAGCCGAGCTTTAACCCCGGACAGATTGATCGACCGAGCAACTCTCTCTCAGAACAATGTTTATTTCACGTGAATTCGTTGATAAACACAAATGTTTTATATGTCTTAAGCAAGATAGAAATAAGAGCTTCATTTTAAATACATTACAATAGACATTTTTATAGCTCAAGTGAAGATACATATGTTTTTATAGTAGCGCTCAGTAGCTTGTCGGGCATGGAGCGCAGACGCCTATGCACTTGCAGATATATTGTATAATTAACAAAGATACGTTAATAAAGCCTAAAATCTTATATGCCTCCAGAAAGACCGAGATATGAACATTATTATGATTTCACCAAATGAAATATATCATGTTCGAGAACAAAGATATATCAATTTTAAATTAAGTTTCGACTCTTGCTCGGGCGAGAGAGATGGAGCGACTCTCGCCCCATCTATTGGAGATTCTGTCCACTAAAGACCCAAAGCTACTCAAACCCTCCTAGCATTATTTAAGTAATGAAGTAATATGGTATATTTACTATAATGTGGGTGCTGAATGCAGAACATGAGAAAACATATATTTACTCCAAACTAATATAATTTCATTATGAAATAAGTAAATAAGTAGCATCAAAGGAAGTCGACGGTCCAAGCGTCAATGTTGTGGAGCGACTTATCCAAGATATATCGTTGTTTGGAAAGTGTTTGTTGGCATATCCAGTTGTCGCACTTCTCTGCACAAATTATCACAAATTTAAATTATAATGTTAACAAGTAGAATATGTATTTTTAATAAAATCTAACATAACTAGCCAGAAAACATTTAACATTTATTAAAAAAAATATATGTTTGGAAGTTAAATCGACTTCATAGGACAATAGTTTTGTTATATATACTCGTTATTCGTTGACATGCGTTCGCTACTTAAACTACCATGTACTGTACTTATGTAAAATCTCCCATGTCTCTTTGCTCATCACACCGAACCCTACAGGCTCTTTGATATATTGTTTAATTAATTGAGATTCACAAATAAAGCTTATAATTGTATATGTTATAAAAAAGGCAGAGCTTATTTTAGTTCATTTATTATGCACCCCATACCCATCCTATGAGCGATAGTAGAGTGTTACAGAGGCACATAATGGGCTCAGGGACTGAGCCCCACAATTCATATAGCCAAGCAAGTTATAAATCTTGATAAGCTAGTTACAAAAGTCAATGCACATTGTCACATCAACAATGGGCTCGAGACCGACCACAAGTACAGTTTATAATTTAAGCAACTGACATATATGGAGGGCTAGTGTCACAATTGATATGTTTATCCTACACATAACCCCCTCTCCCCCATCCAATGGGCAGCGGTGGATAGGTTACAATCAAGTCGTTTTTTGCGTTTTATTCAGAGATTAGATCTTATTGGGTGAGGAAAGATATTCATATTTTAAAGAAGGCTTCTTGGCTGATGCTCTCCATTGATGGAAAATATACAACCTTTTGAAAATCAATGTTAGTTTGATCTAGATATTGTAATTAACTAAAGTATTTATGTCATCTGAAAGGTAGAAATATAGGCTACATTTAAAATCCTTTGTCATAAATATAACTGAAGTGAAAACGAAGATATATGCGTTTTGATAGTTACTTGATGGCTAGCTCTGAGAGTGTGAAGCCCTGCACACCAGCCAATAAATTGTATAATTAGTTTCCATATATTTTAATTAATCTTAAAAATCTATGTCAGAAGAAAGGAAGATGTAGCCGTTAATGTGACAACATTTAAAAATATATATATCTTAAGGTAAATAAATAATACCACCTTATTGCCGGTGTCCGGACACATGAAAATTACCTAGGTATCAGTATCCAGCCAGGCGGGGATCACAGGCTGCACAATACTGATAAATTATGTAATGCACTACTTGTGGTCCATCTCGAACCCATTTATGATGTGACGACTTATAGTGAATTTTGTAACTAGCTCATCAAGATTGTAACTTGCTTAGCTAAATGAATTGTGGGGTTCGGTCCATTCATTTTCTTTCTTTATTATGCACCCCATAATACACATCCCGTGGGCGGTGGTGTAAAGGATTACAGAGGCACATAATCGGTTCAGGAACTGAACCCTCTAGTTCGTTTAGCTAAGCAAATAACAATCTTTTGACGCTAGTTACAAAATTATTAATGTACACATACTTATGCATACATGTACATATTCATACGTATACATATATACATACACATAAATATTTAATCACCACCACAAATATACACATCAGTAATCTTTTGTGTCACAAGTGATTCAACAAGAGGCTCACAACAGTCACTATACAAGGCACTTTACATTTATGGTGAGTCACACAGTTACTAGTCTTGCTGCACACCCACCCAACTGGGCGGCAGCTTTACAGTCATGTGCTCCACACCCACCCAACTAAGCGGCAGCTTTACAGTCATGTGCTCCACACCCACCCAACTGGGCGGCAGCTTTACAGTCATGTGCTCCACACCCACCCAACTGGGCGGCAGCTTTACAGTCATGTGCTCCACACCCACCCAACTGGGCGGCAGCTTTACAGTCATGTGCTCCACACCCACCCAACTGGGCGGCAGCTTTACAGTCATGTGCTCCACACCCACCCAACTGGGCGGCAACTTTACAGTCATGTGTATACATTATCTACAGTAAGCAAATTTTGGATACTTTGCTAAGATTTCGGGCAGCACATCATTATGAATGAAGTACTTACACATTTCTTGGACACTATTGATGGTGTTATCTTTAAATTCCGCGATTTTTCACATTCCATTATATAATGACGCAAAGTATGCGAATAGTTCTGCTTACAGAGTTTACATTTAGTCAAATCTACATCAGCAGATGTTACAAACTTCCAGAGGTACTTGTAGCTGAGCCTAAACCTAGCAGTGGTAACATCTAGAAGTCTGCTAACATTATTGGATGACCCATAGACGAGCGATTCATCAAAGTTTATACAATATTGTGAAATTGAGAGTCAGTGTAGTAACATAAATTGGTAAATCATAAATATTGTAAGTTAAGAATCTGATGCATGTGTGTGTGTTGGGGGGGGGGGGGGGCGGGGGTTATACCCTTGGTAAGCGAGAGTGGAAAGTAACCTTAGACGTACTGCGGTCAATGTGGGGGGGAGGGGGAGGGAGGGTGGGAGAGTCAAATTCACCCTCCAACATCTGGACATACAGTAGTACCACCAGCCTCCACAACACTCCATCAGCCTCCAGCTGATGCTTGTAGATGCCTCATCTAACCTCACTTATGTCACACATTAACCTACAGTTCCTGTGATATTTAAACTCCTCATCACAGTGGCGTCTCACCAATATAAACTGTATTGGATTTTGTCCCGAAATAGCTATATGCTGACTGGACGTGTAATGTATGTATGTATGTATGTATGTATGTATGTATGTATGTATGTATGTATGTGTGTGTGTATGTATGTATGTATGTATGTATGCATGTATGAATGGATAGATGGATGGATGTATGTATGTACGCATGCATGCATGTATGTATGTATGCATGTATGTATGTATGTATGTATGTATGTATGTATGGATAGATGGATGGATGTATGTATATACACATGCATGTATGTATGTAATGTATGTATGTATGCATGTATGTATTTATATACGCATGTATATACGCATGTATTTATATACGCATGTATGTATGTATGTATGTATGTATGTATGCATGTATGTATGGATGGATGTACGCATGCATGTATGTATGGATGTATGTATGTATGCATGTATGTATGTATGTATGTATGTATGTATGTATGTATGTATGTATGTACGTATGTACGTATGTATGTATGTATGTAAGTATGTATGTACGCATGTATGTATGTATGTACGTATGTATGTACGTATGTATGTATGTATGTATGTATTCCCAATCACGTTAAAGACTCCCCCTCTATCATCCAGTTTAAGAGAAAAACAACTATGTACTAAATAATCGACTCCTTGTAACTTTAATTATGCTGACCTTCCTATCTGTATTCAGACTGAGCCTACCATCATTAAAGGTGATTATAACGCTAGGCATAGGAATATTGGTAATTCGCAGTTCAGCTATCGTAACGGCAACCAACTGGTGTCACTATTAGGTAGTCACGATGATGCACAGATTGTGGGTGACCTTGAACCGACGAATATCTACGGAGGTATTCTTGATCTATGTCTGGGTGTCAACGTCGCCCGCACTGTGTGCGCCTCGTCAATAGTGCCAGTTATGGCGTCTATTCATCTGGCCATATTAGCCACTGTAAGCATTGGAAGCTCTATCCTCCCCGGCGGAGTGTTCAAGCGGAAGAGGCTGGCTGTGCCCATCGATCAATGAGACAATCTTGTTGCTCATGTGTCAGATTGGTGCAGTTCATCTGAGCCTTCATCAGTTGAAGATTTTAACAATGAGCTCACAGGTACTATCGAACAGTTTATAGAATCACTTGATTCATCGTCCAGGCCACGTAACCCAAATTACACTGGTCATAGCACTTATGTTTATTATAATGATTCTAAATTGCAGACACTAAAACGCACTGCCAGAATAATTGGATTAGCTTGTAGAAGGACCCACACTGCTGAAATGCTTCGGCTCTTTCAAGCGGCTCTGGCTAAGGCCAGGGAATGTATGGTGGAGCTGAGGCAGACAGACTGGGAAACTTTTGTCCGTCGTCTCAATTCTCACACGCCACTAAGTCGGGCATGGAAGAATATCAACAAGATCAAAGGGAAAAATACTGCAGAGATCTCGTACCCTAATCCTCTGCACAGAGCAAATGAGCTTGTTGGTGCTTGGGCCACGACTTCCAGCTTTGACAGTCTTCCTCTACCCTCACAGAATGAATTAAATGATAGATATACTGATAGGGCAAGGTTCCTTGACTTTATGCGTCATCAAGAGGATGACTGTGACATGCTTTTACTGAATACGAACTAGATTCTGCTCTACATAAAGGCAAAGCTACATCACCCAGGGAGGATGGAGTTACTGACGGCATACTGCATATGCTTCTGTTAGTTCCAGGGGAATACCTTTCTTCAATTGTATAATATGAGCTATGTAACTGGGAGCTTCCTAAGTCATGGACCAACAGTGTTATTATTCCCATTCCTAAACCTCACCAGCCGAGTGCTTTTCGTCCAATCTCCCTCACTAGTTGTCTCTATAAGTGTCTTGAGAGGATGGTTCTCAACCGTCTCCTTTACAAAATTATTAATATGTTGTCTCCCCAGATATATGGCTTTATGCATGGAAAGAGTGTACATCACTGTATTACCACATTCCTCACCCTGCATACTGATAGGTCATATACCACTTTCCTAGATCTTAAGTCAGCCTTTGACATTGCTAACCCACACGTCATTCTGAGAGAACTTGCTAAAATGAATGTTGGAATGTTAATGTTAAAAATTGTTCAAACTGAAATAAATATATAACACTGTACGGTACAATTGTGTTTAATTATGTTTTGCGATTCCTTTGGAAAAGGTATTTGTGCACCAAGTACTACTAGGTCATTATGAGATATGCTGAATGTTGTCAATATACCATCTGAATACGCTTCACTTTGCGTTAATCATTGGACGTCCTAATGATTAAGGTCCCCAAAAGGACTTAATCAGACCTCAGTGGATAATTTTACTCCCCCCCCCCCCCCCCCCCCCCCCCCCCCCCTCTCTCTCTCTCTCTCTCTCTCTCTCTCTCTCTCTCTCTCTCTCTCTCTCTCTCTCTCTCTCTCTCTCTCTCTCTCTCTCTCTCTCTCTCTCTCTCTCTCTCTCTCTCTCTCTCTCTCCTCTCTCTCTCTCTCTCTCTCTCTCTCTCTCTCTCTCTCTCTCTCTCTCTCTCTCTCTCTCTCTCTCTCTCTCTCTCTCTCTCTCTCTCTCTCTCTCTCTCTCTCTCTCTCTCTCTCTCTCTCTCTCTCTCTCTCTCTCTCTCTCTCTCTCTCTCTCTCTCTCTCTCTCTCTCTCTCTCTCTCTCTCTCTCTCTCTCTCTCTCTCTCTCTCTCTCTCTCTCTCTCTCTCTCTCTCTCTCTCTCTCTCTCTCTCTCTCTCTCTCTCTCTCTCTCTCTCTCTCTCTCTCTCTCTCTCTCTCTCTCTCTCTCTCTCTCTCTCTCTCTCTCTCTCTCTCTCTCTCTCTCTCTCTCTCTCTCTCTCTCTCTCTCTCTCTCTCTCTCTCTCTCTCTCTCTCTCTCTCTCTCTCTCTCTCTCTCTCTCTCTCTCTCTCTCTCTCTCTCTCTCACAGAGCATCCCCCTTATGTGTTGTATGTGGGTGCTGAAGTTCAGTCTCTTGTCTATGTATAGGTGAAGGAACTTTCCATAATTGTTATTGCTAATGTTTACTTGTAATACTGGGTATACATCCGGTGTTCTTACCCTCGACCGCGGCGAGGGTAAGCCGTGGTCGTATGGTCTGAAACCCACAAATATTTACAATGGGGGGGGGATAACATTTCCTCTTGAAGCACGCGCACACAAATGAACTATGTTACTTAACTGGAAGCACTCGTACAACATAATTTACACGATTTCTCAGGATTATTATACTTCTTACCAGCATATATACACTATAGTACCTAGGAGGTTCTCTTCAATGGTATCTAAGATAATTAAAAGAACCCAAGCAAACCACTGTGGAAATGTGCAGGACAAACATATCAATTGTGACACTAGCTCTCCACATATGGCATTTGCTTAATTTAGAAACTGTACTTGTGGTCGATCTCGAACCCATGTTGTTGATGTGACGATGTGCTATGAATTTTGTGGCTAGCTCCTCAAGATTGTAACTTGCTTAGATAAATAAATTGTGTGTTCAGTCCCTGAACCCATTATGTGATAAATTAACTAAACTAAAAACTATAGTCTGGCGACGAAACCTGAACTGCGTAATGTAAATAGGGATTAACCAGAAAAAGATATAGGTGAAGAATAACACCAGGTAACTGCGTTAATTACAATATCTAGATCAAACTAACATTGATTTTCAAAGGTTGTATATTTTCCATCAATGGAGAGCATCAGCCAAGAAGCCTTCTTTAAAATATGAATATCTTTCCGCACCTAATAAGATCTAATCTCTAAATAAAACTCAAAAAACGACTTGATTGTAACCTATCCACCGCTGCCCATTGGATGGGGGAGAGGGGGTTATGTGTAGGATAAACATATCAATTGTGACACTAGCCCTCCATATATGTCAGTTGCTTAAATTATAAACTGTACTTGTGGTCGGTCTCGAGCCCATTGTTGATGTGACAATGTGCATTGACTTTTGTAACTAGCTTATCAAGATTATAACTTGCTTGGCTATATGAATTGTGGGGCTCAGTCCCTGAGCCCATTATGTGCCTCTGTAACACTCCACTATCGCCCATAGGATGGGTATGGGGTGCATAATAAATGAACTAAACTAAACTCTGCCTTTTTGTTAACAGATACAATTATCAGCTTTATTTGTGAATCTCAATTAATTAAACAATATATCACAGAGCCTGTAGGGTTCGGTGAGATGAGCGAAGAGACATGGGAGATTAAATGGGATTCTTGTAATGTTATTTGTCTATTTGTACTCACTGAATTTGTGCGCCCCTTGAGGGACTTGAAGTAGAGGGGGGTAGAAATAGCCTAAGCTACTCTATCCCTTTGAGATGTATTTATTGCTTATCTCAATAAACATACTTGAACTTGAACTTGACATGAGAGATTTTACATAAGTACAGTACATGGTAGTTTAAGTAGCGAACGCATGTCAACGAATAACGAGTATATATAACAAAACTATTGTCCTATGAACTCGATTTAACTTCCAAACATATATTTTTTTAATAAATGTTAAATGTTTTCTGGCTAGTTATGTTAGATTTTATTAAAAATACGTATTCTACTTGTTAACATTATAATTTAAATTTGTGATAATTTGTGCAGAGAAGTGCGACAACTGGATATGCCAGCAAACACTTTCCAAACAACGATATATCTTGGATAAGTCGCTCCACAACATTGACGCTAGGACCGTCGACTTCCTTTGATGCTACTTATTTACTTATTTCATAATGAAATTATATTAGTTTGGAGTAAATATATGTTTTCTCATGTTCTGCATTCAGCACCCACATTATAGTAAATATACCATATTACTTCATTACTTAAATAATGCTAGGAGGGTTTGAGTAGCTTTGGGTCTTTAGTGGACAGAATCTCCAATAGATGGGGCGAGAGTCGCCCCATCTCTCTCGCCCGAGCAAGAGTCGAAACTTAATTTAAAATTGATATATCTTTGTTCTCGAACATGATATATTTCATTTGGTGAAATCATAATAATGTTCATATCTCGGTCTTTCTGGAGGCATATAAGATTTTAGGCTTTATTAGCGTATCTTTGTTAATTATACAATATATCGGCAAGTGCGTAGGCGTCTGCACTCCATGCCCGACAAGCTACTGAGCGCTACTATAAAAACATATGTATCTTCACTTGAGATATAAATATGTCTATTGTAATGTATTTAAAATGAAGCTCTTATTTCTATCTTGCTTAAGACATATAAAACATTTGTGTTTATTAACGAATTTACGTGAAATAAACATTGATTTGAGAAAGAGTTGCTCTGTCGTTCAGTCTGTACGGGGTGGGAGCTCCGTAATTTTTAAAATACATGTATCTTCATTAGAACTTTAAATATGTCTATGGTAAAGTGTTTAAAGTGAAGCTTATATGTCTGCCTTTCTTGAGACATATAAAACATATATGTTTATTAACGAATTCACGTGAAATAAACATTGTTCTGAGAGAGAGTTGCTTGGTCGATCAATCTGTCCGGGGTTAAAGCTCGGCTATTATAAAAGTACACGTATCTTCGCTTTAAATTTAAATATGCCCATGGTAAGGTATTTAGAATGAAGCTTATATTTCTATCTTTCTTGTGACATAAAACTCTTACGTTTATTAAGGAATCTGTGTGAAATAGGCATGGTTCTGAGATGAATGCTGCGGTTTTCGAGCTCGACGAGCAATGAAAACTGCCCCTTTTATAAAACTTCAAATATTTTCGGTTTTACTTAAAATATTTGTCTGGTAGAGGTTTAACATATAGTTCGCGTTTTTGTCTTTCTTCTGACTAATAAATAATTTTGGTTTAATAAGTCATCAAGATGTTTTCAACAATATTTCACATGTATTTCATGTGAACAATGTATTTCAACAATACAATACAACAAATACACACATTGGTACATTATTGCAAAGGCACTATACTATATATATATATATATATATATATATATATATATATATATATATATATATATATATATATATATATATATATATATATATATATAAATTGTTACAAGTCGAGCAACAAATATTTTACATTGAACAACAAATGAGATTGGAAAAGCAGTATTGCCACCTCTGCTATACAGAAAAAAATAGACCCCAGACACACCCTATGGGTAGTAATGGACCCCCATACCGACACTATGAGGGGTAGTGGACCCCATAATAACACTATGGGCGGTAGTGGGCACTATACAAACACTATGGGCGGTAGTTGACTTCATAGCGACCCTGTGGGCGGTAGTGGACCCCCTGCCGACCCTGTGGGCGCCAGTGGACCCCATACCGACCCTGTGGGCGGCAGTGGACCCCTACCGACCCTGTCGACGCCCTACCGACCCTGTGGGCAGTAGTGGACCCCATACCGACCCTTTGGGTGGCAGTGGACCCCATACCGATCCTGTGGGCGGTAGTGAACTCCCTACCGACCCTGTGGGCGGCAGTTGACCCCCTACCAACCCTGTGGGCGGTAGTGGACCCTTTACCGACCCTGTGGACGGCAGTGGACTCTATATACTAATCCTGTGGGCGATACTGGACCCTATACTCATCCTGTGGGCGGCAATGGACGCCATACTCATCCTGTGGGTTGTATTGGACCCCATACCCATCCTGTGGGTGGTTGTGAGCCCCATACCCATCCTGTCGGTGGTAGTGGACGCCATACACATCCAGTGGATGGTATTGGACCCCATTCCCTTCCTGTGGGTGGAAGTGATCCCCAAGTTTGCTGTAGTTTACCCCATAAACATTCCAACATAACATCGTTTTCTGTTAGCGTTCCTACAAAACATCCTTTAAAGATTTGTAAAGCACAAACTATGGTATATAATATTGATTGGTGAAGCACTGTTATTCTATGTAATAATTTATAGTGCTTATTATAATTTGCTAAGAACAACTAATATTTCTCAAAACAAAACTACGAGCCTTCAATAGGAAGTAGCTGATCTGTAATATTCTAAGAGCATGGACAATAGTAGGTAAATTTCACAACCCATGTGGGACCTGAAAACTACAATTTTCATTATAATTGAACCAATCACGAATATTCTGCTATCTACGTTGACGGACGGGTACTGTGACACGAAAATTGGTACGTGAGGAAGAGTTTGGGCCTTGGTAAAAAAGGTAACTGGAAATATATCACATATGTACTAAATCATATTCAACATATTGACTTTAAGCATTAAGTCATATATGTGCTGTCTTGTGTGAGAATGGGTTGGGGGCTGACACTGTCCACAGGTGATAATGGGGCTGACACTGACCACAGGTGATAATGGGGCTGACACTGACCACAGGTGGTAATGGGGCTGACACTGTCCACAGGTGATAATGGGGCTGACACTGGCCACAGGTGATAATGGGGCTGACACTGTCCACAGGTTGAGGACCTCCGCAGGATGAGTGAGCCCGTCAAGAGGCTGGTGGAGGCAGGCCGGGTGTTGGCTGTCCAGGAAGACCAAGTTGGCCGCCGCTCCACCAGGATAACTCTACAAGACGGACAGCTGTACCTCCACCCACTCCTGCGTCAGCCCACGCCCACCCATGCCCACACTCTCCAGGTTACTTTATTACACCCACTTCTCTTCCTGACATTTCTGACTTATGGAGTTTTGATAACTAATATGATAACATTTTGTTATACAGTTATCAGCATGATTTATTTCATATTCTGCAGGAGAGTGAGGTTGTGGGCGTGCTGGAGCCCTCCTGCACCCTGGCGTTCCTTGACCTCGGGTGGGCGGGGTCAACAAGAGGGCGGGTCACCATCCGGCTGACCCCTGACACTCCGCTGGCCAGACAGTTTGTGTTGTTGTGTACGGGCCAGCGGGGCCACACCTACCGCAACACTAAACTGTTGCAGGTGGGGGACAAGGGTTACCCGGGGGAGTATGTGGTGGGCGGAGACTACGAGAGTAATGATGGTGAGGGAGGAGCCCCCCTGCTGCCTGACCTCCTGGAGCAGTACCGGGGGTCACGCCGGGCAGGAGTTGTGTGCGCCAACAATGGGCCGAGGGGTCCCAGGTGTGCCCAGTTCACCATCACCACCAGGGGCTTCCAGGGGGGTGTCCAGTGGCCAAATGTCTTCGGTGATGTGGTGAGCGGCCTGGATGTGGTGAGGGCAGCAGTCAACCACAGTGACATTAGGGAGGTGACTGTGGTGGACTGTGGTGTTGTGCTGCCACTCTAGTTCACTGTACCACCACCATCACTACTGTGGTGTTGGGCTGCCACTCTAGTTCACTGTACCACCACCATCACTACTGTGGTGTTGTGCTGCCACTCTAGTTCACTGTACCACCACCATCACTACTGTGGTGTTGTGCTGCCACTCTAGTTCACTGTACCACCACCATCACTACTGTGGTGTTGTGCTGCCACTCTAGTTCACTGTACCACCACCATCACTACTGTGGTGTTGTGCTGTCACTCTAGTTCACTGTACCACCACCATCACTACTGGTGTTGTGCTGCCACTCTAGTTCACTGTACCACCACCATCACTACTGTGGTGTTGTGCTGCCACTCTAGTTCACTGTACCATCACCATCACTACTGTGGTGTTGTGCTTCCACTCTAGTTCACTGTACCATCACTACTGTGGTGTTGTGCTGCCACTCTAGTTCACTGTACCACCACCATCTTAATCTAGTCCAGGGGCCTCGTAGCCTGGTGGATAGCGCGCAGGACTCGTAATTCTGTGGCGCGGGTTCGATTCCCGCACGAGGCAGAAACAAATGGGCAAAGTTTCTTTCACCCTAAATGCCCCTGTTACCTAGCAGTAAATAGGTACCTGGGAGTTAGTCAGCTGTCACGGGCTGCTTCCTGGGGGTGGAGGCCTGGTCGAGGACCAGGCCGCAGGGACACTAAAAAGCCCCGAAATCATCTCAAGATAACCTCAAGATAACCACTGTACCATCACCACTGTGGTGTTGTGCTGCCACTCTAGTTCACTGTACCACCACCATCACTACTGTGGTGTTGTGCTGCCACTCTAGTTCACTGTACCACCACCATCACTACTGTGGTGTTGTGCTGCCACTCTAGTTCACTGTACCATCACCATCACTACTGTGGTGTTGTGCTGCCACTCTAGTTCACTGTACCATCACTACTGTGGTGTTGTGCTGCCACTCTAGTTCACTGTACCATCACTACTGTGGTGTTGTGCTGCCACTCTAGTTCACTGTACCATCACTACTGTGGTGTTGTGCTGCCACTCTAGTTCACTGTACCATCACTACTGTGGTGTTGTGCTGCCACTCTAGTTCACTGTACCATCACTACTGTGGTGTTGTGCTGCCACTCTAGTTCACTGTACCATCACGACTGTGGTGTGGTGCTGCCACTCTAGTTCACTGTACCACCACCATCACTACTGTGGTGTTGTGCTGCCACTCTAGTTCACTGTACCACCACCATCACTACTGTGGTGTTGTGTTGCCATTCTGCTTCACTGTACTATCACTATCACTACTGTGGTGTTGTGCTGCCACTCTAGTTCACTGTACCATCACTACTGTGGTGTTGTGCTGCCACTCTAGTTCACTGTACCACCACCATCACTACTGTGGTGTTGTGTTTCCACTCTAGTTCACTGTACCAACACTATTACTACTGTGGTGTTGTGCTTCCACTCTAGTTCACTGTACCACCACCATCACTACTGTGGTGTTGTGCTTCCACTTTAGTTCTCTCTACCACCACCATCACTACTGTGGTGTTGTGCTGCCACTCTAGTTCACTGTACCATCACCATCACTACTGTGGTGTAGTGCTGCCACTCTAGTTCACTGTACCATCACCATCACTACTGTGGTGTTGTGCTGCCACTCTAGTTCACTGTACCATCACCATCACTACTGTGGTGTTGTGCTTCCACTTTAGTTCACTGTACCACCACCATCACTACTGTGGTGTTGTGCTGCCACTCTAGATCACTGTACCATCACCATCACTACTGTGGTGTTGTGCTGCCACTCTAGTTCACTGTACCATCACTACTGTGGTGTTGTGCTGCCACTCTAGTTCACTGTACCATCACCATCACTACTGTGGTGTTGTGCTTCCACTCTAGTTCACTGTACCATCACTACTGTAGTGTTGTGCTGCCACTCTAGTTCACTGTACCACCACCATCACTACTGTGGTGTTGTGCTGCCACTCTAGTTCACTGTACCATCACCATCACTACTGTGATGTTGTGCTGCCACTCAAGTTCACTGTACCATCACCATCACAACTGTGGTGTTGTGCTGCCACTCTAGTTCACTGTACCATCACCATCACTACAGTGGTGTTGTGCTGCCACTCTAGGTCACTTTACCACCACCATCACTACTGTGGTGTTGTGCTGCCACTCTAGTTCACTGTACCATCACCATCACTACTGTGGTGTTGTCGGGAGCTGGTCGGCCGAGCGGACAGCACGCTGGACTTGTGATTCTGTGGTCCTGGGTTCGATCCCAGGCGCCGGCGAGAAACAATGGGCAGAGTTTCTTTCACCCTATGCCCCTGTTACCTAGCAGTAAAATAGGTACCTGGGTGTTAGTCAGCTGTCACGGGCTGCTTCCTGGGGGTGGAGGCCTGGTCGAGGACCGGGCCGCGGGGACACTAAAAAGCCCCGAAATTATCTCAAGATAACCTCACTATCACAGCTATATTACCATCACCTCACTATCACTCTCATATCACCACCTCAATATCACTATCACACTATCTTTATTATATAACTATCACTGCTATATCACCATCACCTCACAATCACTCAGGTGTGTTGTGATATTACCATACTGGACCATGGTGTGTTGTGATATTACCATACTGGACCATGGTGTGTTGTGATATTACCATACTGGGCCATGGTGTGTTGTGATATTACCATACTGGACCATGGTGTGTTGTGATATTACCATACTGGACCATGGTGTGTTGTGATATTACCATACTGGACCATGGTGTGTTGTGATATTACCATACTGGACCATGGTGTGTTGTGATATTACCATACTGGTCCGTGGTGTGTTGTGATATTACCATACTGGTCTATGGTTTGTTGTGATATTACCATACTGGTCCATGGTGTGTTGTGATATTACCATACTGGTCCATGGTGTGTTGTGATATTACCATTCTGGTCCATGGTGTGTTGTGATATTACCATACAGGACCATGGTGTGTTGTGATATTACCATACTGGTCCGTGGTGTGTTGTGATATTACCATACTGGACCATGGTGTGTTGTGATATTACCATTCTGGTCCATGGTGTGTTGTGATATTACCATTCTGGTCCATGGTGTGTTGTGATATTACCATACAGGACCATGGTGTGTTGTGGTATTACCATACTGGTCCATGGTGTGTTGTGATATTACCATACTGGTCCATGGTGTGTTGTGATATTACCATACTGGTCCATGGTGTGTTGTGATATTACCATACAGGACCATGGTGTGTTGTGATATTACCATTCTGGTCCATGGTGTGTTGTGATATTACCATACTGGACCATGGTGTGTTGTGATATTACCATACTGGTCCATGGTGTGTTGTGATATTACCACACTTGTCCATGGTGTGTTGTGATATTACCATATTGGACCATGGTGTGTTGTGATATTACCATATGGGTGTGAGGTGGTGTTATGACCACACATACACCAGTATGATCATACTGTAGCTGGTGTATGATGTGCTCAAACTGTATAGTGATGTCTTGGCTGATTAGCCTAGTATCACGAATATTAATTTATGTAGTTATTCTGTTTTCCACAACACACTAGTATTAAATATGTATTGCCAATGTATGCCACATATATCTATGTATAATGTATATCTACCATAAGTCCTTGCCATGTATTTGTGGATATATATTAGAAGTCTAGTGAATAGCAGTAGCCTAATGTCATGTAGCTTGAAAAAATCCATATATGCTTATATTAGGGAATGCTACATAATGCTGTATAGGAAATATTATATGAACTGTGATGGAGAATGTATAAATTTAGGTCTCGGATGTATTACTCTCATGTATACTGTGTAATTTCCCTTTCATTATTGTTCATTACATTGTCCTCTAAAATTAAATTATATTTTGGCACTGTGAGATGTATACCACATAGACATGGTTTTGATACACATGTTTTATATATATATACTTTATACTGTATTCAAGTATACGTATGTACAATGGCTGGCTGGCAGACGTCTTGAAATCCTCCCTTAACCCCTCCTCCCCTCTCCCGCCAGTGTTATCATGTCTTGTCAATATGAATTCTTTGTTCACACATTTTTATATCATGATATAATCTTTAATGAACTGAATTATTGATATGTATTATTATGTAAGGTTGTGTGTTATAGTCTATATTTTGTTGATATATGAATTAGAAGTTCTTGATGGAGATATGTCTGTATATGAGCTTGAGATATTTGAAAGAGAGGAGTCAGCTGACTCATAGAGGTGGATACAGTGTCGCTCCCGGCCAGCATGGCTCTGGGCGGTCACTCTTTGATTTTCTCAGTCGAGCGCATGTGTTGCCGCTACGGTCCGGATTTTGTGACCTTATTTGTGTCATTTGACTGCTAGGATATTTGTCATGTTGCAGTAATGTATACCATGGATCAGTTCTACCATTGTGCATCCTTTATACCAGGTGATAGGTGCTGTTATATATCTTAGTGAGGTGGCTACCTGAGGATCTTAAGTGATGCCATTGTGCTGTATATGAAATTGATTCCTCATACTTCATTTGTTTGTGACACCACCACCACCCTGTATTGGTATTAGCAGCATAATAGGCGCTAGTGTCCCACTGCGCCACGATAGAGCCTGGCGTCAGCTAGTGCTGATTGTATGCAGTTTTGAGACCTGTTGATGATCATGCCCAGCTTTGAGAAGCTGGATAAATCATTGAGTGTGAGTTTATAGATTGTATTCTTCTTTTATGTTCATTTATGTTAATGCCCAGTAAACTGGAATATTTTTGTTAGCCTTTCACTCCCCTAGACACTTATTGATATTTGGCAAGTCTATGTTTTCCATTTATCTCCACTAAAGCCTGACCAGGATTTTCACACAATTCCCCCCATGCACTCTGGTGGATTTTCACACAATCCCCCATGCACTCTCGCTGTCATCTAGGAATGTTCTACCTCTGATGCTCCTCTTTTAATACACAGAGTAATGACACTTAACATGTGATTACCCCTAACATGTGATTACCTTAACATGTGATTACATGTGATTACTTCCCCCCCCCCCCCCATGGGGGTGGGGGAAGCCTCAGAAAACCCTTGTGTGTTCAGCAGAACTCCAGATTGCAGTTCTTTTCTATGTCGTGGCCTGATTGTCTGGGAAATGAAAATACCTACCACAATGGTTCGAATCCTCATCACGGCTCCTAAGGATTTTCTCACTAATTTAATTATTCCCATCCTGATTAGTAACAATATGTATTCGAGAAATAGTGATGGGCTTTAATTACTCTCGGTTCACTTCCACACCTGCAGAGGTAGGAAATAAACTCCTAAGTCAAAAAATAGAACATTTAATACAAATTAATGACGATGGCAAATATTGATATTAACTGAGGGTGGACCCACAACCCCTCAGTGTACTCTTCTTGAACTCTCCTCAACACTCCCGTTACACCATGTTACAAACATGTTGTTAATTGTCTTATATCACACGTGACTGTCTCTTCTGTAACTGAGGTGAACCTTTGGTCAAAACTGTACATATATCTAATGTGCTCATGTGCTCAATATCTTCACCACATAACCTTCACCTCCTGGCCAAAAGTGTACATACAACTAATGTGCTCAATATCTTCACCACATAACCTTCATCTCCTGGCCAAAAGTGTACATACAACTAATGTGCTCAATATCTTCACCACATAACCTTCACCTCCTGGCCAAAACTGTACATACAACTAATGTGCTCATGTGTTCAATATCTTCACCACATAACCTTCACTTCCTGGCCAAAAATAGTTACCAATAAATCAACATATGGTCAAACACTCCACATAATGGACAGCAATAAATGGGTACACTAACTTGCACATATATGTCTAATATTGGTAAGTTCCTTGACGATTGTTCTTCATCAATAACATTCCCTGAGGTAATTAAGATCAGCCATTCTCGACACATAGGAGACACTGCTAACATGACACATAGGTCATAGGAGACACTGCTAACGACCCGTTGTTGAGTGCCTTAAACACTCCACCGGGATGTTGGGGCAATGTTTACACTGATGCATCTGGCAGCGTGGCGCCTCCTTTGCTGGCTGAGACCCAGTAACAGTCTGGGCTTCACACTCTCCTCCAAATATATCAGCCCAGCCTCTTGTTTACACACTGCTTTTGTAACTATGTGTACCTGTGTACTGCTGTGTAACTATGTGCACCTGTGTACTGCTGTGTAACTATGTGCACCTGTGTACTGCTGTGTAACTATGTGCACCTGTGTACTGCTGTGTAACTATGTGCACCTGTGTACTGCTGTGTAACTATGTGCACCTGTGTACTGCTGTGGGAGTGGACGGGGTTAGAGGGAAAGACCCGGCTTAAAAAAGGTGAAACATATAAGAGTCAATATCTTCACTAGTTTATAATCACATCTCCACCATTCTAGTGCTCTTCACACAATGGGACTTTCCACCTGCAGAGTCCATAATGATGTAATTTAAGAAGAAGGTTTTGGTGGTTGACAGTGTCAAAACCCTTACGCAGGTCCACAAATAACCCAACAGGGAACTACTCATTTTTATCAAGAGCTGCATGTATCAAGTTAATGATACTAATAAGTGTATCGTTAGTGCTTTTTTGGGGGGGTCTGAAGCCTTATTGACACGAGATAAGTACTGTATATTGTGTTTGGCTAGATAAGAGTAAAGCTGCTTGTAGATTAGTTTTTCAGATATTTTTGACAAGTTTGGCAGAATTGATATAGATCTGAAGTTGTTGACATCAGTGAGATCACCACATTTATAGCCTGGGATTACTCTCGATTTTTTTTAGAATATCTGGAAAGGTTTGGAGTTCAAGTGACTTGTTGTAGAGTAATGCAATGGCAGGAGCTAAAGATCGGGAGGCTTTTTTGTAAATTAGAGTTGGTATCTCCTCAAGGGCACTAGACTTGGTTTTAGGGGAAAGGATTATCTCATTAACATCAATGGAATTAGCAGGCGTCAGGTACAGAGACTATCATTAGCAAGCGATGACCCAATGGATGAGAAGAACCTATTGAATTCAATAGCAGTATCAGTGGCTGAAAGCTGACCATCGTTATTGAACAGGATTATTGGTACAGTGTTCTGTATACTGTATGGAGTGCTGTATACTGTACACTGTTCTGTATACTGTACGCTGTTCTGTATACTGTACGCTGTTCTGTATACTGTACACTGTTCTGTATACTGTACACTGTTCTGTATACTGTGGCTTGCTGTGTTAGTCCTGGGGCCCTCAACCATTCCTGGTATGGGAGCCACCATGCCCCGTCTGGCTTGCTGTGTTAGTCCTGGGGCCCTCAACCGTTCCTGGTATGGGAGCCACCATGCCCCGTCTGGCTTGCTGTGTTAGTCCTGGGGCCCTCAACCGTTCCTGGTATGGGAGCCACCATGCCCCGTCTGGCTTGCTGTGTTAGTCCTGGGGCCCTCAACCGTTCCTGGTATGGGAGCCACCATGCCCCGTCTGGCTTGCTGTGTTAGTCCTGGGGCCCTCAACCGTTCCTGGTATGGGAGCCACCATGCCCCGTCTGGCTTGCTGTGTTAGTCCTGGGGCCCTCAACCGTTCCTGGTATGAGAGCCACCATGCCCCGTCTGGCTTGCTGTGTTAGTCCTGGGGCCCTCAACCGTTCCTGGTATGGGAGCCACCATGCCCCGTCTGGCTTGCTGTGTTAGTCCTGGGGCCCTCAACCGTTCCTGGTATGGGAGCCACCATGCCCCGTCTGGCTTGCTGTGTTAGTCCTGGGGCCCACAACCGTTCCTGGTATGGGAGCCACCATGCCCCGTCTGGCTTGCTGTGTTAGTCCTGGGGCCCTCAACCGTTCCTGGTATGGGAGCCACCATGCCCCGTCTGGCTTGCTGTGTTAGTCCTGGGGCCCTCAACCGTTCCCGGTATGGGAGCCACCATGCCCCGTCTGGCTTGCTGTGTTAGTCCTGGGGCCCTCAACCGTTCCCGGTATGGGAGCCACCATGCCCCGTCTGGCTTGCTGTGTTAGTCCTGGGGCCCTCAACCGTTCCTGGTATGGGAGCCACCATGCCCCGTCTGGCTTGCTGTGTTAGTCCTGGGGCCCTCAACCGTTCCTGGTATGGGAGCCACCATGCCCCGTCTGGCTTGCTGTGTTAGTCCTGGGGCCCTCAACCGTTCCTGGTATGGGAGCCACCATGCCCCGTCTGGCTTGCTGTGTTAGTCCTGGGGCCCTCAACCGTTCCTGGTATGGGAGCCACCATGCCCCGTCTGGCTTGCTGTGTTAGTCCTGGGGCCCTCAACCGTTCCTGGTATGGGAGCCACCATGCCCCGTCTGGCTTGCTGTGTTAGTCCTGGGGCCCTCAACCGTTCCTGGCATGGGAGCCACCATGCCCCGTTTGGCTTGCTGTGTTAGTCCTGGGGCCCTCAACCGTTCCTGGTATGGGAGCCACCATGCCCCATCTGGCTTACTGTGTTAGTCCTGGGGCCCTCAACCGTTCCTGGTATGGGAGCCACCATGCTCCGTCTGGCTTGCTGTGTTAGTCCTGGGGCCCTCAACCGTTCCTGGTATGGGAGCCACCATGCCCCATCTGGCTTGCTGTGTTAGTCCTGGGGCCCTCAACCGTTCCTGGTATGGGAGCCACCATGCCCCGTCTGGCTTGCTGTGTTAGTCCTGGGGCCCTCAACCGTTCCTGGTATGGGAGCCACCATGCCCCGTCTGGCTTGCTGTGTTAGTCCTGGGGCCCTCAACCGTTCCTGGTATGGGAGCCACCATGCCCCATCTGGCTTGCTGTGTTAGTCCTGGGGCCCTCAACCGTTCCTGGTATGGGAGCCACCATGCTCCGTCTGGCTTGCTGTGTTAGTCCTGGGGCCCTCAACCGTTCCTGGTATGGGAGCCACCATGCCCCATCTGGCTTGCTGTGTTAGTCCTGGGGCCCTCAACCGTTCCTGGTATGGGAGCCACCATGCCCCGTCTGGCTTGCTGTGTTAGTCCAGGGGCCCTCAACCGTTCCTGGTATGGGAGCCACCATGCCCCGTCTGGCTTGCTGTGTTAGTCCTGGGGCCCTCAACCGTTCCTGGTATGGGAGCCACCATGCCCCGTCTGGCTTGCTGTGTTAGTCCTGGGGCCCTCAACCGTTCCTGGTATGGGAGCCACCATGCCCCGTCTGGCTTGCTGTGTTAGTCCTGGGGCACCTCAACCGTTCCTGGTATGGGAGCGACCATGCTCCGTCTGGCTTGCTGTGTTAGTCCTGGGCCCTCAACCGTTCCTGGTATGGGAGCCACCATGCCCCATCTGGCTTGCTGTGTTAGTCCTGGGGCCCTCAACCGTTCCTGGTATGGGAGCCACCATGCCCCGTCTGGCTTGCTGTGTTAGTCCTGGGGTCCTCAACCGTTCCTGGTATGGGAGCCACCATGCCCCGTCTGGCTTGCTGTGTTAGTCCTGGGGCCCTCAACCGTTCCTGGTATGGGAGCCACCATGCCCCGTCTGGCTTGCTGTGTTAGTCCTGGGGCCCTCAACCGTTCCTGGTATGGGAGCCACCATGCCCCGTCTGGCTTGCTGTGTTAGTCCTGGGGCCCTCAACCGTTCCTGGTATGGGAGCCACCATGCCCCGTCTGGCTTGCAGTGTTAGTCCTGGGGCCCTCAACCGTTCCTGGTATGGGAGCCACCATGCCCCGTCTGGCTTGCTGTGTTAGTCCTGGGGCCCTCAACCGTTCCTGGTATGGGAGCCACCATGCCCCGTCTGGCTTGCTGTGTTAGTCCTGGGGCCCTCAACTGTTCCTGGTATGGGAGCCGCCATGCCCCGTCTGGCTTGCTGTGTTAGTCCTGGGCCCTCAACCGTTCCTGGTATGGGAGCCACCATGCCCCGTCTGGCTTGCTGTGTTAGTCCTGGGGCCCTCAACCGTTCCTGGTATGGGAGCCGATATAGTTCTGAGATGCTTTTTGTCGCTCTGTGTTGTACTTTCTCCACAGCAGATATGTTGTGAAGCTGAGGCCTCTATGCTTGATACAGCAGTCCAAATGTGGCCGCACCAGAGATGTTTGCAGTTCAATAACTTTATTTTCCTTGAAAATAAAGTTGACTTTCTTATTAGAGTTCCCAATTGTTGTGCAACTTTCAATGACTGGTCCCCGTGCATGCAGTCCCCATGGCGCAGTGGTGAAACCCTAGCCCCTGCACTTCGCGAACAATTTAGTCTGGGTTCGTATTCTAGCCGGGGAGGATTGACTGGGTTCCAATCCTTAACATTACGCCTCTCTTCACTCAGCAGTAAAACGATTTGACGGGTCGTATTCCGGGGTTATTAATTAAGATTAATATTAATCTTAGGACTTAGCCGTATTAGGATAGCGAACATGCCCGAAACCCTATTCGTGCTAGTGGCTTTACAAGAATGTAAAAACTGGTGGACCATCCCAGTAGTAGGCGTCCATCTGTCTCAGGAGACTATGGAGTTGCGTTCTGGTTGTCGGTCTGGAGTGGCCTCACCAGGGCGCAAAGCCAGGGTAGGTTGATAAGGGGGAGAAGCTGTCACCCATGCAGCAGGTCCCCCTCTCCACAGCACCGAACGTCTCCATTGGAAAGGCAAACGCCAATAAGATTGGTTCCAGCGCCGTCACAGGAACTGTCAGGACGAGGTTGAAGGTAACAAGGAACTGCCCCCAGGGGGCTCCAGCTCCGGAGTTAACCTCGAAGTTGGTAAAAGAAGGCACAGGGACTCCAACCCCAGAGTCTTTTTTGTTGTTGTTACTCTTTTTTGTGGGGGGGAAGGAGGAAAATTAGGGAAGTAAAGGAGGAAACTTAGGAAAAATGGGGGAACCATTGACAAGCTGCCGGCTTCCCGTCTCCGTTTGTGACCACTAGACACAAGTTTACCTTAGGTATTAGGACACTATAGGAATTATCATCATCAGGAAAAGATCATCAAGGCAAATGGGGGGATCTTCGACAAGCCGCCGGCCTCCTGTTCTCATCGAGGCCACTATAAGTAGCTCTCAAGTAAACTCAGATAATTATTACACTTCGATATCTAAGTAATTCTGCCTTATTACAAATTTATTTATTTATTTATTTATACACAAGAAGGTACATTGGGTTTGTGAGAATACATTGGATAGTATTTACACTCTTGTAAAGCCACTAATACGCGCAGCGTTTCGGGCAGGTCCTTAATAAACAACAATCTCAACAAAAACCACATCATTCTGGGAGGAGACTTTAATGTTGACCTGGGTCAACAAAATTGCTCTCAAGTTGACTATTTCCTTAACAGCATGAACTCCTGTATGCTAATCCCCACTATCACCAAACCTACCCGAGTCACTCAAACATCAGCCACTACCTTGGACCACATATGGACAAACATAACAGCTCCCCTTGTATCTGGTATAATCTACGACAGAACAACTGACCACTATCCTACCTTTCTCATAGCGAACATGGACATAGCACCACCAAAAAGCAAGAAACTTTCATTTAGGCTACACAGTGAATCAGCTTTAGACAATCTTACAGAGGCACTTCACAATATTAACTGGGATTCTGAATTCAATAATACCCATGATATAAATTCATTAGCTAACCTCTTCCTCTCCAAAACTCTAAGCCTCTACAACCTTCATTGTCCCCTTCTTACAAAGCAAGTAACTGACAAAAGATTAAACAATCCATGGCTCACAAGTGGCATTCTCAACTCAATCAACAAGAAACATGAATATGAAAAGAAAGTTAGGATTGGCCTAGTTTCAAAGGAAGTAGCTAAAAGGTACTCATCAATGCTTACCAGTATCATAAGAAAGGCAAAACTTGCATATTATGTGAATAGATTCAATGAAGCAAAAGGCAACTTGGAAAACTATCTCTAGTATCCTTGGAACTAAGCAACACTCACATAACCAAATAAAACTCTACAAGGATGGGGATATACCGTCAACTGATTTAGAAATGGCAAATGAATTTAATAGTTTCTTTTCATCGGTTGGTGCTAATCTTGCCAGTAAAATCCCACAGACTCAGACACTTATTAACACATATCTCTCAGGCAGCTATCCAAACTCTCTTCTCCTTTCACCAATCAGCCCGGCAGATGTTGTGTCCATCATACACTCTCTAAAAACCAAGGCAGGGAACACCAGTGAAATTCCGTCCATTGTGTACAAGAGAGCCTCCCATGCCCTTGCCCCACCCATAGCACTACTGTTCAACAAATCTATAGAGTGTCACACCTTCCCTGATATCCTCAAAAAAGCAAGAGTAACGCCAGTCCATAAAGGAGGCAATCCGGCGGACATAAACAATTATAGACCAATATCAAATCTACCCATTCTATCAAAAATATTTGAAAAAATTATTTACAAACAGCTCTATTCCTACCTCGTAAAATTCGACATACTCAGCCCCTGCCAGTTTGGCTTCCGGTCCCAAAAGAGCACCAACGATGCAATCATTAGTCTCCTTGACGTTATCTACTCAGCCCTTGACAAAAATGAGTTTCCGATTGGACTCTTCATTGACCTAAGAAAAGCCTTTGATACTGTTAATCACAACTACCTCTTACTTAAACTCCAGCATTATGGAATCCGAGGCCTTGCCCTTGACTACATCCGATCCTATCTTAGTGACAGACACCAATATGTAACCATCAATGATACAACTTCGTCCACTCTACCAATTACCGTTGGAGTGCCACAGGGCAGCATCTTAGGACCTCTTCTATTTCTTATATATATAAACGATCTGCCTAATGTCTCTAATATTCTCAAACCTATACTGTTTGCTGACGATACTACTCTTATCTATTCAAACCTCAACCCACATACACTAAATAATGTTGTGAATAATGAATTAAAAAAAGTCCACTTATGGATGTCAACGAACAAACTAACATTAAACATCGAAAAGACTTACTACATCTTATTTGGAAGCAAATCATCAAATGCAATTCAGCTACAGATAGACAACATTAACATCAGTAATAAAGATGATGGCAAGTTTCTTGGCCTATTCCTAGACAAGAGACTCAACTTTAGCACCCACATTCAACACATAACTAAGAAAGTCTCTAAGACAGTTGGTATACTCTCCAAAATCAGATATTATGTTCCTAACTCTGCTCTCCTCTCACTATATTATGCACTAATTTACCCCTATCTTAATTATGGTATCTGTGAATGGGGGTCTACCACTGCAAACCACCTTAAGCCCATCATCACACAGCAAAAATCTGCTATCAGAATGATAACTAACTCAGCTTTCAGACAACACTCAGCTCCCTTGTTTAAATCCCTAAACTTGCTAAATATTAACTCCCTCCACACATTCTCTTGTGTCAACTACATTTACAAAACCCTGTTCTTAAATGCAAACCATGCTCTGAAACTCTCCCTGGACAGATGTAATAGGACCCATTATCACCACACCAGAAATAAATATCTCTTTGATATCCCCAGGGTCAAACTTAATCTGTGTAAACACTCTATGCAAATTAAGGGACCTAGTTTATGGAACTCACTCCCTAGTGAATTGAAAAACTGTAAAACTTTTGCCTTATTTAAAAGCAAAACCAAAAAGTACCTAACTTCATCTTCTTAGTTTCCTACACTGCGCTTTAAATTTGCTCTGTACCTAGTGTTACCCAATCTCCTAATTTTTATGTAATTTCAAACAACCTTATCATTGTGTTCATTGCTGTCTTCATCTATGTGCTAGCCATATGCTGTATTGTGACTACCAATTTTTGTCAACTACCATTCAAGCTGTCATTGCAACCAATCTTATATTGTTTCTGCTGTATTATGCCTACCAATTTTTTTGTCAACTACCATTCAAGCTGTCATTGCAATCAATCTTAGCTACCTATGTGCTTTAATATACTGTACCTACAATTTTCTCTCATCTTTTTTTTCATTTCATGTAATCTGTTATCATTTTTTGTCTATAATTTTGCAAGTATTTACCTCCTTAAAATTTTCTTAGATTAAGGACCTGCCCGAAACGCTGCGCGTGCTAGTGGCTTTACAAGACTGTAATTACCATATTTGTATCCTCACATTCCTTATGTACATTCTTGTATATGCATAAATAAAATAAAATAAAATAAAATAAAATAAAATAATCTAACAGATAATTTTAAGTAGGTAATTTCTATCAGAAATAATAAATGATAACAAGTACATTGCAAGAAACAAATGAGATGAGAGAGCTTAGTAAGTATATTAAAGCACATTGGTATATTAAAGCTCTGATTGATTACATTGACAGCTTGATTGATAATTTAAACAAGATTAATAGACACCATACAGCTGATTGAGAGGACATATAAGAAGACAGCAATGATCACAATGATAAAGATGTTCAGATTGGGTACATAAAGATTGGGAGATTGGGTAGCAAAAGGTAAAAAAACTATGAAGATGAAATTAGGTACTTTTTAGTATTGTTTTTGAATCACGCAAAAGTTGGACAGCTTTTCAATTCAATAGGGAGTGAGTTCCATAGACTGGGGCCCTTTATTTACATAGAGTGTTTACACAGATTAAGTTTGACTCTGGGAATATCAAGGAGATATTTATTTCTGGTGTGGTGATAATGGGTCCTATTACATCTGTCCAGGGAGAGTTTCAGAGCATGATTTGCATTTAAGAACAGGGTTTTGAAAATGTAGTTGACACAAGAGAATTTGTGGAGTGAGATTATGTTTAGCATGTTTAGGGAGTTAAACAAGGGGGCTGAGTGTTGTTTGAAAGCAGAATTTGTTATTATTCTGATAACAGATTTTTGCTGGGTGATGATGGACTTGAGGTGGTTAGCAGTGGTTGAACCCCATGCACAGATACCATAGTTGAGATAGGGATAGATTAGTGCATAATATAGAGAGATTAGTGTCGGAAAATCCGACACCATTTAATAATCATACAGATAATAGCTGTATTACCAACAAGTTACCCATAGAAAACGTAACTTGTAGTGGAATTACCGTCTAAAGAAAACGGGATATCATCACCACATACCATTATAAATTCACCAGCTATTCTGCTGGGAATTATTCTTAAATACATTAGTCTTTGGACTTTACCATCATAAAACATCTTATATAAATTAACTTAATTATCAATATTAAAGTAGAGTAAATGTGACCCTTCTATCACTTTCTGAAATGTGGACAATGTAAGCCAGGCGTCAGAGTGGGGAAGGGGGGCAGCCATTGTTTATACGAGACCAGAGGCTCACACGGGAGCAAATTCGGCTCCTGTTAATTTTACTTGGACGTAGTGTTATGGAACCCAAAGGTGTACCATTATCAACACGCTGTCTACAAATTCAAGTTAAGTGTCTATCCGAAACCCATTATCTATCATTAGTGGCCATTAATGTCAGGATATAGGGTTAGCCGGTTAGAACGCGAAATCGCCTCATATTAAAGGTAATTAAGCCAGGTCTTTAATGTTCCATGTACTGTATAGTGTTTTCTCTGATATAGCTTGTCATATATAGGATTCTGGCTTCACAGCTAGCGCACTTTTGACAGGTCAAGACGAGGATGCAAGATTATGTGCACCAGTTACTGGGTGATAGAAGCTACCTCAAAGAGGATAATTTGGTGTCTACACTCTAGTTATACCTGGTGGACTAACCTGCTGTACTATAAGAGAAGGAACCTCATCAATGTATGTAGCTATTACTGTAGTTTGATTGGCTGCATATATATTAATTTAATAACCCCCCTAATGTGTAGAGGATCGATTTGTGAGATTAAGAGATTATTGCAGAAATACAGTCCACTTATCATTATACAAATTGCTATCGAAGTATACAAATTAACGTAAATATAAATTCATATAAATTAAATAAATATAAATCTCACAGGTCGGTTCCCACATTATTTGGTCCTTCGAACCGGATGAACCAGTTAACCAGTGAATTCATTAAATATACTAGTGCAGTGTTATTTAAACAAAGCCAGCCAGTCAAAGACAGCGGCGAAGCCTCGAGGGAGCTCAGGAGCCTCCCTCAACTGAGTTCAGCCTCATCAGCGGTTTCATGCACACCCACAGATATTTGGTGGCGTGTTATTTCGTGAAATGACAGCGCTAATATTGAAGCCAGCCAATTAGTGACTGTGTCGCGAGATTGTTCACGGATTTCGTGGTGTTACATTTCGCGAGAGATTATCTACGAATTTTGTGGAGTTTATTTCGCGAGGTCACTAATAATATTTAATACTTCTAGATAATATTAGAAGTTTCATAGAGGCTAATTAAGAGGCTATTATCAATAATTGTGTATATTATTTCTCCAAAATAGAGAATTATTTAATATATATTGCACTAGTGATCACAGTATAATATTTACTAATTGCCAACCCACAACAGGGTTGGATACTGACTAGTTGAACTATTATTGTTCATCCTAGTCCCATTATTACCATAGTCAGTTGTACTATATTGAATAACCTAACACCATTAATGAATGGTCCAGACCCTATTTTGGGTGTAATTTTTATCAACTCGAGTTGAGTTGTGTATATATAATAATTTACTTATGATCATTACACCTTTGAGTGATTAATTAGTGTCTCTACCATCCTAGGGTGATATAGAAGAGCTAACCTAAAGGTACTTCCAGTGACACTGGTTTATCACTCAAATCATTAGTGTGTATGATTGTATATATATAATGTGTATTAATTTTAAGTGCTAACCTCTAGTAGAGGTAGGATTATTGCCTAGTGAGTGCAGAATTTACCCTAGGCTACCATTAGTACTTGCTCACAATTTATGAGCCAGTGGTGCCCAATTAACAAGTCACCATGACTAATCCACAGAAAGCAAAGCGTGCTTTAATATCAAGCAAACGCCAACTAACAAGAGATCTCAACCAATATGAACAGTTGTTATATGAGCCTGTAATTAATTATCGTCGGTTGAAAATACCACTGTTGCAGATTCAAACCCAATTGCATATATTGAAAGCAAATAGGAAATCTTACCAAAATCAGGTCCACGACGACGACGACATAGTAGTTGAAGATGTGGAACCATTCCTGTCTGACCTAGCACAATATGAAGAAGAAACTCAAGCCAGGTTGGAACATTTACACAGGATAATTGAATCAGAACAAATAGCAAGTACATCAAATAAAGTAGATAATGTTATGGATGATCTGGATCTTTTTGAGAATAAATGTAAAGCCAGATTAGATCCTTTAATCAACAAGGATAAAGCTTCACCCACTACAGCTTCACCCAATAATATACCACCAGAAATTAAGCAGTTTTCAGACAATTTATCCACAGTCTCTGTGGATTCTGAAAACCCAATACCTGAAGCTACTAAGTTAACATGCCTCCAAACTAGAGGTGAAGCTGAACCAGTAGTAGAAAATGTAAATGAAAATAGCGACAGCACTAATTTCCCAGTCCAGCCTCCTAGGAGTAATGCTGGCAATGAGAAAACTGTCATACATCTAGTACTACAATTGCTGGATTTACCTCAACCTGATCAGACTGCTGACTCATTACAATCCTTCAGCATGGAGTTTGAGTCACTACTAAGAACATTCAGACTTAAGGTTGATATAACTACTAGTGAATGGATGACCAAAGTAGTCCTTCAACGAAAATTGTCCAGCGATATACTAGATGAATTATATGCACATCAACATAACACCATCCTGACAGTACAGGACATCACTGAAGGTTTACATTCCATCATAAACAAACGACGAGCAAATGAGGAAGTTAAAGCCTCTTGCAAGCCTTCAGAAATAGAAAATAATAGTCAATTAAAGGGTAAAACAACCACCCCAAATAAACATCAACCAATTACTCAAACATCAAGTTGCAGAAAATCTGACAATGCAGCAGCAACCTCCAAGCCTACTGTTACTAGTTCACCCAAACCGGTAACTTCCAAACGTGCAGTAGGCTGGGGGACTTGTATGTTCTGCAAAAAGAAACATTCAACATACTGTTGTGCTAATTATCCAACCAGAGACACTCGTATGGAGCGACTCCAGGAATTAGGGAGATGTGCAAGGTGTCTCAAGTCACACAACATAGACTATTGTGATACCCAATTCAACACCTGCAACAGGTGTAGAAGAGGTAGGCACCATGCAGCACTGTGCAAATATACGAAATTAACGTATTCAAGACCCAAGGTGGAAGATAGCATTCCCACCACAGTACAGTACTGCAAGGTGCAACAAACAAAGAGTGTCCATTCGGCAAAGTCTAAAGGTAATACGACTTTGCCTACTGCCCAAATTACCATCCTGAATAAGAGGGCCAAGGTCCATACCCGTGGGTTGTTTGACCAAGGATCCCAAAGAACATATATCACTAAAAAGCTGGCAGATGAACTACAATTAAGGCCTGTAGCCCAGATGTCATTCAACATCTCAGGGTTTGTAACAGATGCAGGACCTCAAGTCTACCAGGTGGTACAACCATCAGTACGCTTAGGCAGGTACGTCTGTCGAGTACAAGCCATTGTGGTGGACAAAATACCAGTAGACCTACAAGTTCAAGGTCTGAGAGCAACAGCCAAATTCCTGAGAAATAGAGGAATAAAATTGGCAGATAATATTAAGTCTGATCACCTCACCGACTTCGGTCTCCTTGTAGGGACAGACTATTGTCATCGATTCATCGGTAGCCCTACTAAATATCAGGGTATAACCATGTTAAACTCTGCAGGAGGTAAATTACTCTCAGGCCCAGTATCAAGCCTGAGGAGACCTATGCCTGCAGATAAACAATACCAGTAGAAATCTAAATTTGTCAGCTGATTATATTTCTCCAGTAGCATTATACTAAGGAGATTACAGCTGACTATACCAACAGAAGTTGATGTTAGTATCATCATTTAAAGCTGGAGATGAGTTCATGAGGCCTCAGTGGCAAATCAGTGAACAGTAGCCTAAAACAGCTACAAGTCACTGCGACCAATGTCACTGAACCCACTGCAGTCTCAGAACCATACTTTACTTTAATGATGAGCTATTCAATCTTCTGAATCAATTAACTAAATTAAACCCTAATAAATTTGATGACTGATTTGATACATTTATTATTTAATCAAGATGTATTCCATGGGCCTCAGTGTTTATATATCAGTGACCAGTTACCTGAAGAAACTTCAAGTTATATCTAATGTCACTGATCTCACTGCAGTCCCTGAATCATACTTGACTGTAGTACTTGATCACATTCAGTCTTCTGGGTTAAATAATATGTAATAAGGCTTGAATATTAGCCTTTCAAGAGTTGACAGGGAAATGAAATCGCATTAGACTTCTAACCCCTGCAACTCTAGTACGGGACATCCGTCCTGTACGAACAGACGCACAAATGTGTGATTACTAACTACTAACATCAAATTAATCTAATAATTCGAAGGAGGAGTATCGGTGTTCGTCTGTTCTAAATAGGACTTCGACCCGTGAGCAGCCCTCTGGGGAATTATGTCGGAAAATCCGACACCATTTAATAATCATACAGATAATAGCTGTATTACCAACAAGTTACCCATAGAAAACGTAACTTGTAGTGGAATTACCGTCTAAAGAAAACGGGATATCATCACCACATACCATTATAAATTCACCAGCTATTCTGCTGGGAATTATTCTTAAATACATTAGTCTTTGGACTTTACCATCATAAAACATCTTATATAAATTAACTTAATTATCAATATTAAAGTAGAGTAAATGTGACCCTTCTATCACTTTCTGAAATGTGGACAATGTAAGCCAGGCGTCAGAGTGGGGAAGGGGGGCAGCCATTGTTTATACGAGACCAGAGGCTCACACGGGAGCAAATTCGGCTCCTGTTAATTTTACTTGGACGTAGTGTTATGGAACCCAAAGGTGTACCATTATCAACACGCTGTCTACAAATTCAAGTTAAGTGTCTATCCGAAACCCATTATCTATCATTAGTGGCCATTAATGTCAGGATATAGGGTTAGCCGGTTAGAACGCGAAATCGCCTCATATTAAAGGTAATTAAGCCAGGTCTTTAATGTTCCATGTACTGTATAGTGTTTTCTCTGATATAGCTTGTCATATATAGGATTCTGGCTTCACAGCTAGCGCACTTTTGACAGGTCAAGACGAGGATGCAAGATTATGTGCACCAGTTACTGGGTGATAGAAGCTACCTCAAAGAGGATAATTTGGTGTCTACACTCTAGTTATACCTGGTGGACTAACCTGCTGTACTATAAGAGAAGGAACCTCATCAATGTATGTAGCTATTACTGTAGTTTGATTGGCTGCATATATATTAATTTAATAACCCCCCTAATGTGTAGAGGATCGATTTGTGAGATTAAGAGATTATTGCAGAAATACAGTCCACTTATCATTATACAAATTGCTATCGAAGTATACAAATTAACGTAAATATAAATTCATATAAATTAAATAAATATAAATCTCACAGGTCGGTTCCCACAATTAGAGCAGAGTTAGGTACATAATATCTGATTTTGGAGAGTATACCAACTGTTTTAGAGACTTTTTTTTTTTTTTTTTTTTTTTTTTTTTTTTTTTTTTTTTGGAGATATATACAAGAGTTGTTACATTCTTGTACAGCCACTAGTACGCGTTGCGTTTCGGGCAGGTCCTTAATCCTATGGTCCCTGGAATACGATCCCCTGCCGCGAAGAATCGTTTTTTCATCCAAGTACACATTTTACTGTTGCGTTAAACAGAGGCTACAGTTAAGGAATTGCGCCCAGTAAATCCTCCCCGGTCAGGATGCGAACCCATGACATAGCGCTCGCGGAACGCCAGGCGAGTGTCTTACCACTACACCACGGAGACTTTCTTAGTTATGT
>NC_091186.1:30635488-30642988 GCF_040958095.1 Procambarus clarkii | reverse complement strand
TTCTAACTTTAGAATTGCGTTTAAATACATGGATGGTGATATACTAAAGAAATTGTTCATGACTTTTGTTACGCCAAAGCTAGAATATGCAGCTGTTGTGTGGTGCCCAACAACAGAAGTTGGCCCATATCTTAAGAAGCACATCAACAAACTGGAAAAGGTGCAAAGACATGCTACTAAGTGGCTCCCAGAACTGAAGGGCAAGAGCTACGAGGAGACGTTAGAGGCATTAAATATGCCAAAACTAAAAGACAGAAGAGGTGATATGATCACTACATACAAAATAGTAACAGGAATTGATAAAATCGACAGGGAAGATTTCCTGAGACCTGGAACTTCAAGAACAGGAGGTCATAGATTGAAACTAGCTTAACACAGATGCTAAAGAAATATAAGAAAATTCACTTTCGCAAATAGAGTGGTAGACGGTTGGAACAAGTTAGGTGAGAAGGTGGTGGAGGCCAAGACTGTCAGTAGTTTCAAAGCGTTATATGACAAAGAGTGCTGGGAAGACGGTCTCATCCTTTAACTACACTTAGGTAATTACACACACACACACACACACACACACACATTATATATATATATATATATATATATATATATATATATATATATATATATATATATATATATATATATATATATATATATATATATATATAATGTCGTACCTAGTCGCCAGAACGCACTTTTCAGCCTACTATGCAAGGCCCGATTTGCCTAATAAGCCAAGTTTTCATGAATTAATATATTTTCTCTATTTTTTTTCTTATGAAATGATAAAGCTATCCATTTCATTATGTATGAGGTCAATTCTTTTTTTATTGGAGTTAAAATTAATAGAGATATATGACCGAACCTAACCTATCTTTATAGGTTAGGTTAGGTAGCTGAAAATGTTAGGTTAGGTAGTCGAAAAAACATTAATTCAAGAAAACTTGGCTTATTAGGCAAATCGGGCCTTGCATAGTAGGCTGAAATGTGCGTTCTGGCTACTAGGTACGACACATTATATATATATATATATATATATATATATATATATATATATATATATATATATATATATATATATATATATATATCGGACAATTAGTAAAAAAAAAAAAAAAAAAAATTAAATTATTTTACCTTGTACCTAGATCCACCAGGCCTGTTTGGTGCCTGTTTCAGTACTTCAGACATCTGGAAGGTCACATCCTCCTCCTCAACTTGTGGATGTGCGTTGATAGATGATTCTGTAAAATTAAGTTATTTATATAATAATAAATTCAGTATAACAATAATATTCTGTAAAATTAAAAGTAATTTATACATCAATCAGATAAAACTCTCCAGAGATGGTGATACACAACATATAAAGGACAAGTTTCAGAACAAAATATGCATTTAGGAATAAGGTTTTGTACATGTAGGTAGCACATGAGAAAATAAGTGGAAGGTGATCAAGTTTATATTAACATGTTAATGACTTTGTTAAGGCTTTGCAAGAATGAAAAAATATTAATAATATAATATCACCTACCAATTAATTGTACATCATTTATAAGTCAATTATTTGCATTATTATTATTCAATACTAATGATATAAAAATGCATTTTGTAATCTACTATTTATGCAAGTATTAAGCACAGGATCATGAAATAAACTGCAAAATACTGTAATGGATAAACCAATTAATTTTACATTTTCCTATAGCTAAGTCAGTCAGTTCTATTAGCAGCAGAGAACAATTATGCCCAACCTCTATTAAATGAAACAATCTTAAGAGCAAGTGATAGAAATATAATCATTTATGCTTGGGATTATGGAATGGTTCCAAATATGAAAAATATCAAGTTTTTTGGTTAAAATTTTTTAACTTAAAATTTACATTTTTAAGTGAATTTTAAACTTTAAAAAAATTATTTAATTTTTTGGTTACTTACTTAAAATAACATTATATAGTTCTTGTTTTTGTAGAAATGCCAATTTCTTCTTTTGCCCTTCCAGACTGTATAGTGACCACAGGCCGTTTGTTCATATCTTCATTATTCTTCGAACTGTGGTTGCACAATCAGACCCACGTACACTGGTTAAAAGCATCACCTAAAAGCAACAACAAAAATGTAGTACACTGACGAATTTTGAATATATATATATATATATATATATATATATATATATATATATATATATATATATATATATATATATATATATATATATATATATATATATTAGTTGATTTTATACCCGCATTAGGTCAGGTGATAATACAATGAAGGTGATAATAAAGCCATTCACAACTGCAGGCCTAATAAAAAAAGGAGGTGGCATAGCAATATCTTACAAAGATACCTTCATCTGCAATAGTCTCATTAGTAATAGAGACGACTATTGTGAATATACCTTTGCCAAGTTCTCCAGTAAATCCCTTAAATCCTCCTCGACTATAAGTGCCATCTATAGATTTCCCAATACCGACATAGCTTCATTCTCAGATAACGTAAGGAATCTTATCATAAATAACAATCTCAACAAAAATCAAACCAACTTAGTGGTTTGTAATGGTGAACAAAACATGCAGATACTTATATATAACCTGTGAATAGAGTGTAATAACACCAAAACTATTTGTTTATTGTTTTATGACCATAATAATTGAATCACTAATATGATTCACTAATATATAATCCTAATAATAATCACTAATATATAATCCATTGAGCATGCTGCATCTCTTTCAGTCTCTTTGCAATTTGAACAAGAGGGTTTTTAATTGATCGAACCATATTCTTAAAGTAAAGTAAATGAGATGTATTCCATATTTTGCAAAATATACGATGAAGGCACACAAACATTCATACCAAAACTGAAGGACAGGATTTATGAGGAGACATTAGAGGCATTAAATATTCCAAACTAGAAGACAGAAGGAAAAGAGGAGATATGATCACTACGTACAAAACAGTAACAGGAATTGATAAACTTGATAGGGAAGATTTCCCGAGACCTGGAATTTCAAGAACAAGAGGTTATAGATTTAAACGAACTAAACAAAGATGCCGAAGAAATGTAAGACAATTCACTTTTGCAAACAGAATGGTAAACGGTTGGAACATGTTAGGTGAGAAGGTGGTGGAGGCCAAATCCGTCAAAAGTTTCAAAGCATTATATGACAAAGAGTGCTGGGAAAATGGGACACCACGAGTGTAGCTCTCCATCCATCTGATTGATAACCCAAATGAATTTTTCATGGATATGATACCAACATCAAATCATAAATCAGATGTGATCCTATCCCCACTGGATTTTGAAGAAGCCATAGACAGTATGCCTATGCACTCTGCACCAGGCCCTGACTCTTGGAACTCTATATTCATCAAGAACTGTAAAAAACGTTATCGCAGGCCCTTCACATTCTTTGGAGACAAAGCCAAGATACTGGCATTGTCCCTGACATACTAAAAACCGCAGAGATAGCACCGCCCCATAAAGGAGGAAATAAGGCAGAGGCAAAAAACTACAGACCGATAGCACTAACATCGCACATCATAAAAATCTTTGAGAGAATGCTAAGAAGTAAGATCACAAAATACATGGAATCACAGCATCTCCATAACCCCAGACAACATGGTTTCAGAACAGGGCGCTCTTGCCTATCACAGTTGCTGGACCACTCTGACATGGCACTAGATGCCATGGAAGACAAACAAAACGCTTTGACAAAAAAAAAGCCTTTGACAAATGTGACCATTGTGTTATTGCACATAAAATGCGTTCAAAAGGAATTACCGGAAAAATAGGCAGATGGATATACAACTTCCTGACTAATAGAACCCAATGTGTAGTAGTCAACAAAATAAAATCTGGACCATCAACCGTAAAGAGCTCAGTCCCCAAGCGTACTGTGCTTGCTCCAATACTTTTTCTCATCCTCATATCGGACATAGACAAGGACACAACCTATAGTACTTGATCATCCTTTGCAGATGACACTAGAATCTTCACGAGAGTAGGCAACATAGAGGACACGGCAAACCTCCAATCAGATGTAAATCAGGTCTTTCTATGGGCTACAGAAAATAACATGGTGATTAACGAACATAAGTTTCAGCTCATGCGCTACGGAAAAAATAAAAAATATAAAAACGGAAACCACTTACAAAACTCAGTCAAATCATAACATTGAACGGAAAAGCAACGTAAAGGATTTGGGTGTACTGATGTCAGAAGGCCTTACATTTAAAGAACACAATAAAGTAGCCGTCACAACTGCAAGAAAAATGACAGGATAGATAACAAGAACTTTTCACACTAGAGATGCTATACCGATGATGATAGTTTTCAAGACGCTAGTGCTCTCTAGAGTGGAATACTGCTGCATAATGAAAGCCCCTTTCAAAGCTGGAGAAATTACTGACCTATACTTATGCATTTATCTTCGGTTTAACACAACAGGCACCAGACACACGCTAGGCATCATACACACTAGGATAAAACAAACATTAGGCCAGAAGTCAGAAAAGAATTCAAAGAATTTTACTGGAAAGGCTTGCTGTTAGGAAAGGAAGTAATTGAGATGAATTAATGCACAGTATGTCAATTTTGTGAAATATATGATAAAGGAACAAAAACATTTATACCAAAACAAAGATGCAGAACTAGGAAACAGGATTTGTTCAACTGAAATTTCAAGACGGACAGAGACCAAAAGACACAAAAATGGAATCAATATACGAAGAGGCCAAACCCCCAAACATACCAGTAATACAAAGAGAAACAACTACACGGCAGTGAGGAGAGAGGCAGAAAGAAATTTTGAAAAAAAGGAACAAACAAATGTAAAGTAGAACAAATCATATTCTATAAATACAGCAACAACCAATTGCAGGTAAAGGATAATATTCAGAGCTTTTAAATGCATGGATGGCGAAATACTCAAGAAATTGTTCACGACTTTTGTTAGACCAAAGTTGGAATATGCAGCGGTTGTATGGTGCCCATATCTTAAGAAGCACATAAACAAACTGGAAAAGGTGCAAAGACATGCTACTAAGTGGCTCCCAGAACTGAAGGACAAGAACTATGAGGAGAGGTTAGAGGCATTAAATATACCAAATATACTACACAAATATATATACTACACATGCACAATAAACTACCCTACACAGGCTGAGTATGGTGTGTACAATAAATTATTAGCTAAAAGATAAGACTGAGTTTGTATAAATGGGGGTTAAGTCAGAGTGGGAAAATGTAAGTGGAGTGCCTAAAAACCCTGTCCTGGGACCTCTGTAATTCATAATATATACAAATAATTTAGACTCAGGTTTGATCAGCAATATTTGAAAATTTCCAGACGATACAAAAGGGATTTTTTCTGGATTCAGGATTATTTTTTTATGGCTGAAAACAGGTTTTCAGCAATAAAAGAAATACAGTATTGCTGGAACAACCGTCGACATCTTCAAGAGAAAACCTGAACATCTTCAAGAAGTGAAGATGACCTTGAGAAGAAGTATAGGTTGGGAGAAGTATAGGTTAGGAATTGTCTCCAAAGAATTCTCAAAGAATTACTCGTTATTGCTATCCAAGATAATTAGATGAGCCAAAGCTAAATACTACGAAGATAAATTTACCCAAATAAAGAGTACCTTACCTAAAAATATGTATGTACCTTACGTAAATAAACATTTGATTTTGAAGTGCCGGACAAACAAGGCTGTGGTGGATATGTGGGCCTGAGGGGCCTGTCCAAGCAACAGCCTGTTGGACCAAGCTCTCACATGTCAACCTGGCCTTGGAAGGGCTTGGTGAGTAGAACAACTACCAGAACCCTATAATGCATGTATCAAGGTGTCCAGGCAGTGAGCACCACATAATGCAGTGCAGTCCTGTAAGAATAAGCACAGTAAGTATGGGCATGGAGGGGGTGCAGCAGTGGCTTGTGAAGGGCTGGAGAGTAAATGGACATGCCCAGGGGTAAAAAGCATTAGGGTAACAGAACATAGCCCATAAAAATAGTAATGACAATGAATGAATAATTATATGAATGCAATAATACTTCATATCTCAATAGGAATACTAAGCAGGATGCAAGACAAGGTACTGGTGGTGATAGTGGTTGGTACAAGTCCTCACATCCCCACAGACACCAGTAACAGCCCTCACCTCCCAACACAGTACCCTTGTAGCGAGTTAATCTTATACTCGCTTCATTATCTTATAGCATAACTAATTAACACTAATTACAGAAGCTACACAGGTGATACTTTGGTGTGAGTTGAGCGCACTGAGCGTCGGTATCGCTACACCCTTGTTCCTTAACAACCCTTTGGACCTTTATTACAGAAAAATAGAATCAATTAATTTAATAAAATATAAAATATAAGTGCTTACTTACGATAATACTATCGGTGGAACACAAAATCTTCTTCTTCTTGATAGTAGGTGCAGTTTGCATGAAGGGTTAGTCCTCGCCATGACTGAACTGACGACAAAATGGCCGATGTGTTGATATGGCGTCAGGTGACGCTGTGACGTCACAGGTGAGGGACGCTTTGCGCATTACTCCCTCGTACTTAAAAAGTACTACAGGTACTTTTTGGTTTTATTTTTGAATATGGCAGAAGTTGGACAGCTTTTCAAATCATTATAAGGGAGTGAGTTCCATAGACTAGGTCCCTTTATTTACATAGAGTGTTTACATAGATTAAGTTTGACTCTGGGGATATCAAAGAGATATTTATGTCTGGTGGGGACGTGGCCATGTGTTCTATTACATCTGTCCAGGAAGAGTTTCAGAACAGGGTTTGCAGTTAGAAAAAGGGCTTTATAAACGTAATTTACACAGGAGAATGTATGGAGTGAATTTGTTTAGCATGTTTAAGGATTTGAACAAGGGAGCTGTGTGTTGTCTGAAGGTAGAGTTATTTATTGTCCTGATAGCAGATTTTTACTGGATGATGATGGGCTTGAGGTAGTTTGCAGAGGTTGAACCCCAAGCACAAACGCCATAAGAATGATAGGGATAGATAAGTGCATAATAGAGTGAGAGGAGAGCAGAGTAGGGTACATAATATCTGATCTTAAACAGTATACCAACTGTTTTAGAAACCTTTTTAGTTATGTGTTGTATATGGGTGCGGAAGTTGAGTCTCTTGTCTAAGTATAGGCTAAGAAACTTTCCATCATTTTTATTGCTAATGTTTACATTATCTATCTGAAGCTGAATTGCATTTGTTGATTTGTTTCCAAATAAGATATAGTAGGTCTTTTCTATGTTTTGTGTGAGGTTTGTTGGTTGACATCCACAAGTAGACTTTTTTTAATTAATTGTTTACAACATTATTTAACAGGAGTGGGTTGGGGTCAGAGTAGATGAGTAGTATCATCAGCCAACAATATAGGTTTAAGTATGTTAGAGACATTAGGGAGATCATTGATGTATATAAGAAACAGGAGGGTCCTAGGATGCTGTTCTGTGGCACCTTTACGGTAATTAAGTGGTA
>NC_091186.1:30529133-30634988 GCF_040958095.1 Procambarus clarkii | reverse complement strand
TGAGTGAGGGTGGACAGATAAGGGAATACTGTTCTGTAAACCTCACTTGGTTTTCCTTCGTCTGTGTCGTTATAGTTCAGTGACCCATGACTTTGAAAGTTTCAGACTAATAAATCATTTCTAAAACCAATGCTTTAATAGCTTTTTATTATCCTAATTAAACTAAACTAAATAAAACCGAAAATATACTGTAATATGATAGACATCTGCTATTTGAGAAATTATTTGTTATTGGAACAACTCCAGCGTGAGCGAGTGGACGGGTCTAATCCCTGTACACACACCATGCGTTTCTCGTTTCAATTCGTCGCCACAGTTCAGTGACTACGGCTTCGAAATAATAAAATTAATAAATCATTTAATCAATGGTCATTTAACAGATGATGAGATTATACAAAATGTTACTGGCACTGTTGACGACGACGGAAAGGAAGATGAGGATGAGAATGATAGCAGTTTACAATCTGCTTCGTGTGCTGACGCATTGTTCTATGTTGAAAAACTTCGTTGATATTGTTTCACAAACTGACAATCCAGAGCTACCAGGCTTTTATCAACACCTAAGGACGATGAAAGATATTTGTCTCAAGGACATGACACAAAGAAGGAAACAAATGAAAATGAGTCAATATTTTTCACGAACTAGCAGCAAATCAATCAGCACAGCCGTACCCAGCACCAGCACAGCCGTACCCAGCACCAGCACAGCCGTACCCAGCACCAGCACAGCCGTACCCAGCACCAGCACAGCCGTACCCAGCACCAGCACAGCTGTACCCAGCACCAGCACAGCCGTACCCAGCACCAGCACAGCCGTACCCAGCACCAGCACAGCCGTACCCAGCACCAGCACAGCCGTACCCAGCACCAGCACAGCCGTACCCAGCACCAGCACAGCCGTACCCAGCACCAGCACAGCCGTACCCAGCACCAGCACAGCCGTACCCAGCACCAGCACAGCTGTACCCAGCACCAGCACAGCTGTACCCAGCACCAGCACAAAAGCAGCTGAAGCCAACACAGCAGCAGCGAGCACCAGCAAAGCTGATGCAAACATCTAAAAACATCGTGTGTGAAGTGAACAATTAGAATAAGTGTTAAATTTAAGTGTGTACATAGTGTTAAAATTAAAGTTGCAATAATTCTAATGTACAATAGTTTTCAAGAACTGTATTGTAGTACTCAACATACAGCAAAACCACTTTTAATAATACAGTGCTAACGGCTTAATGCACTGCAGTACCTATTTACTGTAGAGCATTCACAACTTCACAAAACTTCAAGATGGACATAACTCCAACAATAAGGTAAATACATGAATTACAGTATTTTTAGTAGAGTAGTAAAATATAGGTACAGTAAGTAATATGATACAATGCATTTTTATTGTGTGCAAGAAAAAAAAAAGACACTGACGCAAACGCCTCTTGAAGGTCACCTCTTGCAACGAATCCAACGCTCCAACGAACTGGGGGTGGTCCCATATAGTACGTTGAATCGAGGTTGTACTGTAAATAGATTTTCTGTGAATTTTGTTTAGTTGATAGTGGATGTAGGACCTCTGTTATTTTCACATTAAGGGGAGGGACAGCCTGGGGCCGACAGGTAGAACGAATTCCGCGGTGAAATGAATCAGCCTCGCCTCATATTGTTCTTTCAAGTGAGGACACACTGTACATCATCTTGTATATATTTTTGGTTACAGATTTTGTTTAGAAATATTATTAGGACAATAAAAAGTTATAAAAATACTTGTTTCATGACTCCTTTATTGTATTAGATGGAAATTCTCCAGGCTATTTCTGGCTGGCAATCTACTGCCACCTACAGAAGGATCTCTTGGGGAGGGAGGGAGGGAGGCAGTGAATGTGGGCAGGACAGAGGAAGTGAGCAGCAGTGAGAGTGACTCCCTCCCTTCAGGATTCCCTCCCTTCCTGGTGGTGGTGTACAACGAGTGTTAGGCCGCTGATCCAGCCAAATATCCACTAGTTCGGCTTCCTTGGACATTTTGGCTGGATAGGGAGATAACTTTATCCGGCCACGATTTTTGCCGGATTAGGGCGTTTTCCGGATTGGCTGATTCCGGATTAGTGGGTTTCTACAGTACTTAGGTAGAGTGGATATGAGGAACTTAAACGAAACACAGGGTACAGGATGCAATCAGACCTACTCATAGAAGGAAAGCAACAGGTAAAAGACCTGGGAATTATGATGTCTGACAACCTGACATTTAGTGAAAATAACTGAGCAAATATAGTGGCAGCCAGGAAAATGGTAGGATGGATTATGAGAACGTTCCAGAGATCAGCAATGCTAATTCTATTTAAATCACTAATGCTGTCCCATCTTAAGTATTGCTTGGTACTCACTTCCCCTTACAGACCAGGAGAGATCTCTGAATTAGAGGGAATACAGAGAACAAATACGGCATACATAGAAATGATAAAACATCTAAATTACTGGGACCGTCTCAAAGCTTTTAAATGCACTCTTTGGAAAGGAGAGGAGAGAGGTATCAAATACATGGAAGATACTTGAAGGCCAGGTCCCAAATTTGCACAGTAGAACAACAACATACTGGAGCGAAAGGTATGGAAGGAAATGCAGAATAGAACCAGTGAGTAGTAGATGTGCTATAGGCACAATCAGAGAGCACTGTCTAAACATTAGGGGTCCACAGCTGTTCAACACCGTACCAGTAAGCATTAGAAATATTGCCAGAACGAAGGAGGATGTATTCAAGAGGCACATGGACAGGTTCTTGCAAGAAGTGCCGGACCAACCAGGCTATAGTGGATATGTGGGCCTGCAGACTACTTCAAGCAACAGCCTGTTGGACCAAGTTATCAGAAGTCGAGCCTGGCCCCCCAAGTCAGGCTTGGGGAGTAGAAGAACTCCCGAAACCCTCTCCAGGTGTGCTCCGTATGAGAGAGAAACTTTAATGATACTATTAAAAGTCTATCAGAAAAGATAAAAACAGTCACCATAGCACCAGACAGATGCTCACTAAACTCGCTTATCCCAATGATAAGATCTCATTCAATAAACTACAAATAAAAAAAAAACTATACATTAACCCTTTAACCGCTAGGGGCTTTTTGGCCTGCAATACCACCAGGCACAACAACAACAAAAAATCCAAAAAATTCTTTCATCATATAAAAGTGTTCATTTGTGTTCCTTGATCATGGAAAAAATTAAAAAAAAAAATCACAGGCGACTTGTTTTGCCCGCTATAGGGCGGGGAAGTCTGGCAAAAAACCAGGCATTGACAGAGCAAGTGTCCGAGGCAGTCTGCTATGCCCGAGCTGTCAGGCGGGAGTTGCCACAAAGATATTATTACCTAATTATTTCAGTGTCTTTGATTTTTTCTTAGTTTTTTGCAGTAATATTATTCAATAAAGTGTAGTGATATATTTATATAATAAAATGTGTGAACCATCACTATACTCAAAATTATGGTGTGCATATCAGTGATTCAATTATTATGTTCATAAAACTATAAACAAATAGTTTTGCTGTTATTACACTATATTCACAGTATAAGTATATGTATGTTTTATTCGCCATAACGAACCACTAAGTTAGTATGGTGAGTCAAAAAGGAGCATGGAGTGGCTGCCCCGCAAGCACAATTAGGTGAGTACACAACAGCCACCCAGCCACTGGCCGCAACTCCCTCACCTTCTCACTCGCCAACATTCTCCTCCCACCATAATGTTTTTGCTTTTATTCACTATATACAGACATTATATACAGGCATACCTCAGAATACGAGTTTAATCCGTTCCTGGAGACGCCTCGCATTCCGAAAACTCGCATTCCGAAGTTAATTTCCCCATAAGAAATAAAGGGAAATGAATTAATCCGTTCCTGACTACCCCAAAAACCCCACATCAAACTAAATTTTTATACCTAATTTACCTAATTCATCTAAATAAACCTACAAAACTATGTTCCAGTTATTACTTACCTTGCTGTCGAGTGCTGTAGGCGTATGGAAGATGGTGAGGAGGAGGGAGGAGGAGAGGAGTTACTGTTTGGAAGGGGAGTCCCCTTCCATAATCACATCAGGCAGTGAGGACCTTTCTGGTGTGCTCTCCCTGGGACGTTTTACCTGAGTGCCACTAGGTCCTGGTTGAGGCTCACTGCTCGATTTCCTCACCACAAATCTGTCCATGGAAGCTTGCTTTTCCCTTCTTCGCAAGCTGTCTCTGTAGTAAGGCATCACATTGTCATTGAAAGGATTAAGACAACGGCCTACTACAGCTTTCTCTGGGCGAGTCTGTTCAATAGTTGTTTGAATCTCTTCCCACATCTGACACACCTTCTTAATTACTGCAGAAGGGACATTCGCTGGTGCTGCTGCCACCTCCTCCTCCACTGCAGAATCATTCGCTGCTGCGTTGGCTTGCTGTTCCTGTTGAAGGGCTAGGAGTTCTTCGGTGGTCAGTTCTTCGTTGTGTTCTTCCACCAACTCCTCCACATCATCACCATCCAATTCCAAGCCCATTTGCTGGCCTAGACTAACAATTTCCTCAACAATAGGCGCATCATTTATAGGCTCAAACCCCTCAAAGTCTAGTTCTCTCACACCTTCAGGCCACAATTTTCTTCAGCCAGAGATCAGGGTTCTTTGAGTCACTTCTTGCCAGGCTTTGTCAACGAGTTTTAAAGCACTACAAATGTTAAAATGCTCTCTCCAGAACTCTTTGAGGGTGAGGTTTGTGGCTTCAGTCACTTCAAAACATTTCCGGAAAAGTGCCCTTTCATACAGTTTCTTAAAATTCGCTATGATTTTCTGGTCCATAGGCTGAATTAGAGGAGTGGTGTTAGGAGGAAGGAATTTAACTGTGAGGAATTTATTGTATCTAGGCAACAAATCATCTTCCAAGCCTGGAGGATGAGCAGGAGCATTGTCAAGGAGAAGCACGGCTTTGAGTGGCAATTGTTTCTCCTGCAGATATTTTTCTATGGCAGGGCACAGCACTTCATTCACCCACTCTGAAAAAATAAGCCTAGTCACCCATGCTTTTTTATTAGACTTCCACATCACACACAAATGGGTTTTCTGCACATTATACTGTTTGAAAACCCTTGGATATTCAGAATGATACACTAGCAAGGGTTTAATTTTCAAATCGCCACTCGCATTTCCACACAGCACAAGCGTAAACCTATCTTTCATAGGCTTGTGTCCAGGCAAGGATTTTTCCTCCTTGGTAATGTATGTCCTCTTAGGCATTCTTTTCCAAAACAGTCCTGTTTCATCACAATTAAACACTTGTTGCGGTAGGTATCCCTCAGCCTCTGCAAACTCTTTAAATTCGTCAATAAATCGTCCAGCGGCTGGTTTGTCTGAGCTGGCTGCCTCCCCATGCCTTGTAACACTATGGATACCACTTCTCTTTCTAAATTTTTCAAACCAGCCCCTGCTTGCCTTAAACTCTTTCTTATCTGCATCACTCGTTGCAGGGGTCTTCTTTAGAAGGTCTTCGTGCAACACCCTGGCTTTCTCACAAATAATGGCCTCCGAAACACTATCACCCCTCAACTCCTTGTCGTGTATCCAAATTAATAACAACTTTTCCACTTCTTCAAGTATTTGTGGTCTTTGTGCCGTTAATGTTCTTACTCCTTTTGCCACTTTAGCACCCATAATCTTATTTTTCTTCTTAAGTATAGTGCATATTGTTGATGTGGCTTTGTTGTACTGCCTACAAAGTTCAACAACACGTGTACCGTTCTCATGCTTCCGAATGATCTCTTGTTTCTCCTCTATTGTCATCCTCACATGAGCTTTCTGGCCTTTATCCTTACCACTGGCTTTCTTGGGACCCATGGTGAGATATTAATAACAAATTGTATAGACAAATCACCAAAAATCCAACAAAACACTGAAAATCCGCGAGAAGAATTGATGTGGGGGTAGTCACTGAGCGCGAGACAATGGTAAACTGAGGGGCGGTGGGGCAGAAGGGCGACGATCGCCGAACCACCACGCGCTAGGTCGGCCTGTACGCGTATCAACAAACTCGCGTCCCGAAGTAACCCTCGCCTTCCGAGACAAATTTTTGGAGTAAATACTGTTCGTCTTCCGAAAACCTCGCATACAGGGACACTCGCATTCCGAGGTACCACTGTATAAGTATCTACATGTGTTGTTCACCATAACTGTACATCTAAGCTGGTATAGTGAGTTCAGGCAATAAGAGACGTAGCTACACACACACATTCAGCTGGTGGCTGCCTCTCTCACTGGTTCAAGGGCCAGATGCCTAATATTTCTTCTCTAACAATACTGTTTGTGGTGTTATTACACTATATACACACACATTATATATAAGAATCTACATGTTTTATTCACCATAACTGTACAAATAAGCTGGTATAGTGCCCAAAGACCAAAGTGGCCACCAGTACACAACATGACTTGTTGTGCAGATGACACCACCTACCTCACCAAATGGCTGCTACCAACACACTCCTATTACTGTTATTACACTCTATACACACGTTATATATAAGTATCTACATTTGTGTTGACCATAGCAAACCACTAAGCTGGTATGGTGAGAGTAGACAGTAAAAGGTGGTCATACAGAGTCAGCAGACAATGCTACCTCCCTCCCCACCAAGATTACTCCTCCCACCACAGCGCTAATTATCACCACAATCCTGCTATTATCAGAATCATGGTCATTTTTATCACAGTCAGGAGGTCTTCTGTAAAACTATCATCGCTAAATAATACCATGTACATATATATATATTTTGACATTTTCAGGCGATGCTGTGGTCACAAGCTGAACAGTAGTGCTGTGAGCTCATGCTGCGTGTGCCAGCCTTGGTGGCTCACTCAGAACTGAAGCTCTCAAATGAGGATATGTTAACCCACCATTTTTTTTCTAGGTGGCGTCTGTTTACTATCAGCCGTGGCTGGACTACAGCTGCCCCTGTCCCTTGCGGGGCATATAAAATTGTGCGCTAGACCCTTAATTGTACATGTATGTATTGCGTGGTGTTTGGGAAAGTTACTCCCATTGTATATGTATGTATTCCGCGGTTTAAGGGGTTAATGAGTGCCTACCCAAGCAGCGTTGATCCTCCTCTACAGAATGCATCATATTCGCAAACAAAATCCAAATTTTATCAAGCAGTGCTACACCAGGAATGGAACGATCATTGCTAAGAAAGAAGAGGCAAAATACATGAAATAAAAAATGTCCAACAATTATAGGCTTTCTTTGTTGATTGTGACATAACTGGAAACCAGCAAACTTCCAATGTCATTGCTGAAACTAACACATGAGTGACCAAGCCTTACCTAGCCTAACCGTATTTAAATTGAGGCTTTTTTATATTGTTATATTAATTAATAAATGCTTCTTTTTTATATTATTCGCCTCAATTTCATGTAATTTACCCTCTTATAACTATTACTACAATGACTTCAATTTTATAAAATGTAATATTTTTTTGAATGCTTAATTTGTCTAGTTATCAGATTCTTAGTTTACAATATTTGCAACTTACTAATTTATCTGTTGATACTAACACTTCAATTTCCCAAAATGTTATAAACCTTGAACTCTTAATTTGTTAAATCATCTGAATCTTTAATTCATTACTTTGTGAATTAAAAATTAATAATTTAATTTCTCACTTATATATCTGCCCATTAATATTAGCTACTAGTCTTGCTTGTTGTCTAATATTCCAGTATTGTTAATGGATTCTTAAGCTTTAAGTACATCAGTGTTTCCAGCCCATATGTGTTTGTTTCTATTGCATACCCTTATCCAACTTGTCTTATTACCATATGATATTACTGTATTACAATTAAGAGATTACTGAATTTTTAATTTGATTAATTATGTATCCTTTTTTATTAATTATTTGAATCTGAATCCATTTGTTTATTCATAATCTTAATCTAATTGTCTAATTCTAACTTTGTTCACTCTTTTTTTTTTTTTGCCTGTTTATATTACATATCCTTGCCCATCTTGTATTACCATATAATATTCATGTATTACAATATTAAATTAATTCTTAACTTAGCTAATTATTTGTATTCCGATTGATTAATTATTTGAATCTCAATTTATTTACTCTAGAAATCTTAATTTGATTAATTATCTAATTTCCCACTCTTCTGTTCTTTATTATTTTTACCTTTATGTCTGCTAAATTTTATTACTTATATACATTATCTGATAAATTTTATTACTTACATATCTGCTGAATAATATTTGCAATCACTTCTCTATTCTTGTATTTTTTCTTTCCAAATACAGTGCATCATCACTCTAACAGACCCCACTCTAACGAATTGCCGGATGGTCCGAACGAATTGCATTTGGCACTAAATGTTAAGTGGAACATAAAAAAATTCATTTGTGTCGTTCCACTTATGATGATGACCTAGTCCGGCATGGTAGGGCTGTGAGAGCTGTGTACTGTACACATTCTCCACATCATTCACTTCAATATCCGTATCACTACTATCAGACACCTGTGTAAGATCTTTTTCCAGATTTGGGTTATCAAAATCATTGGAATGCTCATCTTCAAGCAATATACCCTGTATTCCAACATCAGATGGTGTTTCTTAAAAACATGGCCAACTAGGAATTGGGAGCTTGATATGGATGAATATGACATGGTTGCTACCTTGAATATGAGCCTGCTTATGACCGAGGGGAATGCTGGGAATTTTTTTCAATCTGGCAAACACCTCAGGAATCCATCTTGTACCCAAGTTAACATTGCGTTGGACAGGTGTTTGGGAGCCAGAGGCACGTGTGCCACCCATTGTTGCTCACTCAGTACCAACCCAGCCAGCAGCCGTAGGACATTCTGGGAATTTTTTCCAAGATGGCTACCTCTCACTGGAGGTCCTAAGAGTCCATTTCGTACCCAACCTACCGCGAGCGCATTTCAACCGTGTACGAAAAAATAAAATATACTTTTGTCGGTTGGCGCAGTAATTGGCGAATGGCATTTGTCGTTTGGCTCAGTGCAGTGGTTAAGGTGTTGTGTGCATCCCCTGATCGAGCAAAATTAGGCGCTATTTGCATTTCAGAGGGTTAATACACTCAACATAACTGGTTAATAACACCATGATTAACCCTTAACCCTTACACTGCTCAGGGGTCCTTGGGACATTTACACCCCTGTGCGCAAGAAAAAAAAAATTCAAAAATTTTTTTTCGTCTTCTAAACATGTAAATTTGTGTCCCCTGATCACGGAAAAAATAAAAAAAAGATCGTAGGTGACATATTTTGGGCGCAATTGATTGAGGAAGTCTGGCAAAAAGTGGGCGTTGACAGAGCGGTCGTCAGACCCGGTCAGCGTCACCTGCGTTGACAGATGGGAGTTGCCACAAAGATATTATTACCTAATTGTTTCAATGTCTCCGATTGATTTTTTCTTAGTTTTTTTGCAGTAATATTATTCAATAGTGTGTATTGTAATATATTTATATAATAAAAGTGGTTAATAATCGCTATACTCAAAAGTATGATGTGCATATTAGTGATTCAATTATTATGTTTATAAAACTATAAACAAATAGTTTTGCTGCTATTACACTCTATACACAGGTTATATATAAGTATTGGCATGTTTTGGCCACCATAACGAACCACTAAGTTGGTATTGAGTCGAAAAGCAACGAGGAGTTACCGCCACACACCAGCCAGCCACTCGCTGCCACTCCCTCAACACACGCACTAGCCTTTCTCCCCCAACAATACCATTTGTGGTGTTATTACACTATATACAGATGTTATATATAAGTATGTATATATTTTGTTCACCACAACTGTACAGCTAACCTGATATAGTTAGTTCAGGCACTAAGAGTCGTCGCTATACACAGATGGCGGCTCCCTCACTCATTCAAGGTCACACGCACTAAACTTTCTCCCCCAACAATACCATTTGTGGTGTTATTACACTATATACAGACGTTATATATAAGTATGTATATATTTTGTTCACCACAACTGTACAGCTAAGCTGATATAGTTAGTTCAGGCACTAAGAGTCGTCGCTATACACAGATGGCGGCTGGCGGCTCCCTCACTCTTTCAAGGTCACACGCACTAAACTTTCTCCCCCAACGATACCTTTTGCAGTGTTATTACCCTATATACACATATTATATATAAATATCTACATGTTCTATGCACCGTAACTGTACACCTAAGCTTGTAGTGCGCCCAAAGAGCATAGTGGCCACCCTCTAAACAGCTAGACAAATCATGCAGACGACGTCACCTCCGTCACCCATATGGCTCCTCCCAGCATAATCCTTTTGCTGTTATTACACTAATACACACATTATATATAAGTATCTACATTTGTGTTCACCATAGAGAACCACTGACCTGGTATGGTGAATGCAAACAATAACAGGTGGCCACACAGTCAGTAAACGATGCTGTCTCCCTCCGTCTCTCAGCATCACTCCTCCCACAGCACTAATTATTACAACAATCCTGCTATTATCACAACCCTGGTTATTTATATCACAGTCATGGGTCATCTGTAATATTGTCATCCCTAAATAATAACAATTATATATTTATTTTGACATTTTTCGGCGATGCTGTGGTCACAAGCTGAACATCAATGCTGTTCGCTCATGCTGCGTGCGCCGGCCTTGGTTGCTCCAACAGTACTGTGCCTCTCACACTTGAGAATATTGCCCACGATTTTTTTTTAAAATGGCATCTGTTTACAAGAGCCCTGAGGAAGCTACTGTGAACCCCGTGTAGCCGCGGGCCATTTGAATCAGGCCTGGCACCCTATGGCGTATATATATGCCATGCGCACCATGGGACATGTTACTCAGGGCGTATATATACGCCATGCGCAGTTTAAGGGTTAAACTGCGCAACATGTCATATGATGTGTTGAGTAACTTGCTATAAATTGTGCATCACGTCACATCACATGATGGAATACCGCGCAAGATTTGAATAGCCAGCGGGGTAGGGGGTCCTCCCCATATGCTGCCCCAGGGGCTATAGTAAACAGCTGCCATTTTGTAAAAAAAATCCAATTCACGTTACCAACATATGGGAGGCCCCAATTACCCAGCGGTCACCATGGCGAATGCACGGCCAAATGCCTCCCGAGCACACACCACGCAATCACTTATTCAAGAGCAAATAACTAGTGAATTATTTTCTGATGGTGAGGAAAGTGATTTTGATGACCCTGACATTGATAAGGACTACAGACAATTGACTGATGATAGTAGCACAGACAGTGAATATGAGATACAGCCTCCTCCCATGGCGAGGCCTACACGCTCACCCGTGCCTCCTCGCCCAGTGTCTACTCCAATTCACCCACGACCACACAGTTCTTCTGCTTAGAGTATGAGGATATTTTGGGCGATGAGTCAGAGGAATGTGACTCATTTTCTGGTTTTAGTGAAGTGGATTCAGAGCATAGTGTTACCGTGCCTGTTGCTAGTACCAGTGGTGATACTGGGCGAGAATTTGTCGCGTCAGCAGCGTCTCGCCCAGCCAAGCGCCGCCGCATGGCACCACATGAGGAACCAAGACCCTCATGTTCAAGTGATTTCACCTTACGTACACATAGCGCCCGTACTTAGCGTAAACGGACTTCAACTCCTGGTCCATGGTGTGCAACGCTTCCTCACTGTTGTGCCACTGTTGCATCTAACAGGACAGTAGGTGTACTTGTGTGGAGTGATGGTGACGATTTTATTCCTCTAATTCCTGCCTTTGACAATAAAGACGTTGGGATTACAGACTTTTTCCCTGATAATGGTGAGGACATGTGTGAAATAGATTACTTTACAGCATTTTATGATGAGCCGCTCATGGAATATATTGTACACCAAACGAACCTTCATGCGGCTCATCTCATTGGAAAAGAGATAACAGAATATTCACGATTGCAGCGTTGGAAAAACACTACTGTAGGTGAAATATATGTATTTTTGGCAATATGTATGTTGATGAAACATTGTGTCAAACATGCTATCACAGATTATTTTTTTTTTTTTTTTTTTTATATATATATACAAGAGTTGTTACATTCTTGTACAGCCACTAGTACGCGTAGCGTTTCGGGCAAGTCCTTAATCCTATGGTCCCTGGAATACGATCCCCTGCCGCGAAGAATCGTTTTTTCATCCAAGTACACATTTTACTGTTGCGTTAAACAGAGGCTACAGTTAAGGAATTGCGCCCAGTAAATCCTCCCCGGCCAGGATACGAACCCATGACATATCGCTCGCGGAACGCCAGGCGAGTGTCTTACCACTACACCACGGAGACTGCACACAACATTATTGGAGCAAAGACCAGACTATCCAACACCTTTCTCCAGGAAATATATGTCCCGAGACAAGTTTCAGATACTCCTCAAGTGTCTTCATTTTGCAAGTAATGAGGACTGGACAGAGGATGATAGACTTTGGAGAGTCAGGCACTATATGAATGAAGTGATTGGAAAATTCAGAGATTTCTACGTACCAGCAGAGAAGCTGCTGATTGGCGACTCCCTTGTGCTTTTCAGAGGATGTGTTGCATTCAAGCAGTATATTCCCTCCAAACACAACAGATTTGGATTGAAATTCTTTGTTCTTTGTGACTGTGAAACAGGATACGTGTTACACATGATTCTGTATTCTGCTAGTGATGTAGACATTCCCGGTAATGACCAACATGGTTTCTCAGGTAGTGTGGTAAAGTCACTGATGGTACCATGGATAAACAAGGACCACATTTTATACAAGGATAACTGCTATACAAGTCCCTTGCAAGCTAGGTTCTTGATTTCAAATAGAACTGGATTGTTTGGCACAGTAAAGCCAAGAAGGGAAATGCCAGTGTTTGACAATAAACTTGAAGTTGGTGACTGCCAGCTAAGAAAAAGTGATCAAATACTCTCAGTTAGGTGGAAAGACATGAGAGAAGTGAACTTGCTGACAACCGTTCATGATGGTGCAATGGTGAACAGTGGCAAGGTGAACCGAGTAACGTAAGAACCAGTATATAAGCCAGATTGTGTTCTTGACTATAATGTCAACATGCATTTGGTTGATAAATCTGACATGATGGTGGGCACTGTCGAGTGTGTGCGGGAAATCACTGAAGTGGACGAAAAAAGTGTTTTTCCATCTTGTTGACATAAGCATGCTGAACAGCTATAATATGTATCTGGTGAAAACTGAACATAAACCAAATTTCCGTTTGTTTGCTTTTACACTTGGACACAGTTATTAGCAAAGTTTGGCAAAGATATTTCTGGCATACAAAGACCCATCATGAATCCAGTGTTGCAGCATGCTGCTACACCCAGGCTCACTCACACGGAGTGCTTTCAAGCACACAGACTAAAACATTTGCCACCAGCTGGAAAGCGTGCAATAGGCCAACGTGATTGCTTAGTTTGTAGAACAAAAAAAAAAAAAAAAAAAAAAAAAAAGAGATCAGAAATGCAAACTTGTGCAAACATGGTGTGAAGCGTGTGCAGTTCCATTATGTGCTGTCAACTGCTTCAACACCTACCACTCTCTCCAAGACTTCTTAAATGTGCAATAATATTGCAAAAACCTGTAAATAGTGTGTGCATGTGTGTGTAAATATAATAATGAACAATGTGAATACATATTATATTGGCATAATGGGAAAACATTTTTGTGCACATGTGTATACTCAATGTATGCAACATTTATTACCATTGAACATGAAGTAACATTATATGCAACACAATTAGTGAATATTTGTGATAAAATATGTGTAGACACTAAATAATGCCATGAAAATAAATTCGTGACAATTCTGGCTGCTTGAAGACCGCGTGCGACATCTCTGGGACGCACCTTGCATGAGCCAGCATGCAGGGTGCGACGTCATCGCTCATACTGTCGGCTCATTTATGTCATTTGTAAGTACAGTACGATTATTTTTTTTTCCTCTCTCGTGGTCAGGGAACACATATTAACAGATTAGGAATATTTTTTTATGCGCCTGTGGGTGACAAGGGGCAAATAGCCCTTAGGAACACAAAAGTTAATACACTCACCATCACAGGGTAATGACAATATGATTAATACAATCACAACCACTGGTAAATGACAACACCAACATTAATACACTAGATAATGAAAATATCTTGATTAATTCACTCACAATCACTGGTTATTGACATCAACATGATAAACACACACACTGGTAGTACAGTAAGAATAAAATGTCCTTACCATCATTAATGGGCAAAAGTTGTGTTTGCTATCGTCCTTGGTAGCCGAGCAGAGACTGGAAGCAGTATTACCTATTAAGGCAAAATAAAACAAATTTAAGGTTTCTATGACTAAATTTTTCCCACCAAAACATAGTAAATGTTAAGAAAAATTAAATAATTTTTTTAGGTATTGTGCTTTGAGCAAAAGTAAGGAGGGCAGGCAGGAGTAAGGAGGGTGGGCAGGAGTAGGGAGGGTGGGGAAGGAGTAAGGAGGGTGGGCAGGAGTAAGGAGGGTGGGGCAGGAGTAAGGAGGGTGGGCATGAGTAAGGAGGGTGGGCAGGAGTAAGGAGGGTGGCCAGGAGTAAGGAGGGTTGGCAGGAATAAGGAGGGTGGGCAGGAGTAAGGAGGGTGGGCAGGAGTAAGGAGGGTGGGCAGGAGTAAGGAGGGTGGCCAGGAGTAAGGAGGGTGGGCAGGAGTAAGGAGGGTGGGCAGGAGTAAGGAGGGTGGGCAGGAGTAAGGAGGGTGGCCAGGAATAAGGAGGGTGGGCAGGAGTAAGGAGGGTTGGCAGGAATAAGGAGGGTAGCCAGGAGTTAGGAGGGTGGCCAGGAGTAAGGAGGGTGGGCAGGAGTAAGGAGGGTGGGCAGAAGTAAGGAGGGTGGGCAGGAATAAGGAGGGTGGGCAGGAGTAAGGAGGGTGGGCAGGAGTAAGGAGGTAGCCAGGAATAAGGAGGGTAGCCAGGAGTAAGGAGGGTGGGCAGGAGTAAGGAGGGTGGGCAGGAGTAAGGAGGGTGGGCAGGAATAAGGAGGGTGGGCAGGAGTAAGGAGGGTGGGCAGGAGTAAGGAGGGTGGGCAGGAATAAGGAGGGTGGGCAGGAGTAAGGAGGGTGGGCAGGAGTAAGGAGGGTGGCCAGGAGTAAGGAGGGTGGCCAGGAGTAAGGAGGGTGGGCAGGAGTAAGGAGGGTGGGCAGGAATAAGGAGGGTGGGCAGGAGTAAGGAGGGTGGGCAGGAGTAAGGAGGGTGGCCAGGAGTAAGGAGGGTGGGCAGGAGTAAGGAGGGTTGGCAGGAATAAGGAGAGTGGGCAGGAGTAAGGAGGGTGGGCAGGAGTAAGGAGGGTGGGCAGGAGTAAGGAGGGTGGCCAGGAGTAAGGAGGGTGGGCAGGAGTAAGGAGGGTGGGCAGGAGTAAGGAGGGTGGGCAGGAATAAGGAGGGTGGGCAGGAATAACGAGGGTGGGCAGGAGTAAGGAGGGTGGGCAGGAGTAAGGAGGGTGGGCAGGAGTAAGGAGGGTGGGCAGGAGTAAGGAGGGTGGGCAGGAGTAAGGAGGGTGGACAGGAGTAAGGAGGGTGGGCAGGAGTAAGGAGGGTGGGAAGGAGTAAGGAGGGTGGGCAGGAGTAAGGAGGGTGGGCAGGAAAGTGGAAGTGGGTATGGGCGGATTCTCGGTTGCCACCCCTCCCCTCTCTAACAGCCTACGTAATATAAACCACGTGCATTAATCCTTAAGCTGCTACAGCCTGGGCTGTAAAAGCTGGGGCTGGGCAAAAAATATTTGAATTATGTGAAAATTAATATAAAATGTTAAACAAATCTCCAACTTATTGGCATTAGCGTCATAAAAGTTTCACCCTAATATTTTCAGAAATGTATTTTAGAAATTTTTTTTTAAAAAGGAGAACATTTTGTTGATAAGGAGAACTGCTCCTATTAACTGGAACTGAGGGATAATGCAGTAATAAAGAGATACAAGCACTTGTCCAATGTACAAAGAAGAAGAATAGTAGCAAGAAGTATCCACAAAGTGGATATGCAGCTGGTGTCTGTATATCATTGCTGAGTAATACATAATAATACCAATAACAATGAGTATGTTATCATGCTCTATTTTGTTATATATCATAAAAATGCATTGCCTAATGTTAATATCTGTTACTGTCACCAATATCCAAAAAAATATATATTTTTTTTGTCTCCTTTGTTTATTATTTCATTTTGTTGTAACCTCTACATCTTGGAGAGTACATACCCATCCCTAACTATGTCAAGATAGAATGAAATTGGTCACCAAATAAATCAGTCACAACTGGCAGAACTTGGGACTGAATTTTTTTTGACTGAGTTTTTCACAGATTTCAAATTCTATTTTCTTTGTCTCTTTAGGCGGTTTTGATGATTAGGGACCAGATTAGGGCTTTATCACTTTTATAAAGTATACATTTTTATCCCCTAAATCATTTTAATTTTCCCTACATTTAGTTTTTTGAGGTTATTTTTTCTTAACATCATTTCAACACATATTGACCTACAACTTTCACATAGACCTACAACTTTCACATATTCGAGTACGAATGCCAAACAACGTTTATTAAAACATATAAGTAAATTAATGAATTAGAACTACCTTATTCATTGTTGATAACTTCAACTTCAATTATCTCAAACTTTGAGTCAGCTTCAAAAAATTCAACTTCTGACTGATACCTGGTTGATGGGGTTCTGGGAGTTCTTCTACTCCCCCAAGTCCGGCCTGAGGCCAGGCTTGACTTGTGAGTGTTTGATCCACCAGGCTGTTGCTTGGAGCGGCCCGCAGCCCACATATCCACCACCGCCCGGACTGATTCTCACCATTTTTACAAATAACATTCACAGTTGTCTGTTCTACAATCCTATTAGAATGGATTTTTCACAAACCCTAAACGTTTGTAGTTATCAATTTTTTTCTAAATTTGGCGCATAATTCAAATGCCACATTGACGATTTTTTTTACAGTAAACTAAACTGAAAACATATATTCTAAATCTATGAAAATGAAGATCATATACTATTCTGAGAGCATAATAACACCAAATGAACAATTGGTGATAGTAAATATTTTTGCAGCTGATCTCAAAATCTGAAGTTTTCAATATTCAATTTTATAATTATTTTTTATTTTCTTATTTTTTAAGTTACGTTTGTGATCATTTAGACAAAGTTGCAGGATTTGCTAGTATGCACAAAAAATTGGAAAGCATTAGAGCAAATTTGAGAAATTGAACTTTGCCATCATTGCTAAATTAACATCGCCTGATGGCAAAATAACATGTATGGCTTTACCACCAAACACTACATCTGTAATACAACTCATGGATTAAGGGTTATCTATGCTCTCAAAAGGCTTTGTCTGGCTAATGTCTGAGGCTAATGCCTGAGCTATGAATTTAGACATTATGGAAGTTCTGCTCTCTGAGGAAGACGAGATACTTAACCACTGCACTGCGCAACGAGCTTGTAGGCGCTCGACGGGTGGTGCGTAACACACCTCAGGGATCTTATAGGTATAGCATATGATTCAAAACTCCCGCAGCTACATGGGGTTCACATCAGCCTCATCAGGGCTCTTATAAACAGACGCCATTTAAAAAAAAAATCGTGGGCAACATTCCCGGGTGTAAGAGCCTCAGTACTGAGTGAGCAACCAAGGCTGGCGCATGCAGCATGAGCTCACAGCACTGCTGTTCAGCTTGTGACCACAGCATTGCCAAATAATGTCAAAATATATATGTAATTGGTATTATTTAGCCATGATAGGACGATAATAGCAGGATTGTGGTGATAATTAGTGTTGTGCATAGTATTGTGGGAGGTGGAATTTTGGTGAGGGAGGGAGGGAATCGAGGTAGCGTCAGTGTGTGGCAGCCACTCTTGTTTTGCTCACCATACTAGCTTAGTGGTTCACTATGGTGAACACAAATGTAGATACATATATATAATGTGTGTGTATATAGTGTAATAACAGCAACAGGAGTATATTGGGAGGAATCATTTTGGTGAGGAAGGTGGCGTCGTACTCGTAGCGTTGTCTTCTGCTGTGTGACTTGTCATGCAGTGTATGGTGGCCACTGTTCTGTTTGGACATAATACGAGTTTAGTTGTATGGTTATGGTGAATAAAACATGTTGATATTTATACATAATGTGTGTAAATAGTGTAATAAAAACAATAACAGTATGGTGGGAGGAGGAATGTTGGCGAGTAAGGTGTTGGAGAAGTGAGGGAGGAATGGCTGGGTGTGGCAGCTCAACCTTGTTTTTTGGGCTCACCATATGAACTTAGTGGTTCGTTATGGTGAACACATATGTAGATGGTTATATACAATGTGTGTATATAGTGTAATAACAGCAAAAACACTGTTTGATCGTAGAATATAATATACACCTTACATCTTGCATAATCTATGATTGAACAACTGACCACTATCGTACCTTCCTCATAGCAAACATGGACATAACACCACCAGAAGCAAACTCTCATTCAGGCTACACAGTGAATCAGCTTTAGGCAATCTCTCAAATGCACTTCACAATATTAACTGGGAATCTGAATTCAAGAATACACAGGATATAAACTCATTAACTAACCTCTTTCTCTCCAAAACTCTAAGCTTCTTCAATACTCACTGTCCCCTCCTTATCAAACAAGTAACTGACAAAAGAATAAACAATCCGTGGCTCACAAGTGGCATACTCAAATCAATCAACAAAAAACTTGAATATGAAAAGAAATCTAGGATTGGCCTAGTTACAAAGGAAGTAGTTAAAAGGTACTCATCAGTGCTTACCAGTATCATAAGAAAGGTAAACTTTCATATTAGGAGAATAGATTCAAAGAAGCAAAAGGCAACATGAAAAACACATGGAAAACCATCTCTAATATCCTAGGAACAAAACGACACTCCCACAACCAGATAATACTCTCTAAGGATAGCTACAGTGTCAAGTCAACTGATTTAAAAATGGCAAATCAATTTAATAGCTTCTTTTCATCGGCTGGTGCTAACCTTGCCAATAAAATCCCACAGACTCAGACACATATCAATACATATCTCTCAGGCAGCTATCCAAACTCTCTTCTCCTTTCACCAGTCAGCCCGACAGATGTTGTGTCCACCATACACTCACTAAAAACCAAAGCTGGGAACATCAGTGAAATCCCATCCACTGTATACAAGAGCGCCTCCCATGCCCTTGCGCCACCCATAGCTCTGCTGTTCAACAAATCCCTAGAGTGTCATACCTTCCCTGATATCCTTAAAAAAGCAAGAGTAACACCAGTTCATAAAGGAAGCAATCCGGCAGACATAAACAATTATAGACCAATATCAAACCTACCCATACTATCAAAAATATTTGAAAAAATTATCTACAAACAGCTCTACTCCTACCTCGTAAAATTTGACATACTCAGCCCCTGTCAGTTTGGCTTCTGCTCCCAAAAGAGTACCAACGATACAATTATTAGTCTCCTTGATATAATTTACTCAGCCCTTGACAAAAATGAGTTTCCGATTGGACTCTTCATTGACCTGAGAAAGGCCTTTGATACTGTTAATCACAACTACCTCTTACGTAAACTTCATCATTATGGTGTAACGAGGGGTGGGGGAAATAGCTCTCTTTAGTCCATTAGTTCACCCCCCAGTTAGTCAACTATTCTAGAGTTCCCCCCAGAGTTCCTACTGCAACCTCTCTTGTTCAACACCTTGTAACCCAGGTATTTGATTACCTAGGTGCTACAACTACAAGGCACTGTAACTTGATCAGCTACCCGCAAACTCTAGAGAAACTCCAGAACCATTTCACTGCCACAAACATATACGAGAACCAAAAGGGAAGAAATGGATAATGAAGTAATGAGTGAGGGTTTGGGGTGAGAGAGGTAGGGAGGTGAGAGGAGCGAGGGTCGTCAGTTGAAAGGGAGAGTTTGGAGAGGGGCGGAGGGAGAAGAGAGAGAGTACGGAGATGAGTGGAGGTAGAGCTAGAAGGGTAGGTAGGTAGAAGTACAAAAGTAGATAGTAGAAGTAGTAGCGGTGCCACCATCTATTCTAGACAGTACATACATGACAAGGAATGGAACTTGTCTGTATCAAAAGATGTTATTAGCATATGTCAACGGGAATCATGTTCCAGGCAAGATTCTTTAATCCCATAGTCTCAAGAGTACTCTACACTTTAGTTTGCATATTGTATCCAAAAATCTCAAATCTAGGAACAATTAAAATCAGATTAAAAGTAAGTGAATTTCTCAATAAATTCATCAAGTATATTTAAAAGGATAAATATCATAATTCAAGCAAACAAACTGAAGGTTCACTATTAAATTACAAAGTGAGCCATTACCCAAGAATTTGAGACCATTACCACTGTCTGCCCCTGCTAGTCACACAACACTAGTAAACACGACTAAGTCACCTTCCATGTTCAACTCACCAAGTGTCTGCCAATAGCTGGATAGAGAGGGAGGGGGGGACTGTAGTTGACAGGAACAGTCCCGCCCCGTCCGGCTGACAGCCTCCCTGGCTATGCTGTCCTCTGTTCTGCTCTGCTGGCTGTTCTCCTATTGCTTATCCTCCCGAATCTACAGCTCTCCGAGTATATATTGGGAAACCTAGTAGCTAACTCCGCCCACAAGTAGATAGCCCCAGGCACTCTAGCAAGCCACACCTAAAACTGGAGGTTTGTTTCAAGGCTATCAGGCTACAATTATCAGATTAGCAGAAGCAAGGTGAAATTTGTTTGAGCTGACCTCAGGTCAACTTGAGGTCATTAACGCTTAGAGGTGTGAGTTTCAGGCCGATTGAATGGCGCCTTTCAAATCCTTGTCTGTGACTCATGAACTATATTATATATATATATATATATATATATATATATATATATATATATATATATATATATATATATATATAGGGGTACCACCTTTGGTGCAAGTGTAGGGACCCATAGCCTCGGAGAAGAAAATAAAGAGTACTCAGAGAAGACCTTGTGGATCCTCACTGAATACTTTGATATTTTCTTCTCCTACCACCCCTATTCTTTTGGTATGTGTGTATATTTATCTAACTTTATTTGAAAATGTCATTACACAAAAAAGTTACAATATTGATTACATGCAGGGTGCAAGGCTGCTTGTCACAAGTTGTACAGCTCTTCCAGCTCCTCAGATGGCGGGCAGGAACCATGGATGCAGTGAGCATTTCCTCTCTGGATTGCCACACACTAAGGCGCTGAAAAAGAAAACTGGCAGCTCTAGGGTCTCTAGTTGTTTCTATTAGCTTAGACCCCAACTCCTTCAAAAAGCTAGCAGCACTTTTACCCCAGGCACCAAGTGTCTCTGAGGCAATGGGGGCAAAATTGTAGTGGTGCTCAAGGTCTCTGTATTTACGTGACTTGGCCGCTTCCCGGTGATTGGCAGCTCCTCCTGCTTGTGTAGCACTGAAGTCAACATAGGTATTGGCTAAAGTTGAAATGCAAGTGTAGTCCCACACCAACTGTCTACCATTCTTCCAGGGGTTCACCGTGATTCCGTCTGGGCGACCGACAGGCTCATCAGAGTTGCGGGACATTAGGTAACGGGGCTCTCTCTCAGCTGGACAACCGGGTGTGGTAAGGATTATCTTAATAATGTCATTGACCTCGCCGTGTCTTGCATGCCATCCTCCTGTCCTTTGGCAGAGAAGGCCATGCCGTCCGTATCTGTCGGCCTCTGCCTCGCCGCAAATACACCTGTATTCGGTGTAGATTGGGGCAGCGAGGCGGAGAGCCACGGCAATTCAGAGGGCCTGCGGTGTGAGACGGGTGCCGGTTGCTGACATTGGGGTTGCTAATAGGAAATCACCTGCATGGGGAGCATATTTATATAAATATATATATATATATATATATATATATATATACAGTACAACCTCGATTCAACGTACCCCGATTCAACGAATTTCCGGCTAGTTCGCACACTTTTCAGGCCGAATTTACTCACCCGGTTCGACGAACAATGGTTCGCCGAAGCGAGGGATGTTCGGATTTGCTTACGATGTCCAGACAGAGTTCACAGACTGGTGGAAAACTTTCCCATTCTATAACAGATTACAATTAATAATTCTCTCTTATGACAAGTTGGATCACACAAGTGGATCACACAAGTGGACCACACAAATGGACCACACATGTGGACCACAAGTGGTCCACAAGCTTACGATTTTGGGACAGAGTTCACAGAGTGATGGAAAACTTTCTCATTCTATCACAGATTACATACAATTAATAATTCCTTCATAAGAAGTTGGATCACACAAGTGAACCATATGAACCAAACACCAGCCAAAATGGTCCACACAAACATCAGCCAGAGTGATCCACACAAGTGAACAACTGAGTTTCCATGATTTTCGTTCACTGATTTGGGGCACACGTATCTTTGTACATTAATTTAAAGGATGAAGCGTGATTACCTAGCTACATGTGGTAAAATCTCCTTATAGACATTTTCTGTGATGAAACAAGATGAGTGAGGGTGGACAGATAAGAGAATACTGTACTGTAAACCTCACTTTACAGTGAGGTTTCACTAACTTTCGTCTGTGTGTCGTCATAGTTCAGTGACCCATGACTTTCGAAAGTTTCATATTAATAAATAATTTCTAAAACCAGTGTTTTAATAGCTTTTTATTATCCTAATTAAACTAAACTAAATAAAACCGAAAATATGATGTAACATGATAGACATCTGCTCTTTGAGAAATTACTGTATGTTATTGGAACAACTCTAGCGTGAGTGGACGGGTCTATTCCCTGTACACACACCATGCTTGTTTCATCCCGCCCTCCCTCTCTCCCCCTCCCTCCCTCCCTCTCTCCCCCTCCCTCCCTCCCTCCCTCTCCCCCTCTCTCTCTCTCTCTCTCCCCCTCTATCTCTCTCCCTTTCTCCCCCACCTCTATCTCTCTCTCTCTCTCCCCCCCTCTCTCTCTCTCTCCCCCTCTCTCTCTCTCTCCCCCTCTCTCTCTCTCTCTCTCTCCCCCCTCTCTCTCTCTCTCTCTCTCTCCCCCTCTCTCTCTCTCTCTCTCTCTCTCTCTCTCTCTCTCTCTCTCTCTCTCTCTCTCCCTCTCTCTCTCTCCCCTCTCTCTCTCTCTCCCCTCTCTCTCTCCTCTCTCTCTCTCTCTCTCTCTCTCTCTCTCTCTCTCTCTCTCTCTCTCTCTCTCTCTCTCTCTCTCTCTCTCCATCCATCCATCCCCCTCCCTCCATCCATCCCCTCCATCCATCCATCCCCCTCCCTCCATCCATCCATCCCCTCCCTCCATCCATCCATCCCCTCCCTCCATCCATCCCCTCCCTCCATCCATCCATCCCCTCCATCCATCCATCCCCTCCCATACATCCATCCCCTCCCTCCATCCATCCATTCATCCATCCCCTCCCTCCATCCATCCATCCCCTCCCTCCATCCATCCATCCATCCCCTCCCTCCATCCATCCACCCCCTCCCTCCATCCATCCATCCATCCCCTCCATCCATCCATCCATCCCCTCCATCCATCCATCCATCCCCTCCCTTCATCCATCCATCCATCCCCTCCATCCATCCCCTCCCTCCATCCATCCATCCCCTCCCTCCCACCATCCATCCATCCATCCCCTCCCTCCCACCATCCATCCATCCATCCCCACCATCCATCCATCCATCCCCACCATCCATCCATCCATCCCCTCCCTCCATCCATCCATCCCCTCCCTCCCACCATCCATCCATCCATCCCCTCCCTCCATCCATCCATCCCCTCCCTCCCTCCATCCATCCATCCATCCCCTCCCTCCATCCATCCATCCATCCATCCATCCCCTCCATCCCCTCCCTCCATCCATCCATCCATCCCCTCCATCCATCCATCCATCCATCCCCTCCCTCCATCCATCCATCCCCTCCCTCCATCCATCCATCCCCTCCCTCCATCCATCCATCCATCCATCCATCCATCCATCCATCCATCCCCTCCCTCCATCCATCCATCCATCCCCTCCCTCCATCCATCCATCCCCTCCCTCCATCCATCCATCCATCCATCCATCCATCCATCCATCCATCCATCCATCCCCTCCCTCCATCCATCCATCCATCCCCTCCCTCCATCCATCCATCCCCTCCCTCCCTCCCTCCATCCATCCATCCATCCCCTCCCTCCATCCATCCATTCCCTCCCTCCATCCATCCATCCCCTCCCTCCATCCATCCATCCATCCCCTCCATCCATACATCCATCCCTGCAAACACAAACCAAAACTGTCTCTATTTTCCGCTTGTTACAACTTGTAATAAAGTTGGTACATCTTGGCTTAACGTGTTTATGACGTATTAGAACGTTGATACAACTTGCTATATTGGTTGTTCGAAGCCGCTATATATACAGTGGTACCTCCCATAACAAATTTAATCCGTTCCATGTTCGTCATGTGAAATGGACGTCATACAAAACGAGTGTCCCCCATGTAACCAGTGTGATGCACTGTGTTTATTGTGAAATATCCCCAGTGTGCATGACATCAAATGTTCCCCAAAATATAATTTTTCTTTGTAAAATGATAAATTACCGTCCCTGAACATGTCTATGTAAAAATAATTACCAAATTCCACTTACTTTGGCTGTGAGGGCGTGGACAAGGTGTGCTGTGACGTCATCAGGGGCTGGTCGCCCGTGTGTGAAGCTCCCAGACACGGTCGCGCAGGCCATTCAAGCACCGCGTGTTGCCACAAATATATTTTCAAATATTTTTTCTATGCATTTCCAATGCGGTTTTATTTGTTTCTTTTATAGTATATGATGCATATTTGTGACCTTTACAATATGTATACAGTAGAATGTTCATAATTTTCCATGAAACTGTGATACATGTGTCAGTAATGTGTCCACAATAAATGTTTATTGTCACAATATTACGTGGTAAAAATTCACTAAAATTACAATATGTACAGTTTCACACACTATTTACACAGTAACACACTGTATTACACACTCAGTACTTTGGAGGTGTGTAATAGTCAACGAAGTAGTCCATGGTACACAGCGCGACTTTGCTCTCCTTGCACCAGCTACAGATAGATTTTCGTTTCCTGTTTCATCGTTCTGTGTGCTTGCAAATAACGCACTCGCGTGCACCCTTGGCTTTAGTACTTGTAGGTGGTATGTAGCCAAGCTTGTAAAGCATAAAGTAGTATTGAAACGATTATAGGAAAAGCTCAATTTGTAAGGTAGTCTTGAAAAGATCGCTTTGTAAGGTCCCACACGAAGAGATTCAGCTAGCCTCAAAGAGTGTCCATCAGTCAGGAAGAGATTCAGCTAGCCTCAAAGAGTGTCCATCAGTCAGGAAGAGATTCAGGTATTCTTGAAAATATCAATGAACACCACCACCATGGAAGCCGCTAACACTTTATCTATGCTACTTGTATCAGATGCATCATCACTGAACGCAGAAAACGATTCATCTATGTATCATCTATATACATTAGAGATGGCAAGGGTGGGGCTCAGAGCTACACCTGGATACGCTCGCTGTATCATCCTCATAGGTGCTGTATCACTGGCATCCGACCGTTGTGTTAATCCCTTATTGCGCCTAGCTTCACCAATGTTATGACCCTTATGTTCTTCAAACAATAGGGTCTGAATTGCACCGACTGAGCACAGTCTTTCAACACCGTGTGGGACAGGTGTTTGAGAGCCAGAGGCGCGTGTGCCACAAATGGTTGCTCACGCAGTACTAACCCAGCCAGCAGCCCTTGTCTTTCATATTCGTTCTAGCAAAAGGTTCGTTCAGTGTTTGTTGGGTAGGCTGCTCCATTATGACAATCTTTCTTTGTTTCAAATGTGTTAAATTTGTTTTGTATTTGTCACTTACGTCTCAATAATGGAGCAGCCTACCCGACTAACACTGAACAAACCTTTATGACATTTGTCCATTTTTCAAATTGTTTCAACAGTTCTTTTATTTTTTTTTTTTTTTTTTTTTAAGAAACATGGAGCAGCTGACCTGTAGACCACCGAACGAACCTTTTTGACATTTGTATTGGTTTTCAAAATTCTTCATTTTTTTATTATTTACGTTTTTTGTATGTAAGAAACATGGAGCAGCCTACCTGCCGACCACCAAACGAACCTTTTGCTATAAGACAAATGAAAAATAAATATTGAACACATTTGAAGAAAGGAAAATGTCATAATGGTTTATTCAGTGTATGTAAGGTAGGCTTCTCCATTATTGAGACGTAAATGACAAATAAAAAACAAATGGAACACATTTGAAACAAAGAAAGATTGTTATAATGGAGCAGCCTACCTGCTGAACATCGAACGAACCTTTTTGACATTTATTGTATATCAGACATTTCATTTCTTTTTTCCTACAAAAACGTCAATGCTTTGCGACATCTCAGCATTCACCCTTTTATATCCCACCATCATTAGCATCTTTAAACAAGAACAACATAATTTATGTGCATCGTCGGAGGCGTCTAAGAATGTGCAAGAAGCAGCGCGACCCCACCATGTGGTGTTGACGTTACTCAAACCAGCGTTCGTCACACGGGACAATTTGACGCCGATCGGGCCGTTCGTTACCCAAAATATTCGTCTATTGGGGCAATCGTTATGCGAGGTACTACTGTATATATATATATATATATATATATATATATATATATATATATATATATATATATATATACATATATATATATATATATATATATATATATATATATATATATATATATATATATAATATATATATACAGTACAACCTCGATTCAACGTACTATATGGGCCCACCCCCAGTTCGTTGGAGCGTTGGATTCGTTGCAAGAGGTGACCTTCAAGAGGCGTTTGCGTCAGTCTTTTTTTTTTCTTGTACACAATAAAAATGCATTGTATCATATTACTTACTGTACCTATATTTTACTTCTCTACTAAAAATACTGTAATTCATGTATTTACCTTATTGTTGGAGTTATGTCCATCTTGAAGTTTTGTGAAGTTGTGAATGCTCTACAGTAAATAGGTACTGCAGTGCATTAAGCCGTTAGCACTGTATTATTAAAAGTGGTTTTGCTGTATGTTGAGTACTACAATACAGTTCTTGAAAACTATTGTACATTAGAATTATTGTAACTTTAATTTTAACACTATGTACACACTTGAATTTAACACTTATTCTAATTGTTCACTTCACACACGATGTTTTTAGATGTTTGCATCAGCTTTGCTGGTGCTCGCTGCTGCTGTGTTGGCTTCAGCTGCTTTTGTGCTGGTGCTGGGTACGGCTGTGCTGGTGCTGGGTACAGCTGTGCTGGTGCTGGGTACAGCTGTGCTGGTGCTGGGTATGGCTGTGCTGGTGCTGGGTACGGCTGTGCTGGTGCTGGGTACGGCTGTGCTGGTGCTGGGTACGGCTGTGCTGGTGCTGGGTACGGCTGTGCTGGTGCTGGGTACAGCTGTGCTGGTGCTGGGTACGGCTGTGCTGGTGCTGGGTACGGCTGTGCTGGCTGGTGCTGGGTACGGCTGTGCTGGTGCTGGGTACAGCTGTGCTGGTGCTGGGTACGGCTGTGCTGGTGCTGGGTACGGCTGTGCTGGTGCTGGGTACGGCTGTGCTGGTGCTGGGTACTTCTGTGCTGGTGCTGGGTACGGCTGTGCTGGTGCTGGGTACGGCTGTGCTGGTGCTGGGTACGGCTGTGCTGGTGCTGGGTACGGCTGTGCTGGTGCTGGGTACGGCTGTGCTGGTGCTGGGTACGGCTGTGCTGGTGCTGGGTACGGCTGTGCTGGTGCTGGGAACGTCAACAGTGCCAGTAACATTTTGTATAATCTCATCATCTGTTAAATGACCATTGATTAAATGATTTATTAATTTTATTATTTTGTAGCCGTAGTCACTGAACTGTGGCGACGAATTGAAACGAGAAACGCATGGTGTGTGTGTACAGGGATTAGACCCGTCCACTCGCTCACGCTGGAGTTGTTCCAATAACAAATAATTTCTCAAATAGCAGATGTCTATCATATTACAGTATATTTTCGGTTTTATTTAGTTTAGTTTAATTAGGATAATAAAAAGCTATTAAAGCATTGGTTTTAGAAATGATTTATTAGTCTGAAACTTTCAAAGTCATGGGTCACTGAACTATAACGACACAGACGAAGGAAAACCAAGTGAGGTTTACAGAACAGTATTCCCTTATCTGTCCACCCTCACTCACCTTGTTTTATCACAGAAAATGTCTATAAGGAGATTTTACGACATGTAGCTAGCTAATCACGCTTCAGCCTTTAAATTAATTTACAAAGATACGTCTGCCACAAATCAGTGGGAGGTTGGGAGGGAGGTGGGCAGGCAGAGCTTGTGAGGGAGAGGCAGGGAGGGAGGCAAGCATGGAGGGAGACCGACACGGAGGGAGGCAGGGAAGGAGAGGATGGAGATGGATTGATGGTAGGATGGAGGGAGGGATGGAAGGATGGATGATTTGAGGGTGTGTGTATGGGCTGTAGTGGTGGGGGGGGGGAGGTGTGTCGGTGGTGGTGAAGGGACCGACTCGCTGATAACCCTAACTCTGACCAGTTAACTTTTTTTTTTTAACTTGATTTGTTTCTTCAATTCTGGATGGATGGAGGGAGAAAGGGGATGGATGGATGGAGGGAGGGGATGGATGGATGGATGGATGGATGGATGGATGGATGGAGGGGGGATGGATGGATGGATGGAGGGAGGGGATGGATGGAGGGAGGGGATGGATGGAGGGAGGGGATGGATGGATGGAGGGGATGGATGGATGGATGGAGGGGGGATGGATGGATGGATGGAGGGAGGGGAGGGATGGATGGATGGAGGGAGGGGATGGATGGATAGATGGTGGGAGGGAGGGGATGGATGGATGGAGGGAGGGGATGGATGGAAGGATGGAGGGGGGATGGATGGATGGATGGAGGGAGGGGGATGGATGGATGGAGGGAGGGGATGGATGGATGGATGGAGGGAAGGGATGGATGGATGGATGGAGGGGGGATGGATGGATGGATGGAGGGAGGGGATGGATGGATGGAGGGAGGGGATGGATGGATGGATGGAGGGAGGGGATGGATGGATGGAGGGAGGGGATGGATGGATGGAGGGAGGGGATGGATGGATGGATGGATGGATGGATGGATGGATGGATGGATGGATGGAGGGGAGGGAGGGGATGGAGGGGATGGATGGATGGAGGGGATGGATGGATGGATGGATGGATGGATGGAGGGGATGGATGGATGGATGGATGGATGGATGGATGGATGGATGGAGGGAGGGAGGGGATGGATGGATGGAGGGATGGAGGGAGGGATGGAGGGAGGGGATGGATGGATGGATGGTGGGAGTGAGGGGATGGATGGATGGAGGGAGGGGATGGATGGATGGAGGGGATAGATGGATGGATGGATGGAGGGAGGGGATGGATGGATGGATGGAGGGGATGGATAGATGGATGGATGGATGGATGGATGGATGGAGGGAGGGGATGGATGGATGGATGGATGGAGGGAGGGAGGGGATGGATGGATGGATGGAGGGAGGGGATGGATGGATGGATGGAGGGAGGGGATGGATGGATGGATGGAGGGGATGGATGGAGGGAGGGGGATGGATGGAGAGAGAGAGAGAGAAAAAAAAAGAGAGAGAGAGAGAGGGGGGGGAGAGAGAGAGAGAGAGAGAGAGAGAGAGAGAGAGAGAGAGAGAGAGAGAGAGAGAGAGAGAGAGAGAGAGAGAGGGGGGGAGAGAGAGAGAGAGGGGGGAGAGAGAGAGAGAGAGGGGGAGAGAGAGAGAGGGGAGGGGAGAGAGAGAGAGAGAGAGAGAGAGAGAGAGAGAGAGAGAGAGAGAGAGAGAGAGAGAGAGAGAGAGAGAGGAGAGAGAGAGAGAGAGAGAGAGAGAGAGAGGGGGAGAGAGAGGGGGAGAGAGAGAGGGGGAGAGAGAGAGAGAGAGAGAGAGAGAGGGAGAGGGAGAGAGAGAGAGAGAGAGAGAGAGAGAGAGAGAGAGAGAGAGAGAGAGAGAGAGAGAGAGAGAGAGAGAGGGAGGGAGGGGGAGGGAGGGGGAGAGAGGGAGGGAGGGAGGGAGGGAGGGATGAAACAAGCATGGTGTGTGTACAGGGATTAGACCCGTCCACTCACGCTAGAGTTGTTCCAATAACATACAGTAATTTCTCAAAGAGCAGATGTCTATCATGTTACAGCATATTTTCGGTTTTATTTAGTTTAGTTTAATTAGGATAATAAAAAGCTATTAAAACACTGGTTTTAGAAATTATTTATTAATATGAAACTTTCAAAAGTCATGGGTCACTGAACTATGACGAAACACAGACGAAAGTGAGTGAAACCTCACTGTAAAGTGAGGTTTACAGTACAGTATTCTCTTATCTGTCCACCCTCACTCATCTTGTTTCATCACAGAAAATGTCTATAAGGAGATTTTACCACATGTAGCTAGGTAATCACGCTTCATCCTTTAAATTAATGTACAAAGATACGTGTGCCCCAAATCAGTGAACGAAAATCATGGAAACTCAGTTGTTCACTTAAGTGGATCACTGGCTGGTGTTTGTGTGGACCATTTTGGCTGGTGTTTGTGTGGACCATTTTGGCTGGTGTTTGGTTCATATGGTTCACTTGTGTGATCCAACTTCTTATGAAGGAATTATTAATTGTAATCTGTGATAGAATGAGAAAGTTTTCCACCACTCTGTGAACTCTGTCCCAAAATCGTAAGCTTGTGGACCACTTGTGGTCCACATGTGTGGTCCACTTGTGTGATCCACTTGTGTGATCCACTTGTGTGATCCAACATGTCATATGAGAGAATTATTAATTGTAATCTGTTATAGAATGGGAAAGTTTTCCACCAGTCTGTGAACTCTGTCTGGACATCGTAAGCAAATCCGAACATCCCTCGCTTCGGTGAACCATTGTTCGTCGAACCGGGTGAGTAAATTCGGCCTGAAAAGTGTGCGAACTAGCCGGAGATTCGTTGAATCGGGGTACGTTGAATCGAGGTTGTACTGTATATATATATATACATATTAAATACAAAACAAAACACCTTTACGGTGTTACAATGGAATCCGAGGCCATGCCCTGGACTATATCCAATCCTATCATAGTGATAGACACCAATGTGTAGCCATCAATGATATAACCTCTTCCACTCTACCAATAACCGTTGGAGTGCCACAGGGCAGCATCTTGGGACCTCTCCTATTTCTTATATACATCAACGATGTGCCTAATGTCTCTAACATTCTCAAACCTATATTGTTTGCTGATGATACTACCCTCATCTATTCTAACCCCAACCTACATACACTAAATAATGTTGGTAATAATGAACTAAAAAAAAGTCCACTATGGATGTCAATCAACAAACTATCACTTAACATAGAGAAGACCTACTACATCTTATTTGGTAGCAAATCAACAAATGCAATTCAGCTTCAGATAGACAATGTTAACATTAGTAATAAAAATGATGGAAAGTTTCATGGCCTATTCTTAGACAAGAGACTCAACTTCAGCACCCACATACAACACATAACTAAGAAAGTCTCTAAAACAGTTGGTATACTCTCCAAAATCAGATATTATGTACCTAACTCTGCTCTCATCTCACTATATTATGCACTTATCTATCCCTATCTTAATTATGGTATCTGTACATGGGGTTCAACCACTGCAAACCACCTCAAGTCCATCATTACCCAGCAAAAATCTGCTATCAGAATAATAACCAATTCTGCTTTCAGACAACACTCAGCCCCCTTGTTTAACTCCCTAAACATGCTAAATATAATCTCACTCCACACATTCTCTTTTGTCAACTACATTTACAAAACCCTGTTCTTAAATGCAAATCCTGCACTGAAACTCTCCCTGGACAGATGTAATAGGACCCATTATTACCACACCAGAAATAAATATCTCTGTGATATCCCCAGAGTCAAACTTAATCTGAGTAAACACTCTATACAAATAGAGGGACCTAGTCTATGGAACTCACTCCCTAATGAATTGAAAAGCTGTCCAACTTTTGCGTCATTCAAAAACAATACTAAAAAGTACCTAATTTCATCTTCATAGTTTTCTACCTTGTTGCTTTAAAATTGCACTGTATCTAGTGCTACCCAATCTCCCAATCTTGATGTACCCAATCCAAACAACTTTACCATTGTGATCATTGCTGTCTTTTTATGTGCTATCAATATGCTGTATCGTGCCTAATAATCTTTGTTTAAATTACCAATCAAGCTGTCAATGCAATCTATCAGAGCGTTAATATACCAATGTGCTTTAATATACTAATCTCTCTCATCTCATTTTTTTCTTGCAATGTATCTGTTATCATTTTATTAATTCTGCTAGAATTTACCTATTTTAATTATCTGTTAGATTAAGGACCTACCTGAAACGCTGTGCGTATTAGCGGCTTTACAAGATTGTAAATACCATGCTATGTATTCTCACAAACCCAATGTACCTTCTTGTGTATAAATAAATAAATAAATAAATAAATAAATAAATATATATATATATATATATATATATATATATATATATATATATATATATATATATATATATATATATTTATGATCAAATATGACCGAAAAAGTAAGATTAATAATTCTAACATGAATTTTCTCGATCTTTCTTACGTTTCTTTTCACTGTTGATGGTAATTCAAAAGTCAATTCTCCAAAATTCATTTTTATTTCTAGTCTGACGCGACACTTGAGCGCGTTTCGTAAAACTTATTACATTTTCAAAGACTTTAGTTTACACACACACACACAACTTTAACTGAATAGAGCTTAAACATCTTCGAGTTTTTATACCTACATTTGGGTGAGGTGACATGTTACAATAGTTTTGGATGAGGTGAAAATAAACTTTTAACACAAGACAGGACACGAAACAATTGGTATTAAAGGTAGGCAACTGCAGAAGGCCTATTTTTATTAGCCCATATTTCTTGATGCTTCTATATTGGAGCGGAGTCTTGAAGTGGGTAGAAAATAGTTGTGTATTAATTGGCTGTTGATTGCTGGTGTTGACTTCTTGATGTGTAGTGCCTCGCAGATGTCAAGCCGCCTGCTATCGCTGTATCTATCGATGATTTCTGTGTTGTTTGCTAAGATTTCTCTGGTGATGGTTTGGTTGTGGGAAGAGATTATATGTTCCTTAATGGAGCCCTGTTGCTTATGCATCGTTAAATGCCTGGAAAGAGATATTGTTGTCTTACCTATATACTGAGTTTTTTGAGGCTTACAGTCCCCAAGAGGGCATTTGAAGGCATAGACGACGTTGGTCTCTTTTAAAGCGTTCTGCTTTGTGTCTGGAGAGTTTCTCATGAGTAGGCAGGCCGTTTTTTTGGTTTTATAGTAAATTGTCTGTTGTATCTTCTGATTTTTGTCTGTAGGTATAACGTTTCTACTAACAATATCTTTCAGGACCCTTTCCTCCGTTTTATGGGCTGTGGAAAAGAAGTTCCTGTAAAATAGTCTAATAGGGGATATAGGTGTTGTGTTAGTTGTCTCTTCAGAGGTTGCATGGCGTTTCACTTTCCTACTTATGATGTCTTCCACGAAACCATTGGAGAAGCCGTTGTTAACTAGGACCTGCCTTACCCCACAGAGTTCTTTGTCGACTTGCTTCCATTCTGAGCTGTGGCTGAGAGCACGGTCGACATAAGCATTAACAACACTCCTCTTGTACCTGTCTGGGCAGTCACTGTTGGCATTCAGGCACATTCCTATGTTCGTTTCCTTAGTGTAGACTGCAGTGTGGAAAACTCCGCTCCTTTCCATGACTGTTACATCTAGAAAGGGCAGCTTCCCATCCTTCTCCATCTCGTAAGTGAAACGCAACACAGAATTCTGCTCAAATGCCTCCTTCAGCTCCTGCAGATGTCTGACATCAGGTACCTGTTTAAAAATGTCGTCAACATACCTGCAGTATATGGCCGGTTTCAAGTTCATGTCGACTAAGACTTTTTGCTCGATGGTACCCATGTAGAAGTTTGCAAACAGGACACCTAGGGGAGAACCCATGGCGACCCCATCTACTTGCTTATACATGTGTCCATCCGGGCTCAAGAAAGGTGCCTCTTTAGTACAAGCCTGGAGTAGTTTCCTTAGAATGTTTTCTGGTATGTCAAGAGGAGTACAGGCTGGATCACGATACACTCTGTCGGTTATCATCCCGATTGTTTCATCCACAGGTATGTTGGTAAACAGTGATTCTACGTCCAACGAGGCTCTTATCCCTGTGGCCCATGTTCCCCGCAGTAAGTCAACAAATTCCTTTGGAGACTTCAGGCTGAAGGCGCAAGGGACATAAGGAGTCAGCAAGGCCGTTGAGTCGTTTCGCCAGTCTGTACGTGGCTGTGGGTATCTGGCTGATGATTGGCCGAAGTGGGTTTTCAGGCTTGTGTGTCTTGACATTTCCATACGCATATCCAGGTTTATATTGCCCAATAACCTTTGGCAGGTGGAGTCCGGATTTCTTGGCGTTCACAGTTTCGATCAATTTGTTGACCTTTGCTTTCAATTCGGCTGTAGTTTCCTTCGTTACCCTTTGGAATTTAGTTTGGTCAGAGAGTATGAGGTTCATTTTCGCCAGATATTCGTCTTTTTTAAGAATGACGTATATTGGCGATTTGTCACCTCTCCTGACAACTATCTCCTTGTTCTCACGAAGGCTCTTAGCTGCCACTTTGAGCTCGGGGGGCAGTATGGTGCTTCTGTAGTTGCCTCGATTCTTTCCTCCTTCCGCAATAAGTCTGCTTGTAAGGTATCTATGGTGGTGACCTTTTGTGTCTCGAGGTCGAATATGTCGTCCAACACAATCTCCAACTCCACTTTCCGGGCCATCTCACTCGGTCTGGACATAACGTGACAGTTTATACCCAGATTTTGGAGAGTGACTTGGTCCTCAGTGAGGTTGATTCCTGCAAGGTTCAGGAAGCCATCTCTTGGTCGTGGAATTGCCATAGGTCCTCCATATAACGTTGTTAGTTTCTTGATTATCCTTGTTTCAGTGCTGAGGTGATGTCGGTCTGTAAGGATGTCGAGGTGTTGTTCAATGCGAGTACGGAGACTTTCGTCGATGTTGCTGTTTCTCCATTCGTTTGTAGCATGAAGTAGTTGCGTTTTTTCATTACCATCAACAGTGAAAAGAAACGTAAGAAAGATCGAGAAAATTTGTGTTAGAATTATTAATCTTACTTTTTCGGTCATATTTAATAATATATGTCACATATATAAGCCCCATAATTTTGAGCATAGCGATAAACCCTGAGCGCTCCATCGCCTAGTGCCCAAAATTTGCTCAACTTCCCAGCTCCATCATGGCTAAAGTATGTCACATACAATATTTATTTTTTAGTTTCCCGTGATCAGAGACTTTATTTTAACATTAGAAGAGAAAAAAAATTTTGCCAAGAATTTATTTCCTGCACACAGGGGGGGGGTGCCATATTTGGAGCCCGAGCAACACAGTGACTAATAAGGATACAAAGTATGCTCTTGGACGCAAGTTCGAATCCTCGTCACGGCCCTTGTGGATTTGTTCATACAAAGGCTAGTAGAACACTAGAAAACTTCAAGAAATATTCAATTAAAGATGCAATTTACAACTAGGCCAAAGAATGGAGCGAGTTAAAGGTCACCACATTAAAGAATGCATGGAATAAAATTCTGAGTCCGGTACCTGGTTAGAATGAAGATGAAGATGACTATGATTTTGAGGGCTTTGATAATGCGATTTTTGAGACATTCAGAGATGCAGGTGAGGAAGATTTGCAACTTTCTGATGTGAATGCATGGTTAGATAATGATGGTGATGATCCAGGTTATGGTGAATTAACTGATAATGAGATTATCTAGTCTGTTACTGATAATAATGATGAAGATGTGGAAGAGGAAGATGACAGTAAGTTATCTATTCCATATGCTGCATCATTGCAAAAGGTTAATGATCTGCTTGATTTGGTTGTTGTAACTGATAATGAAGAGCTGACAGATTATTACCTGCACCTAAAGGACATGAAAGATATTATAATGAAGCTCACAACAAAGAAACAATCTATGATTCCAAAGTTTTTGGTACGATTTCACAGTAGGCCTACAGGACCAGCACCCAGCACTAGCAAAGACTCACCTTCTGAGGATGCCCAGGCAACTGGACCAGCACCCAGCACTAGCAAGGACACACCTTCTGAGGATGCCCAGGTAACTGGACCAGCACCTAGCACTAGCAAGGACACACCTTCTGAGGATGTCCAGGCAACTGGACCAGCACCCAGCACTAGCAAGGACACACCTTCTGAGGATGTCCAGGCAACTGGACCAGCACCCAGCACTAGCAAGGACTCACCTTCTGAGGATGCCCAGGCAACTGGACCAGCACCCAGCACTAGCAAGGACACACCTTCTGAGGATGCCCAGGCAACTGGACCAGCGCCCAGCACTAGCAAGGACTCACCTTCCAAGGATGCCCAGGCAACTGGACCAGCACCCAACACTAGCCATAACTTACCTGGGAGTACCAATTGAGCTGTACAACACAGTTCTAATGACATTAAATGTACAAAGTGTAGTTTATATGATATACGTGTACTGCAGTAGTGTGATTCTAGTGGTCTGTACTTTATGTACAGACTGTAGTGTATAATGTACATTTATTAGAAAAGTTACTGTTCTTTAAACAATTTATATTCATATGTGTGGCACTCTCAGGATATTAAGGCTAACAAAGTTTGCACTACACAACTCAACTGGTAAGGTAAGTACAGTACTGTACTGTAGCATGCCATATCAATTTATTTCATTGCAATACAAATTCTTTATTATTTAAATTTTTCATAAGGCAAATGTGTACTGGCATATGTATTATTAATTTTTTTTTTCGGGGGGGGGGGGGGGGGGTCCTTTATGATCTTGGTTATTTGAAACTGTTGGCCAAATTAACCTTAAATTATAGTATGTTACTCTATGTTCTGATATGTTCAAAGAAAATGTTATGAGGAATAGTTCACTTGCTTTTCTAAATTACACCTTGTATTTCCATTCTGTAATTAATGTAAATAAACTACGGTACTGTTGCTAGAACTACTGACTCCATAATGTAATAGTCTATGCTTGTCATCCTTAAGTATCACCTTCTTTGTATTAATTTTTTATTTTCCTTGAACATTCTCATTTTGTTAGCTTACTTCTCTAATAGTATTAAGTGTTTTATCCCATCACAACTTTAATTAAAAAATTTCTATATTATTATTAATTTTGCCCGAAACGCTTTGCGTAATAGTGGCTTCATTAGTATGTGTAACTTCTGTCCCTTCAATTGAACAATATTCTTATGTTCTTTGTACACACAATCTTTTGAATAAATAATAATATTATTATTATTATTTACACAGAAAATCACACTAAAGTGATATACATCAATGAGAAAATTCCCTCGGGCTGTTAGATGATGCAAACCTGCAATGTTTGCATTACCTCACAGCCTCAGTGGATTGTTCATTGATGTATATCACCTTAGTGTGGTTTTCTGTGTATCTGAAGTTGTGCATACAATGTTGAACTACAGTACTTTATCCATCACCCAAGTGCTTGGGGTCTTAAATAAAACTTGGACTGGCTTCAGGACTGTGATATCAGGATATCACAGACTTCCTGTGATATTAGTAGAAATCCGATTGTAAGAAAGTCAGTGGTGGTACAGTAGTAGAGTATGCAGCTGGCAATGCCTTGGTCATGGGTTTGACACACTACACAGTCCCAGTGAAATTTCTTCTTATTATTATTATTATTATTATTATAAAAGTTATCATTATTCGATAGGCCAATGTCCACACCCCAACAATGCCAGGCATATAATTTACCCCAACAATTCCACTGGCCAACGTCCACACCTCTAACAATTCTATAGTCCTATTTCCATACCCCAACATTTTTGTTGAAGAAAAAAAAAACATGCTGTTTGTTGACCAACTTGTATATTGGCTATTTTCTACCATGTTCCCCCCCTTTTTTCATCTTTTATTATTTTTATTTTTTTCTTTCAATGCAATTATACTTTAAGCTTAATTACTATTAAGTTTTAGTCTAAGTGTTTTTTTTTCCCCACCTCTCCTTGCCCGGAACGCTATGCGTACTAGTGGCTTTAGGTATTGTATGTACTACCTCCATCATTAAATCAAACAGAATGTTTGTACTGTAACTCTGCAACTATGTACTGTATGTACTGTTCCTAAATAAATTTTTATTATTTTTATTATTAACAATTGTATGTTGGGGGTGTAAGACAATGTTGGAGCAGACAATGGTGGAGCAGAAAGCTCAGTACTCACTTCCCCCCTTCAGAGCAGGAGAGATTGCTGAAATAGAGGGAATACAGAGAACATATACGGCACGCATCGTTGAGATAAAACACCTAAATTATTCGGATCGTCTCAAAGCTCTCTGAATGTACTCTCTAGAAAGGAGACGAGAGAGATACCAAATAATATACACATGAAAAATACTGGAGGGCCAGGTCCCAAATCTACACAGTAAAATAACAACGTACTGGAGTGAATGATATGGAAGAAACTGCAGGATTGAACCAGTGAAGAGCAGAGGTGCCATAGGCACAATCAGAGAACATAAGAACATAAGAGCAAAGGCAACTGCAGACGGCCTAGTGGCCCATACGAGGCAGCTCCTATCTATAACCACCCAATCCCACTCATTTACATGTCCAACCCACGCTTGAAACAATCGAGGGACCCCACCTCCACCACGATACGCGGTAAATCAACAAATCAAATCAATCAACAACCCTGTTACCGAACCAGTATTTTCCCAAGTCTTTCCTAAATCTAAATTTATCCAATTTATACCCATTGTTTTGTGTTCTGTCTTGTGCTGATACTTTTAATACCCTATTAATATCCCCTTTGTTGTATCCATTCATCCACTTGTAAACCTCTATCATGTCACCCCTAACTCTTCGCAGTATAAACATCAGAGGTCCACGGTTGTTCAACGTTCTCCCAGTGACTATAAGAAATATTGCCGGAACAACCGTGGACATCTTCAAGAGAAAACTGGACTGTTTTCTAAGATAAGTTCCGAATCAGCCGGGCTGTGGTGGGTATGTGGCCCTGCGGGCCGCTCCAAGCAACAGCCTGGTGGACCAAACTCTCACAAGTCGAGCCTAGCCTCGGGCCGGGCTTGGGAAGTAGAAGAACTCCCAGAACCCCATCAAGCAGGTATCAAGCAGGTAATGCACTCAAGTACTTACGGAGGATGACGAGAGTGCGAGGAACAAGGTGGTCAGGTGGAGCCAGTGACTCCTTCCTTCACAGTTTCGTCTCTCCCTCGTGGTATATCCTCAATGTCTTCAGTGGTGTGGCCTCACCACACACTTACACTGCCATAAGTGTCCTGAGAGTACTGTGGGAGGGACAATTTGGCGGGTATTGTGGACACAGGTCTTTAAGACAGGCGAACTTCACGAGTCGTGGAGACGTCTATAGCAACCTTTGTTGTGATGACGTCACTCGCTCGCTCGCTTACTCGCCACGTCGCTCTTCCCATTTTCTTTGGTTACTGATCTTTGCCGACGTTTAATTTACTTGAGACACTAATATTGGTGGCCTCAACGAGGACAGGAAGTTGGCGACTTGTCAAAGGTCCTACCCATTTGCCTGGACGATCTTTTCTATCTGTATTTTAAAACCCAGTAGAGTTTTGCCGTTTACCTTACCTACTCTTTGGCTGGTAGGCTGTTCCACGGGTTTACCACCATACGGGAGAAAAAGCCTCTCCTGTTTTCTGTCCTACATTGTGGCTTGTTGAGCTTGAACCCGTTGCTCCTCGTTCGTGTTACATCTGACCTTTTGAAGAAAGTGTCCGGATCAACATCGTCCAAATTGTTGAGTATTTTAAGTGTTTCGATGAGCTCCGCCCTGTCGTGCCTGGTTTACGGTGTTGTTTGGCCAGTGGCCCTCAACCCTTCCTGATACGAGAGATGACTAAGCTCTGGTATGATTTTTGTTGCCCGGTGTTGCATCTTCTCCAGATCAGCTATGTCTTTCTGAAGATAAGGTCTCAATGCCTGTATACAATAATCCAGGTCAGGCGCACCAGAGACTTATACAATTGAAGGACTACTTTAGTTTCCTTGAAAGTAAAGGCACGCTTGATTATTCCCAAGGTTTGGTTCGCTTTTTTTTACTGCCGCTCCCACTTGTTGTGCAACTTTTAGTGAATGATGGATTCTGATTCCAATGTCGCATTCTTCGTCTATCTGTTGTAAGGTAAAGCTGGCAATTTGGTAGTTGTGACGTGGAATGTTATGCCCTACAGGCAAGGTCTTGCATTTATCGACAAGCACAAATACATAGTTGAGATAAGGATAGATAAGGGAGTAATAGAGAGTCACCAGGGCAGGGCGTGGTACATAATACACGTAACACCCAGAACACCCTACTGCTGTTAGCTTCCTCAACTGTATGAATTCCTGCCTCCTCATACCCTTAATCACTAGACCTACTAGAATCACTGATAGCACTGCCACGACTCTAGATCACATCTGGACCAACATAACCTCTCCGCTTACTTCAGGTATAATCACCGATAGCACTACAGACCACTACCCCACATTTCTCTTAACTAACATTAGCAAACCACCTCTAGAAACAAGGGAGTTAAGCTTTAGGCTGCACAATGAAACTGCTATAAACAATTTTATAACTGCTGCTGATAATGTCAACTGGGAGTCCGAGTTAGGTAACATAGGGGACATCAACCTAGCAGTGCAATCTTTTCTACAAACAACTCTTAGCCTTTATAACACCCACTGTCCTAGGCTTACAAAACAAGTCACAAGCAAAAGGCTTAACAATCCTTGGCTTACAAAGGGAATACTGAAATCCATTAACAAAAAAACACGACCTTGAGAAGAAGTATAGGTTAGGAATTGTCTCCAAAGAATTCTCAAAGAATTACTCATTATTGCTAACTAAGATAATTAGACGAGCCAAAACTAATTACTACGAAGATAAATTTACTCAAATAAAGAGCAACATTAAACAAACTTGGAGCACAATTTCACAAATATTGGGATCAAAGAAATCTTTAAATAACAAACCGACTCTCCTGTCTAATAACGATGGTCAGCTTTCAGCCTCTGATTCTGCTATTGAGTTCAATAGGTTCTTCTCTTCCATTGGTTCATCCCTTGCAAATGATATTCCATCTTCCAGTACTGACATTAAGGACTATCTTACAGGTAACTATCCACAGTCTCTGTACCTAAAGCCTATTAATTCCACTGACGTCAATGAGATAATCCTTTCCCTTAAAACCAAGTCTAGTGCCCTTGAGGAGATACCAACTTTAATATACAAAAAAGCCTCCAGATCTTTAGCCCCTGCTATTGCTTTGCTCTTCAACAAGTCACTTGAACTCCAAACCTTTCCAGATATTCTAAAAAAAGCGAGAGTAACGCCTGTCCACAAATGTGGTGATCCCACAGATGTTAACAACTACAGACCTATATCAATCCTGCCAAACTTGTCAAAAAATTTTGAAAAACTTATATACAAGCAGCTTTACTCATATCTAGCCAAACTCAATATACTTAGCCCTTGCCAATATGGCTTCAGACCCAAAAAAAGCACTAACGATGCACTCATTAGTATGCTTAACTCGATTCATACAGCCCTTGATAAAAAGGAGCTCCCTGTTGGGTTATTTGTGGACCTGCGTAAAGCTTTTGATACTGTCAACCACCATAACCTTCTTCTTAAATTACATCATTATGGAGTCAGAGGGCACTCCCTACAATACCTCGAGTCCTACCTTACTGACAGGCTCCAATATGTTTCTGTGAATAATACAATTTCTCCCACCCTACCCATCAACATTGGTGTTCCTCAGGGCAGCATACTTGGCCCTCTCCTCTTTCTCATCTACATTAATGACCTTCCAAATGCCTCCCAACACCTCAAACCAATTCTATTTGCTGACGACACAACCTTCATTTACTCCAGTCCTGACCCTCTTGCTCTAAATGCCACAGTAAATACTGAGCTAAATAAAGTCCATCATTGGCTAACTGCCAACAAACTCACCCTTAACATTGACAAAACCTTCTATATTCTGTTTGGCAATAAATCCTCTAGTCTTATAAATCTCAAAATAAACAATACCCAAATTTGTAACAAATTAGATGGCAAATTCCTTGGCATTCTCATTGACAACAAGCTGAATTTCCAGGGACACATTCTAAATATATCAAAAAAAGTTTCAAAAACTGTGGGCATTCTTTCTAAGATCAGATATTATGTACCACGCCCTGCTCTGGTGACTCTCTATTACTCCCTTATCTATCCTTATCTCAACTATGGTATTTGTGCTTGGGGTTCTACTACCCAAAATCACTTACGTCCTCTAATTACCCAACACAAAGCCGCTATTAGAACAATATCCAACTCTGGCCCCAGACATCACTCGGTACCCCTACTCAAATCTCTTAATATGTTAGATATTAAGTCACTGCACATTCTCTCATGTGTATTATACATATATAAAACGCTAAACTATAATGCCAATCCTGATCTTAAAAGCTTCATAGAAGGTTGTAACAGAACCCATGAGCACCACACCAGAAATAAATACAGTTTTGATATTCCTAGAGTACGTCTTAATCAAACTAGAAATGCTCTGCAAATCAAGGGGCCCAGAATGTGGAATGACCTTCCCAACCATGTTAAAGACTGTACCTCTCTCAACCAGTTTAAGATAAAAACTAAACACTACCTAATAAATTCCCTGTAATCTACCTCACTCCTCTATTGTCAACCCATGTCTGTTATTTTCTTTTTTTTTCTTTTTTGTAATCAACACTGTTTGTCAACCTATTGTATTTGTGCTGCTTTTTCAGTCATGTTCCCCCTTTTTTTTATCTTTATTTGTATTTGTTCTCAACATCTTTTATTCTTTATGCTCAATTAGTATTAAGTTCTAGATATTAATGTTTTTCTTGCCCGAAACGCATTGCGTAATAGTGGCTTTAGGCATTGTATGTACTAGCTCTATCTATATATCAATCCATTAATGTAACATCACTTGTATGTATATACCTTACCTGAATAAACATCTGAATCTGAATCTGAATAATATCTGATCTTAGAAAGAATGCCCACAGTTTTTGAAACTTTTTTTGATATGTTTAGAATGTGTCCCTGGAAATTCAGCTTGTGGTCAATGAGAATGCCAAGGAATTTGCCATCTAATTTGTTACAAATTTGGGTATTGTTTATTTTGAGATTTATTTGATTAGAGGATTTATTGCCAAACAGAATATAGAAAGTTTTGTCAATGTTAAGGGTGAGTTTGTTGGCAGTTAGCCACAGATGGACTTTATTTAGCTCAGTATTTACTGTGGCATTTAGAGCAAAGGGATCAGGACTGGAGTAAATGAAGGTTGTGTCGTCAGCAAATAGAATTGGTTTGAGGTGTTGGGAGGCATTTGGAAGGTCATTAATGTAGATGAGAAAGAGGAGAGGGCCAAGTATGCTGCCCTGGGGAACACCAATGTTGATGGGTAGGGTGGGAGAAATTGTATTATTCACAGAAACATATTGGAGCCTGTCAGTAAGGTAGGATTTGAGGTATTGTAGGGAGTGTCCTCTGACTCCATAATGATGTAATTTAAGAAGAAGGTTTTGGTGGTTTGTATGATTAACTTGATACATGCAGCTCTTGATAAAAATGAGTTCCCTGTTGGGTTATTTGTGGACCTGTGTAAGGCTTTTGACACTGTCGACCACCAAAACCTTCTTCTTAAATTACAACATTATGGAGTCAGAGGTCACTCCCTGCAATACCTCAAATCCTACCTTACTGACAGGCTCCAATATGTTTCTGTGAATAATTCAATTTCTCCCACCCTACCCATCAACATTGGTGTTCCCCAGGGCAGCATACTTGGCCCTCTCCTCTTTCTCATCTACATTAATGACCTTCCAAATGCCTCCCAACATATCAAACCAATTCTATTTGTTGACGATACGACCTTCATTTACTCCAGTCCTGACCCCCTTGCTCTAAATGTCACAGTGAATACTGAGCTAAATAAAGTCCATCACTGGCTAGCTGCCAACAAAGTCACCCTCAATATTGACAAAACTTTCTATATTTTGTTTGGCAATAAATCCTCAAATCAAATAAATCTCAGGATTAACAATACCCAAATTTGTAACAAAGTAGATGGCAAATTCCTTGGCGTTCTCATTGATCGCAAGCTGAATTTCCAGGGACACATTCTAAATATATCCCCCCAAAAAATAAAAAACTGTTGGCATTCTTCCTAAGATCAGATAATATGTACCTCGCCCTGCCCTGGTGACACTCTATCACTCTCTCATCTATCCTTATCTCAGCTATGGTATTTGTGCTTGGGGTTCTACTACCCAAAATCATTTACGTCCTCTAATTACTCAACACAAAGCTGCTATTAGGACAATATCCAACTCTGGTCCCAGACAGAACTCGGTACCCTTACTCAAATCTCTGAATATGCTAGATATTAAGTCACTGCACATCCTCTCATGTGTATTTTATATATATAAAACGCTGAACTGTAATGTCAATCCTGACCTTAAAAGCTTCCTAGAAGGTTGTAACAGGTCCCATGAGCACCACACCAAAAAGAAATACTTATTTGATATTCCAAGAATACGACTTAGTCAAAGTAGAAATGCTTTACAAATCAAGGGACCCAGAATGTGGAATGACCTTCCCAACTATGTTAAGGACTGTACCACTCCCAACCAGTTTAAGATAAAAACTAAGTACCACCTAATTAACTCAATGTAACCTACCTCATCCCTAAATGTCAACCCTTGTCTACTACTTTAAACAATGCTGTTTGTTGACCAAATTGTATTTTTGTTTTTTTTCTGACATGTTCCCCCCCCCTTTTTCATTTTATCTTATTTTTCTCAACACAATTTATACTTTAATCTCAATTAGTATTAAGTTTTAGTCTTAGTGTTTTTCCTGCCCGAAACGCTTTGCGTAATAGTGGCTTTAGGCATTGTATGTACTAGCTCTATCTATAAATCCATCAACTTTTGTATCTCACCTTGTATGTATGTACTCTACCTGAATAAATATTTGTATTTGTATTTTTGTAATTGTCAAAATGATGTACCTTGCATACATCAGATCTTTAGTGGATTATGCTGCACCTCTGCTTGTTTTGATGCCTGAAAGAAAGCTTGAGGGGCTTGAAAAACTGCAGAACGAAGCCTTGATGATTATCTTTGGGTGCCCTCTTACCACAAAGATACTTAACATGAGAAAGGAACTTAATATTCTGAGCGATGTTGATTGTGTTACTGAAATTAACTGTCAAATTGGTATAAAAATGCTTAGGCTAACTCATCCTAACCCTTGCACAGAAGCCCTCCAGAATTTCTTTATTGAAGATCAACATTGTTCCAAATGGATTTATTTATTTATTTATTTATTTATGCATATACAAGAATGTACATAAGGAATGTGAGGATACAATTATGGTTATTACAGTCTTGTAAAGCCACTAGCACGCGCAGCGTTTCGGGCAGGTCCTTAATCTAAGAAAATTTTAAGGAGGTAAATACTTGCAAAATTTATAGACAAAAAAATGATAACAGATTACATGGAATGAAAAAAAAAAAAAGATGAGAGAAAATTATAGGTACAGTATATTAAAGCACATAGGTAGCTATGATTGATTGCAATGACAGCTTAAAATGGTAGTTGACAACAAATTGGTAGGCACAATACAGCAGAAACAATATAAGATTGATTGCAATGACAGCTTGAATGGTAGTTGACAAAAATTGGTAGTCACAATACAGCATATGGCTAGCACATAAAAGAAGACAGCAATGAACACAATGATAAGGTTGTTTGATATTACATAAAAATTAGGAGATTGGGTACCACTAGGTACAGAGCAAATTTAAAGCTCAGTGTAGGAAACTAAATAGATGAAGTTAGGTACTTTTTGGTTTTGCTTTTAAATAAGGCAAAAGTTTTACAGTTTTTCAATTCACTAGGGAGTGAGTTCCATAGACTAGGTCCCTTAATTTGCATAGAGTGTTTACACAGATTAAGTTTGACCCTGGGGATATCAAAGAGATATTTATTTCTGGTGTGGTGATAATGGATAATGGTGTGGTGATAATGGATAACTAAAACTGGAACTCAACTCAGAATGTATCAGGCTTATGGTTTGTACCAAGAGAGACATGCAACTACGGCACTTTCCTGCATATTGATGCTCTGTCCACAGAGCATTCTCTCTCTCTTAAATCATATACACTGATGGTTCCCTACACCGCCCCACGGGTGCAGCTGGAAGTGCAGTTGTCCTGACAATGGGCGATGGCTTGTACTTTGAGTGGGGAGTCCGTATAAACAACTGGGCCTCTACCCTTCAGACCGAACTATTTGCCTTGATCCTTGCACTGAAATGTGTACAAGTCTCCAAACTTGATACATTAATTGTAAGTGACTCTTCATCATCCTTAAATGATCTCAACTCTTTAAGACCTAACTGTAACATTCTCGTGTCCGAAGCTAGACACAAATACAACAAAATTATTAATGATGGCAACAGAGTCCATTTCATGTGGTCTCCATCTCATGTTGGCCTCCGAATGCATGATAGAGCTGATAAGTTAGCCAAAGAATCTGCCTTTAAAGGAGACGTTGAGTGTAACCTTGGATTGTCAATGAGCAATCTGAGAGCAGCAGTACACCGAGAACTTCAACAAGATCTTGTAGATCTGAGGAAAAGTGAAATTGACACCAGTAATTCCATCTATCATCATACTATCATGCAAGAGGAGCCACACATCTATGGTTCATCCAATAAAATCAGCAGACTTCTAGATGTTACTACTGTTCGGCTTAGACTCGGTTACAAGTACTGTATCTCTGGGAATTCTCATTATCTGCTGATGTAGACCTGACCAAATGTAAACTGTGTCAACAAAATTATTCGCACACCCTCCGTCACTATGTGATGGAGTGCGAAAATTGACATGAAAGTAGAGACAATTCTATAACAATGTTCCAGAGATGTGTAAATATTTAAATAAAAATTATCTGCAACCAGAAATCTTAGTCAAATATCCCCAGTTAGCTAACTGTAGGTATTAACTAAGTGATTGTAACCTATCCACCGCTGCCCACTGGATGGGGGGCGGTGTGCAGGATAAACATATCAATTGTGATACTAGCTCCCCACATATGTCAGTTGCCTAATTTAATTTAGAAACTGTACTTGTGGTCGGTCTCGATCACGTTGTTGATGTGATGATGTGCATTTAGTTTTGTAACTAGTTCATCAAGATTGTAATTCGCTTAGCTGAATTGTGGGGTTCAGTCCCTGAGCCCATTATGTGCCTCTGTAACCCTTTCCATTGCCTCCCACAAGATGGGTATGGGGTGCATAATAAATGAACTAAACTAAACATCAGCATGTAATCAGTTAAGGCAGATAATGCATTACGACTTCATAAGTGTTATGCTCAAATAAAAATTATAAAACTAAAAAAAACACGGGTACGCTGCCTGTAATTTCATTAATAATCAACAAACGTGTAACTCAGTTCCATTTAGTAGGTCTCCATCCCTTAATTAAAGACCAGGATTTCATAACTAATGGAGTGTTGGTGTGGAGGAGAGATCATATCATTGGTTGAAAACAGCGGGTAATGCTGAAAGAAGATAAATCAGCAGCGAACAGTTGCAAGTATTAAAAAACGCAAGTAGTGTACGATTTGGGGTCTTTCAGATTGTGATATATGTCATCAAACTGATAGAAGATAGTCTAAAGTATCCTTACTTGGGGATTATGCATAATTGCTGAGATTTTCAATCGAAGACGTTTGAGGGAGAGTACCAAGAGATCTAGATGCACTCAAGCGGTGGTCGGACAGATGGTCACTTTCCTTTAACACTGACAAATGCAATGCACTAAACAAAGGTAAGACGAAGAGAAGGCACCAGGAATAGAAAGGCTAGAAAGCAATTTCTTGATTCTGTTAACACAACAAGGTGAAGACTGCTAGGATGGTACACGCGCACATGGACAGATAATTTACATCAAAGTTGTGAGAAACGTTTAGGTGACCAAAAGACTATTATCTAGGCAACACAGTGTCCCAGACTTACTAATGTTCCACAGTCACATCCATATTTGTTTGATCTCCAATTTTCTCTTTAGATTGTCTTATAAAAAGTGATAATTTACTAGGTTATTTCCAAATTAATACTCATATTTTAATAATAAAGAAAACAAGAAAAAATATTTATTACGTGAACAGTGAAAGAAGCAGCTGCTCAGGAGTGGGTGGAACTCTGGACTGTGAGGCCGCGGAGGACGCTCCCACAGCTGGACTACGAGGCCGCGGAGGACGCTCCCACAGCTGGGCTACGAGGCCGCGGAGGACGCTCCCACAGCTGGGCTACGAGGCCGCGGAGGACGCTCCCACAGCTGGGCTACGACGGCTTCTGATTACTCTTTCATAAACACAGATCTTATCTTGCATAAACATCAAGAATCTAAGAAGACAAATAAATTCTAGTGTCTTTGTGAGGGGCAGTTGCACTCCCGGTTGCAATTCTTTTGACAATGTCGTGGCACAGTCGATTAAGGCGCGTCTGGGATCCTCTCAGGCGTAGGTTCGAACCCTCATCACGGCCCTTGTGGATTTGTTCATTTGATGCATCACACTATTATGATGTCTGTGTATAATGTTTATGAGTTTTGTTTATAGAATTGTTACTGTTCATAACTTAGGAATGTTCATGAATATTCATGAACATTTTACTGATGTTGAATCCCACACTTTGGCTCAACTTGAAAAGAATGACCATAGTTTGTATGTATGTTTTCTCAAGTCGTTCCAGAGGAGAATGGTTTGGCAGATGATGTTGGATACTTCCTCAGAGATCAGATGATGATGAGACGATGGAGATCTAAGATATCTCGCTCTTCAGAGGACTGTGAGAGTGTTACCCAACTTGTGGTCCCCAAAGTATACCGTGAACAAGTCCTCACAGCTGCTCATGACGATCCTTTAAGTGGTCGCCAAGGGATCAGCCGAATGTTGTTTCAGGTAACAAAGTACTCGTATTAATCTTGTGACGGTAATCTCTTTCAAGAGAGATTGAGCCTGCTCTTCCCTACATAAAGTTACTTATATACATACAACAATAAGATGCTACCTTCAAGATACGTCTACCAGTAGCACAAAACGTTTTGACCAGGAGGCAAACGTACCCTAAACTCCCCCCTACTCCACACTCCCTCCATGCCGGCTCGCCACCGTCATCAACCAGCAAATTACCATTCCCAGCCTGCCTGCTTCTGATTGGTGACCCGCTGACTGCACACCTGCACCTCAGCGCCCTCTACTTAGTCGATGTCTGGGCTTGAACCAGTCATTGAAGTTAGAATATCTTGTGCTCTCAAGCTGTGAACAACTAACTGATATACGTTCTGTCTATCAGGTGGATGTTTCTCAGCTAGCGCTTTATTCTCAGCACCTGCTTATTTCATTTTGTCTTTATATTATAGAGTAACGTCATCCCTGTTCTTAATTTTTATGTTCTATTTTTTGACTTGTTTGTTTGCACTGTACATAGCCAAGGAATTGTCTTTGTTTTTAATTTGCTTTCAATTAAATTAAAGTTTCATTATTCATACTATGTGTTTTGCGTGTATTCCCTTACTCTACCACAGACAACAGCCAAGCAGTCGATCTTATTTTTCTTTAATGTGATAGGCATTGACACCAGCCATTAGGAGGACTGCCGAACATCTACACTCCTTCATTTTCCCGTCACAATCTAAACTTAAGTAAGATATTGCAAAATATTGTCGACAGGGTATAACCTGTCAAGTGGTGAGGAAACCCAGCCAAACTGTACCTAGAGCTCCCTTTGATACAATTGAAGTTCCACCTGAATCTTTTTCCCACATCATAGTAAATTATGTAGGCCCTTGCCCTTTGACACGGACCAAGTCTGGTCATATATTTGTAATAACCTTAATGTGTGCTACAACGAAATTCCCTGAAGCCTCTCCTGTACGTAATATTAGAGCTAAGACAATCATCAATCATCTTGTGAAGTTTTGTACCTTGTTTTAACTGCCTCGTGTGATCCAGTCTGACAATGGTAGTAATTTTCGTTCAGCTGAGTTCCAACAATTTGTTCAGAGGTATAACATAAAATACCAATTCCCCAGAGTCTTGGAAAGATTTCACCAGACACTGAAGCAGATGTTGCGGACTGTTGCCTCTGTTGGACTCTGGACGTTTTAAGCTCTCTAGAAGAGTGTAGACGTTTCCAGCCAGGTGAGCACTCTGGTTCCTTAACACTAGAGTGGAGACTGCTCTAGAGCATCATTTGGAAGGTACATTTGAAGTCTTCTCCAGACGCCCAGAGTTTACTTAAATAAAATAAATAAATATGTTTATTCAGGTAAGGTACATACATACATACAAGTGATGTTACATTAATGGATTGATATATAGATAGAGCTAGTACATACAATGCCTAAAGCTACTATTACGCAATGCGTTTCGGGCAAGAAAAACATTAATATCTAGAACTTAATACTAATTGAGCATAAAGAATAAAAAGTGTTGAGAACAAATACAAATAAAGATAAAAAAAAGGGGGAACATGACTGAAAAAGCAGCACAAATACAATAGGTTGACAAACAGTGTTGATTAAACAAAAAAAAAATACAGACATGGGTTGACAATAGAGGAGTGAGGTAGGTTACAGGGAATTTATTAGGTAGTGTTTAGTTTTTATCTTAAACTGGTTGAGAGAGGTACAGTCTTTAACATGGTTGGGAAGGTCATTCCACATTCTGGGTCCCTTGATTTGTAGAGCATTTCTAGTTCGATTAAGTCGTACTCTAGGAATATCAAAACTGTATTTATTTCTGGTGTGGTGCTCATGGGTTCTGTTACAACCTTCAATGAAGCTTTTGAGGTCAGGATTGGCATTACAGTTCAGCGTTTTATATATGTATAATACACAAGAGAGAATGTGCAGTGACTTAATATTTAACATATTCAGAGATTTGAGTAAGGGTACCGAGTGATGTCTGGGGCCAGAGTTGGATATTGTCCTAATAGCAGCTTTGTGTTGGGTAATAAGAGGACGTAAATGATTTTGGGTAGTAGAACCCCAAGCACAAATACCAAAGTTGAGATATGGATAGATGAGGTAGTAATAGAGAGTCACCAGGGCAGGGCGGGGTACATAATATCTGATCTTAGAAAGAATGCCAACAGTTTTTGAAACTTTTTTTGATATATTTAGAATGTGACCCTGGAAATTCAGCTTGTGGTCGATGAGAACGCCAAGGAATTTGCCATCTAATTTGTTACAAATTTGGGTATTGTTTATTTTGAGATTTATCTGATTAGAGGATTTATTGCCAAACAGAATATAAAACGTTTTGTCAATGTTAAGGGTGAGTTTGTTGGCGGTTAGCCAAAGATGGACTTTCTCTAGCTCAGTATTTACTGTGGCATTTAGAGCAAGGGGGTCAGGACTGGAGTAAATGAAGGTTGTGTCGTCAGCAAATAGAATTGGTTTGAGGTGTTGGGAGGCATTTGGAAGGTCATTAATGTAGATGAGAAAGAGGAGAGGGCCAAGTATGCTGCCCTGAGGAACACCAATGTTGATGGGTAGGGTGGGAGAAATTTTATTATTCACAGAAACATACTGGAGCCTGTCAGTAAGATAAGATTTGAGGTATTGCAGGGAGTGCATGTCCTCTGACTCCATAATGATGTAATTTAAGAAGAAGGTTTTGATTTATGACAGTGTCAAAAGCCTTACGCAGGTCCACAAATAACCCAACAGGAAACTCCTTTTTATCAAGAGCTGCGTGAATTAAGTTAATCATACTAATAAGTGCATCGTTAGTGCTTTTTTTGGGTCTGAAGCCATATTGACAAGAGCTAAGTATATTGTGTTTGGCTAGAAAAGAGTAAAGCTGCTTGTAGATTAGTTTTTCGAATATTTTTGACAAGTTAGGCAGGATTGATATAGGTCTGTAGTTGTTAACATCTGTGAGATCACCACATTTATGGACAGGCGTTACTCTCGCTTTTTTAGAATGTCAGGAAAGGTTGGGAGTTCAAGTGACTTGTTGAAGAGGAATGCAATAGCAGGGGCTAGAGATCTGGAGGCTTTTTTGTAAATTAAAGTTGGTATCTCCTCGAGGGCACTAGACTTGGTTTTAAGGGAAAGGATTATTTCATTGACATCAGTGGAACTAGTAGGCTTTAGGTACAGAGACTGTGGATAGTTACCTGTAAGATAGTCCTTAACATCAGTACAGGAAGATGGAATATCATTTGCAAGGGATGACCCAATGGAAGAGAAGAACCTATTGAACTCAATAGCAGAATCAGAGGCTGAAAGCTGACCAGCGTTATTGGAAAGGAGTGTTGGTTTGTTATTTAAAATCTTCTTTGATCCCAATATTTGTGAAATTGTGCTCCAAGTTTTTTTAATGTTGCTCTTTATTTGGGTAAATTTATCTTCATAGTATTTAGTTTTGGCTCGTCTAATTATTTTAGATAGCAATAACGAGTAATTCTTTGAGAATTCTTTGGAGACTGTTCCTAGCCTATACTTCTTCTCAAGGTCGTGTTTTTTGTTAATGGATTTAAGTATTCCCTTTGTAAGCCAAGGATTGCTAAGTCTTTTACTTGTGACTTGTTTTGTAAGCATAGGACAGTGGGTGTTATAAAGGCTAAGAGTTGTTTGAAGAAAAGATTGCACTGCTAGGTTGATGTCCCCAATGTTACCTAACTCGGACTCCCAGTTGACATTATCAGCAGCAGTTATAAAATTGTTTATAGCAGTTTCATTGTGCAGCCTAAAGTTTAACTCCCTTGTCTCTAGAGGTGGTTTGCTAATGTTAGTTAAGAGAAATGTGGGGTAATGGTCTGTAGTGCTATCGGTGATTATACCTGAAGTAAGCGGAGAGGTTATGTTGGTCCAGATGTGATCTAGAGTCGCAGCAGTACTATCAGTGATTCTAGTTGGTCTAGTGATTAAGGGTATGAAGAAGCAGGAATGCATACAGTTGAGGAAGCTAACAGCAGTAGGGTGTTCAGGCTCGCAGAGGTCAATATTAAAGTCCCCTGCGGTAATTAGATGGTTTTTGCTCAATCTGTTATCTAGTATTAGACTTCTAAGGTTTGAGTTGAATTCAGACAGTTCAGTGTTAGGAATTCTATAGACTGCACCCACAGACAGGACAGACTCGGCACCCTTGACTCTGAAACTGGCGAAGATATACTCCCCACAGCAGTCTCTAGTTCTAATTATTTTTAAGCATGTTAGTTCTTGGTGGTAGTAAAGAGCAGTACCACCACCTCTCTGCATTTGACGACAGTTGTGAATTGCCGAGTAGTTAGACATGTTAAAGAGTCGAGTATTATCCTCTTTCAACCACGTTTCAGTAAGTATAATAAAAGAGAATTTGTTGTCAATAGTTTCAATCAAGGCACTAACATCATCGAAGTGTTTACCTAGGGATCTAACGTTCAAGTTGATTACAGAGATATTGTGATTATCTGTTAATACATTGTTTACATCATGTGCTGTAAAATATCTGCAATTTTGATCATTGAAGTGATGATTGTCATAGATAGTGGATAAGAGGTTTAGTTCTGAGTCTATACTTGTCTGCATAAAAAGGCTGTTTGCAGGAAAACAAGGCAAGAATGGCAAATTACAAAATAGAAAACAAAGAAAAAAGTAGATTAAAAATTCTAAAGTAAAATAAAGTTAATGGTAATTTAAAGTAAAAAGGAAAAAAAAAACTTAATGGGAACTAGGAATGTAAAAAATTAACTAAAATAATTAATAACAATAGATGACCAAAAAAGTAAAAAAAACAATTATGAAATCTATAAGATGAAAAGCTTGCTTACTATACTATTATAAGTACACTAAAGTTGAATACTAAAGTTACACTAAAACAAACTGAGGTAGTTTAAATAGAGATACACTCAGGACACTAGATAATAAAGTTAATACTAGAGGACACAGGCAAAGCCAGTGTACTATGGAACATGGAAGTAAAAAGAAAAAAAAGACAATAATAAAGATGACAATATTATTCTTTTTTTTTCTTTTTTTTTTTAACTAAAGTTAAAACCTTTTGAAGGTAAAGGCAGAGCTAGAGTACACAAAGGTAGTTAAATGAGATTATAATTTGAATTCAGGCTATACAGCAGATATCCCACAGTCACTGAGGAAAGAATTAAGGTGAGCTTCTGTGGTTATTGAATAGGTTTTTCCAGTGTCAGTCCTCCTAGCTATAATTTTACCATCTCGCACAAAACAGTGTTTAATTGTAAGGGAATTTTTGCTGAAGCCATGCAGTTTAAAAAAGAGATTTTGCCTGCACCTGGTCAGACATTCATTCACATAAACAGTGGATTTACTAGCAACTGCAGATGAGATAAGATCAGTCTTGCGGGAGCAGCTATCTAATTTTAATCGAATTCGCCTGTTATTAGTACCAGATGATTTGGTACCCACCCACTCTATAAGCTGCTTTGATGTCATTATTTTGGATCGAATAACTTAACTTATCCTGCAATACTTTGATCACGATGGCAGCACAGTCTTCACCATCAGTTTCTTGGGGAAAATCAAGTGAAGAGATAATTACAGACTCAAGTAGTTTATGTTGGTCTGTCTCGTCTTGGGTAACAGTGTGTTGTTGTTGTAGGTTGTTCAGATGGTTCTCAAACTGTTGCAATATTTCTTCCTGTTTTTTAGTGGTTGCATCTGGATTAAAGTTTGTAACTGTGTTCTTGAGAAGGTTTAATTCTTGTTCGAGGTTGACGACTTTGGTAGCTAGATCTTGATTGTTCTTGTGTAAGTCTACAACTTCATTCTGCAAAGATAATAATGAGCCTTGCAGGTTCATTATTAAGGCCGACTGCTCTTTGATTACTGTCATTTGATCTTCATGTACTTGAGTTAATAACTTGAGCCAAGGGTTATCAACAAAGCGCTTGAAGTCAGAACAAGGGGCAGCAGCTCGTTTAAGTTGGTCCATATGGCTACCTAATAGTTGCATGGCCCGTGTCGGAGACTGCGCTGCGCCCAGCTGAGATTGAAATTGAAATTGAAATTGAAATAAGTTTATTGAGGTAAAATACACACAAAGGGATGAGGTAGCTCAAGCTATTCTCACCCCGTTCAGTACAACGTATTAGTACATACATAGACACACATCACAAACAATAAACCTGTTACCAAACATTCTGAGAGATAAACATGTACATTTCCTCCTTCACAAGTAGTATGGTATCAGACGTACACAAATACTTTTATGACCTAGTTATACGGATAATTCAACAACATATTACAGTCTTGGTGCAAAATTCTTATATCTCTCAAGAATATCATCAACCTTTCCTTTGTGACACATCCAGGCTATTTGCTCAGGAACAGTCCTTATCTCAGTGTTTCTATATACATTAATCAACGGACAATCAAGAACATAATGGGCAAGGGTGTGAGACCTTAACATACCACATAGTTTACACTTCGTGTCATTATCATGAACGCCTATCCCATATTCCCAGTAATATTTGTACCCAAGCCTGAGCCGCATGTACACAGAGTCACTCCAAGCATTTCTCCTTTTACCATAAGTGAAATGGGTGTTTTGACTCACATACATGTAGTGTTGCATGGTTAGACTTCTCTCATACATTATCCCTCTCCTCTCCACTCCTGCCTGTGCCTGAATATTTCTGATTTTGCTTCTTATTTGTCTCATTGTGAATTCACATTCAATGTCAATTTGTGGTTTTGATGTGGCACGTTTGGCCAAGTCATCCGCCACCTCGTTGAGCACTATTCCAACATGAGATGGAATCCACATGAATTTCACACTATGACCTTTCAGCTGAATCTCAGCTATTCTTCTCTTACAATCCTCAACTATAGACATGAAGACTGGGTTTCGACTGTTTAAGGACTCCAGTGCTCCTCGGCTATCGACAAATACAAAAACATTTTTGTCGTCATGACGTACTTCCTCCAAACACGCCAGAATGGCCTGCAGTTCAGCTTGTGTGGATGATATATAATTACTAAGCCGGAGTTCAATTATCCTGTCCACAGTCCCAAACTCCGTATATTCCCTTATTAGGACACCACACCCTGCCCTGCCATCCTCCGCCACCGACCCGTCGCAATATACATGTAAACTGTTGCCTCTTGGTAACCGAAATATCATGCTTCCATACAAACACCGTAATTGTCCCGATTCATGATGAATCTTTTTCACCTTGAGGGGTACAATTTCGACTTTTATTTTCTGTACTTTCCAGGGAACAGACATATTACACTGTCGAGAGGGTTTACAGCAGTCAAGTACATCGTATTCCCTGAGGTCATGAGCTAATCCCCTCGTGTAGCGTGTCTCCCTCAGTTTCCTGGAAGTGTGTACGTCACTCAAGCAGGTCTGAACGCTCTCAAACAGCTTATCCCCTACTTTTCTCCGCATGAAACGAATAGATACTCTAGTGTTAATGTCACGGACTCTGCTGAGATTGTTTGTTATTGTTGATGGGGGGGAGAGTCGGTACCCCCCACGGCGGCCACCGAGGGGGAGATAGGGACTGGTCAAGTCGTCTACTGCAATTTCGGATACCGGGCTAGAAACAACTTCGTTCACTGAGAAGTTTGTACATACAAACCATTCCGTTCGTATATGCGCTGGTTTGTGTTCGCTGTTGTTCTCGTCTGAATAAATACATGGCACTTGTTCATATAATTAGCGCTTCCATTATTAGAATTATTTATCCATTATTAGAATAACAAGGTGCAAACCATACCCCCTTACAGTTGAAATCTATTTATTTATATACAAGAAGGTACATTGGGTTGCGAGAGTACATAACATATATTAAGAGGTACATTGTAGCAAGATTTGAGATTAAAGGATTTAAGACTAACACGTTTAGAAACAAGACGCCCCCGAAGGAGGCTATTATTTGTTATGCACCCCATACTCAACCAGTAAGTAGTGGAGCAAAACATAGATTACATGGTCATAAAGTCTTAATCAGACCAATTCAATTCTATTTCTTTCTTTATTATGCACCCCATACCCATCCCGTGGGCGGTGGTGTAAAGGATTACAGAGGCACATAATTGGTTCAGGAACTGAACCCTCTAGTTCGTTTAGCTAAGCAAATAACAATTTGTGACGCTAGTTACAAAATTATTAATATTATATATGCATGTACACACTCTCATACATACATGTACATATATATATACGTATTCATATATACATACACATACATATCTAATCCTCTACACAAATACACACATCAATAATCTTTGTGTCACAAGTAATCAACAAGAGGCTCACAACAGTCACTATACAAGGCACTTTACATCTATGGTGAGTCACACAGTTACTAGTCTTGCTGCACACCCACCCAACTGGGCGGCAGCTTTACAGTCATGTGCTCCACACCCACCCAACTGGGCGGCAGCTTTACAGTCATGTACTCCACACCCACTCAACTGGGCGGCAGCTTTACAGTCATGTGCAGCATTACCTACAGTAAGCAAATTTTGGATACTTCGCTAAGATTTCGAGCAGCACATCATTATGAATGAAGTACTTACACATTTCTTGGACACTATTGATGGTGTTATCTCTAAATTCCGCGATTTTTTCACATTCCATTATATAATGACGCAAAGTAAGCGAATAGTTCTGCTGACAGAGTTTACATTTAGTCAAATCTACATCAGCAGATGTTACAAACTCCCAGAGGTACTTGTAGCCGAGCCTAAGCCTAGCAGTGGTAACATCTAGAAGTCTGCTAACATTATTGGATGACCCATAGACGTGCGGTTCTTCCTGCATAATAGAATGATGATAGATGGAGTAACTGGTGTGAATTTCACTTTGCTTCAAGTCTCCGAAATTTAGTTGATGTTCCTGGGATATTGCTGCCCTCAGGCTGCTCAAAGGCAGTCCAAGTTTGTAATCAATTCCCTCTTTACGAGCAAAAATCTTGGGCAACTCATCAGTTCTCAGTGGCTATTTTTACATTATCATTTACAAGTAACTTAAGTTAAATAACAACCAGTAAATAGACTGCTGTTTTCTAATTCTAGTTTAGGCACTTCCTGGGATAAAACGCGAACATTCCTTGAGGAACTGTGAGGTGCTTATCTGTTTTTCCTCGTAACGGTCCCAAAGCTTCCACAAATGTTCCTGTTTCTCTTTATTGCCCCTTGCGGCGACTGGACTTTAGCTTTTGATCAGAAACCAGTTGGTATTGCAAGGTTACCAGGGACGCCTCACGGTACAGTAAGGGGATTAAAATATATAAAGCCAAGTTGTCCCTCACTGCCCTTTGATTCAGACGCTGGTGCCATCCTTCTACGTTATTGTTGGTCCTCACCAGTCGTCTAAATGCACACCAGTTCCCCAATTCCCACACACTGTTGCACATCCACGTATTTTTTTATGTAATGAGTTAATTGTGTCGTTAAGGGTGGACTGCTAGCCGACTTTTCTAATTCAGCAAACGCCTTACAATTATGTAGTACATACGTACCACATAAGTACGTGTGTGTTACACACGTACACACACACACACACACACCTTGTCAAGCACAAGACGAAGCTTGAAAAAGTTTGGTGGTATGCCAATAGGCTAGTCCCAGGACTAAGAGGCATGAGTTACGAAGACAGGCTGCGAGAAATGCACCTCATGACACTGGAAGACAGAAGAGTAAGGGGAGACATGATCACTACCTACAAAATTCTCAGAGCAATTGATAGGGTACATAAAGATAAACTGTTTAACACGAGTGGTAGGCGAACAAGGGGACACAGGTGGAAACTTAGTACCCAAATGAACCACTGGGATGTTAGAAAGAACTTTTTCAGTGTCAGAGTAGTTAATAGATGGAATGCATTAGGCAGTGATGTGGTGGAGGCTGACTCCATACACAGTTTCAAATGCAGATATGATAGAGCCCAGTAGGCTCAGGAATTTGTACATCAGTTGATTGCCAGTTGAGAGGTGGGACCAAAGAGCCAGAGCTCAACCCCCGCAACCACAACTAGGTGAGTATACACACGCACGTGCACACACACACGTACACACACACACACAGACACAAACATACACACACTAATGCCTCTATTCACCTTGCAGTAAATAGGAACCTGAAAGTCAGGAAGCTGCTAAAGGCTGCATCTTGGGGATGTGTGTGTGTTAGATAAAAATATATGTTGTTTAGATATGATGGAGGAAAAGAGGCCGAGAGTCGGTACATTAGACAACCGACGCTTAGAAAGGCGGGGTCCAAGAGCTAACAGCTAAATCTTGGAAATAATAAATTAAAATATTTAATACACACACATACATGTTTCACATGAATTTGGCTGAGGGCACTCTGAGGGCTGATGGCCCCGTCGACGGGGCAGGAAGTCGGCGGTTGATCAAAGGCCTCCCACATCCTCCACATACCTGAGGATTTTTCCGGCTTAATTTTAAACGGAAGTAATGTCTTGGTATTTACGGCTTCAGCGGGTGGGTGGGTCCGTGGGTTTATTACACTATGAGTGAAAACAATCGCCTATTCTCTATTTTATATTGCCGCTTGTAGAGCTAGAAGCTGTTGCCTCTTGTGTGCGTTGCGCAAGGGGATTAATATCTGGATTAATATCTTTGAATATTTCCAGTATTTTTTAAGGTATCGCTTAAATACCGAAGATACTGTTATTGGACACCGCTTAATTGACAATGTCTCAACAACGGCTCCTGCTATTGCAATGATGCTCATTTGCTTTTCAATGATGCGCCTTAGTTGCCCCCTCTCTAACTTACCGTTCTAAATACCCCTTCTCCATCTCTCGCAAACATTCCCCCCTCATACATCTCCCCCCTTTCCTCCTGTCCCCCTGTCCATCTTTGTCCCCCTGTCCATCTTTGTCCCCCTGTCCCTCATTTTCTGTCCTCTGTCCCCGATCCCTTTCCCCCTGTCCCCCTATCCCCCCCTTTCCATCTCTCTGTCCCTCTCTATCCCATTGTTCCTCTCTCTGTCCCCCCGTTCCTCTCTGTCCTCCTGTTCCTCTCTCTGTCCCCCTGTCACTCTCTGTCCCCCTGTTCCTCTATGTCCCCCTGTCCATCTCTGTCCCCCTGTCCTTCTCTCTGTCCCCTGTACCTCTCTGTCCCGCTGCCCACTCTTTCTGTCCGCTGTCCTTTATCTGTCCCCCTCCCTTTCCTCCAGTCCCCCTATCCATCTCTGTCCCCTTGTCCCTGTCTCTGTTCCCCTGTCCCTATCTCTGCCTCATGTCCCTCTCTCTGTCCCCCTGTCCGCCCGTTCTGTCCCTCTGTCCCTGTCCTTCTCTGTCTGTCCCTGTCCCTCCCTCTGTCCCCCTGCCCACTCTTTCTATCCCCTGTCTCTCCTCTGTCCCCTCTCTCTTGGTCTCCTGCCCCCCTCTCCTCCCTCTGTCCCCCGGTCCCCCTCTCTGACCCTGTCCCTCTGTCTCTGTCCCTGTGTTCCTGTCCCTCTGTCTCTGTCCCTGTCCCCCTCTCTGTCCCTGTCTCCCTCCCTGTCCCACTGCCCCCCTCTGTTCCCCAGTCCCTCCTCTGGCCCTGTCCGTCTGTCCCTGTCCCTCTGTCTCTGCCTCTCCTCGTTTCTGCCATTCTCTGTGTCAGCCTATCTCTCTGTCTCTTTCCTCGCTCTATCTCTGTCATTCTCTCACTGACTTTGCATATCCTTATCTATCCGTCTCTGTGTCTATTTATATATATATAATTATACCAGTATAATCTAATAATATATACTGGTCTAATAAAATAATTAGACCAGTTAATACTTTCACTATATATATATATATATATATATATATATATATATATATATATATATATATATATATATATATATATATATATATATATATATATATTAGTATATTTTGGTAGCAGTCTTTCCTGTAGACATATATTATTAAATATGACCGAAAAAGTAAGATTAATAATTCTAACACGAATTTTCTCAATCTTTCGTACATTACGCTTCACTGTTGGAGGTAAATCAAAAATCACTTCTCCAAAATTCATTTTTATTTCTAGTCTGACGCGACACGGGCGCGTTTCGTAAAACTTATTACATTTTCAAAGACTTCACAAATACACAACTGATTAGAACTTACGTCTCTCTGATATTATATCTACATTTGAGTGAGGTGGGAAGGGTGATGTGGCATTAACACAAGACAGAACAGGAGGGGATATTAATAGGGTATTAAAAGTATCAACACAAGACAGAACAGAAACAATGGGTATTGAATAGAAGTGTTTGTAGAAAGCCTATTGGTCCATATTTCTTGATGCTTCTATATTGGAGCGGAGTCTTGAGGTGGGTAGAATATAGTTGTGCAATAATTGGCTGTTGATTGCTGGTGTTGACTTCTTGATGTGTAGTGCCTCGCAAACGTCAAGCCGCCTGCTATCGCTGTATCTATCGATGATTTCTGTGTTGTTTACTAGGATTTCTCTGGCGATGGTTTGGTTATGGGAAGAGATTATATGTTCCTTAATGGAGCCCTGTTGCTTATGCATCGTTAAACGCCTAGAAAGAGATGTTGTTGTCTTGCCTATATACTGTTTTTTTTGGAGCTTACAGTCCCCAAGTGGGCATTTGAAGGCATAGACGACGTTAGTCTCTTTTAAAGCGTTCTGTTTTGTGTCTGGAGAGTTTCTCATGAGTAGGCTGGCCGTTTTTCTGGTTTTATAGTAAATCGTCAGTTGTATCCTCTGATTTTTGTCTGTAGGGATAACGTTTCTATTAACAATATCTTTCAGGACCCTTTCCTCCGTTTTATGAGCTGTGGAAAAGAAGTTCCTGTAAAATAGTCTAATAGGGGGTATAGGTGTTGTGTTAGTTGTCTCTTCAGAGGTTGCATGGCTTTTCACTTTCCTTCTTATGATGTCTTCGATGAAACCATTGGAGAAGCCGTTATTGACTAGGACCTGCCTTACCCTACAGAGTTCTTCGTCGACTTGCTTCCATTCTGAGCTGTGGCTGAGAGCACGGTCGACGTATGCGTTAACAACACTCCTCTTGTACCTGTCGGGGCAGTCGCTGTTGGCATTTAGGCACATTCCTATGTTTGTTTCCTTAGTGTAGACTGCAGTGTGGAAACCTCCGCCCTTTTCCATGACTGTTACATCTAGAAAAGGCAGCTTCCCATCCTTTTCCGTCTCGTAAGTGAAACGCAGCACGGAACTCTGCTCAAATGCCTCCTTCAGCTCCTGCAGATGTCTGACATCAGGTACCTGTGTAAAAATGTCGTCAACATACCTGCAGTATATGGCCGGTTTCAAGTTCATGTCGACTAAGACTTTTTGCTCGATGGTACCCATGTAGAAGTTTGCAAACAGGACACCTAGGGGAGAACCCATGGCGACCCCATCTACTTGCTTATACATGTGCCCATCCGGGCTCAAGAAGGGTGCCTCTTTAGTACAAGCTTGGAGTAGTTTCCTCAGAATACTTTCTGGCATGTCAAGAGGAGTACAGGCTGGATCACGATACACTCTGTCGGCTATCATTCCGATTGTCTCGTCCACAGGTACGTTGGTAAACAGCGATTCTACGTCCAACGAGGCTCTTATCCCTGTGGCCCGTGTGCCCCGCAGTAAGTCCACAAATTCCTTTGGAGACTTCAGGCTGAAGGCGCAAGGAACATAAGGAGTCAGCAGGCCGTTGAGTCGCTTCGCCAGTCTGTACGTGGGTGTGGGTATCTGGCTAATGATTGGCCGAAGTGGGTTTCCAGGCTTGTGCGTCTTGACATTTCCATACGCATATCCAGGTTTATATTCCCCAATGATCTTTGGCAGGTGGAGTCCGGATTTCTTGGCGTTCACAGTTTCGATCAGTTTGTTGACCTTTGCTTTTAATTCGGCTGTAGTGTCCTTCGTTACCCTTTGGAACTTAGTTTGGTCAGAGAGTATGATGTTCATTTTCGCCAGATATTCGTCTTTTTTAAGAATGACATATATTGGCGACTTGTCACCTCTCCTGACAACTATCTCCTTGTTCTCACGAAGGCTTTTAGCTGCCGCTTTAAGCTCGGGGGACAGTATGGTGCTTCTGTAGTTGCCTCGATTCTTTCCTCCTTCTGCAATAAGTTCTGCTTGTAAGGTATCTTTGGTAGTGACCTTCTTTTGTGTCTCGAGGTCGAATATGTCGTCCAACAGAATTTCCAACTCTACTTTCCGGGCCATTTCACTCGGTCTGGACATAACATGACAGTTTATGCCCAGATTTAGGAGAGTGACTTGGTCCTCAGTGAGGTTAATTCCTGCAAGGTTCAGGAAGCCATCTCTTGGTCGTGGAATTGCCATAGGTCCTCCATATAATGTTGTTAGTTTCTTGATAATCCTTGTTTCAGTGCTGAGGTGATGTTGGTCTGTGAGGATGTCGAGGTGTTGTTCAATGCGGGTACGGATACTATAGTCGATGTTGCTATTTCTCCACTCGTTTGTAGCATGAAGTAGTTGCGTTTTGTTGTCTTTGATTTCATTCTCTGCCTTGTATATCTGATCACGAATCAGATCCTGGCGATATTTTATCGTGAAGGCTTGATTCCTTGCTGCTGGGTCGTGCACTTTAATATTAGTATATTTTGGTAGCAGTCTTTCCTGTAGACATATATTATTAAATATGACCGAAAAAGTAAGATTAATAATTCTAACACGAATTTTCTCAATCTTTCGTACATTACGCTTCACTGTTGGAGGTAAATCAAAAATCACTTCTCCAAAATTCATTTTTATTTCTAGTCTGACGCGACACGGGCGCGTTTCGTAAAACTTATTACATTTTCAAAGACTTCACAAATACACAACTGATTAGAACTTACGTCTCTCTGATATTATATCTACATTTGAGTGAGGTGGGAAGGGTGATGTGGCATTAACACAAGACAGAACAGGAGGGGATATTAATAGGGTATTAAAAGTATCAACACAAGACAGAACAGAAACAATGGGTATTGAATAGAAGTGTTTGTAGAAAGCCTATTGGTCCATATTTCTTGATGCTTCTATATTGGAGCGGAGTCTTGAGGTGGGTAGAATATAGTTGTGCAATAATTGGCTGTTGATTGCTGGTGTTGACTTCTTGATGTGTAGTGCCTCGCAAACGTCAAGCCGCCTACTATCGCTGTATCTATCGATGATTTCTGTGTTGTTTACTAGGATTTCTCTGGCGATGGTTTGGTTATGGGAAGAGATTATATGTTCCTTAATGGAGCCCTGTTGCTTATGCATCGTTAAACGCCTAGAAAGAGATGTTGTTGTCTTGCCTATATACTGGGTTTTTTGGAGCTTACAGTCCCCAAGTGGGCATTTGAAGGCATAGACGACGTTAGTCTCTTTTAAAGCGTTCTGTTTTGTGTCTGGAGAGTTTCTCATGAGTAGGCTGGCCGTTTTTCTGGTTTTATAGTAAATCGTCAGTTGTATTCTCTGATTTTTGTCTGTAGGGATAACGTTTCTATTAACAATATCTTTCAGGACCCTTTCCTCCGTTTTATGAGCTGTGGAAAAGAAGTTCCTGTAAAATAGTCTAATAGGGGATATAGGTGTTGTGTTAGTTGTCTCTTCAGAGGTTGCATGGCTTTTCACTTTCCTTCTTATGATGTCTTCGATGAAACCATTGGAGAAGCCGTTATTGACTAGGACCTGCCTTACCCTACAGAGTTCTTCGTCGACTTGCTTCCATTCTGAGCTGTGGCTGAGAGCACGGTCGACGTATGCGTTAACAACACTCCTCTTGTACCTGTCGGGGCAGTCGCTGTTGGCATTTAGGCACATTCCTATGTTTGTTTCCTTAGTGTAGACTGCAGTGTGGAAACCTCTGCCCTTTTCCATGACTGTTACATCTAGAAAAGGCAGCTTCCCATCCTTTTCCGTCTCGTAAGTGAAACGCAGCACGGAACTCTGCTCAAATGCCTCCTTCAGCTCCTGCAGATGTCTGACATCAGGTACCTGTGTAAAAATGTCGTCAACATACCTGCAGTATATGGCCGGTTTCAAGTTCATGTCGACTAAGACTTTTTGCTCGATGGTACCCATGTAGAAGTTTGCAAACAGGACACCTAGGGGAGAACCCATGGCGACCCCATCTACTTGCTTATACATGTGCCCATCCGGGCTCAAGAAGGGTGCCTCTTTAGTACAAGCTTGGAGTAGTTTCCTCAGAATACTTTCTGGCATGTCAAGAGGAGTACAGGCTGGATCACGATACACTCTGTCGGCTATCATTCCGATTGTCTCGTCCACAGGTACGTTGGTAAACAGCGATTCTACGTCCAACGAGGCTCTTATCCCTGTGGCCCGTGTGCCCCGCAGTAAGTCCACAAATTCCTTTGGAGACTTCAGGCTGAAGGCGCAAGGAACATAAGGAGTCAGCAGGCCGTTGAGTCGCTTCGCCAGTCTGTACGTGGGTGTGGGTATCTGGCTAATGATTGGCCGAAGTGGGTTTCCAGGCTTGTGCGTCTTGACATTTCCATACGCATATCCAGGTTTATATTCCCCAATGATCTTTGGCAGGTGGAGTCCGGATTTCTTGGCGTTCACAGTTTCGATCAGTTTGTTGACCTTTGCTTTTAATTCGGCTGTAGTGTCCTTCGTTACCCTTTGGAACTTAGTTTGGTCAGAGAGTATGATGTTCATTTTAGCCAGATATTCGTCTTTTTTAAGAATGACATATATTGGCGACTTGTCACCTCTCCTGACAACTATCTCCTTGTTCTCACGAAGGCTTTTAGCTGCCGCTTTAGCTCGGGGGACAGTATGGTGCTTCTGTAGTTGCCTCGATTCTTTCCTCCTTCTGCAATAAGTTCTGCTTGTAAGGTATCTTTGGTAGTGACCTTCTTTTGTGTCTCGAGGTCGAATATGTCGTCCAACAGAATTTCCAACTCTACTTTCCGGGCCATTTCACTCGGTCTGGACATAACATGACAGTTTATGCCCAGATTTAGGAGAGTGACTTGGTCCTCAGTGAGGTTAATTCCTGCAAGGTTCAGGAAGCCATCTCTTGGTCGTGGAATTGCCATAGTTCATTTATGGCAATTCCCATAATTCCCAATTATGGCGTTAAACGCCCATTGCCATAGGCGTTTAACGATGCATAAGCAACAGGGCTCCATTAAGGAACATATAATCTCTTCCCATAACCAAACCATCGCCAGAGAAATCCTAGTAAACAACACAGAAATCATCGATAGATACAGCGATAGCAGGCGGCTTGACGTTTGCGAGGCACTACACATCAAGAAGTCAACACCAGCAATCAACAGCCAATTATTGCACAACTATATTCTACCCACCTCAAGACTCCGCTCCAATATAGAAGCATCAAGAAATATGGACCAATAGGCTTTCTACAAACACTTCTATTCAATACCCATTGTTTCTGTTCTGTCTTGTGTTGATACTTTTAATACCCTATTAATATCCCCTCCTGTTCTGTCTTGTGTTAATGCCACATCACCCTTCCCACCTCACTCAAATGTAGATATAATATCAGAGAGACGTAAGTTCTAATCAGTTGTGTATTTGTGAAGTCTTTGAAAATGTAATAAGTTTTACGAAACGCGCCCGTGTCGCGTCAGACTAGAAATAAAAATGAATTTTGGAGAAGTGATTTTTGATTTACCTCCAACAGTGAAGCGTAATGTACGAAAGATTGAGAAAATTCGTGTTAGAATTATTAATCTTACTTTTTCGGTCATATTTAATAATATATATATATATATATATGTCGTACCTAGTAGCCAGAACACACTTCTCGGCCTACTATGCAAGGCCCGATTTGCCTAATAAGCCAAGTTTTCCTGAATTAATATATTTTCTCAAATTTTTTTCTTATGAAATGATAAAGCTACCCATTTCATTATGTATGAGGTCAATTTTTTTTTATTGGAGTTAAAATTATCGTAGATATATGACCAAACCTAACCAACCCTACCTATCCTAACCTAACCTATCTTTATAGGTTAGGTAGCCGAAAAAGTTAGGTTAGGTTAGGTTAGGTAGGTTAGGTAGTCGAAAAACAATTAATTCATTAAAACTTGGCTTATTAGGCAAATCTGGCCTTGCATAGTAGGCAGAGAAGTGCGTTCTGGCTACTAGGTACGACATATATATATATATATATATATATATATATATATATATATATATATATATATATATATATATATATATATATATATATATATATATATATATATATATATATATATATAGTGCCTGTTCATTACAACTATTTAACACTGGGAAGGGATCAGGATAAGGATTTGGGATGGGATGGGGAGGAATGGTGCCAAACCACTTGGACGGCGGTCGGGGATTGAACGCCTAGGACTGCTACTGTGCATTTAAATTACTAACTTACCTGAGAGTCTATATCCCTACATGTCAATGTTTGTGTATACTGGTAATGTGAGGAACATACAGAAGATAAGGGTAGCTGAACACAACAAAATGCTGAAGGACAACTTTATTAAAGTTGCATAATGAAATGTGTAAGTACTTCATTCATAATGATGTGCTGCTCGAAATCTTAGCGAAGTATCCAAAATTTGCTTACTGTAGGTAATGCATGCACATGACTATAAAGCTGCCGCCCAGTTGGGTGGGTGTGCAGCAAGACTAGTAACTGTGTGACTCACTATAGATGTAAAGTGCCTTGTATAGTGACTGTTGTGAGCCTCTTGTTGATCACTTGTTGTAACGGGGGGTGGGGGGAAATGGCTCTATCTTGTCCATTATTCCACCCCCCAGTTAACTAACGAGGCCGGGGGAAACAGCTCTCTCTAGTCCGTTATCCCGTCCCCAGTTAGCCAACTATTCTAGAGCACCTCCAGAGTTCCTAAGGCAACCTCTCTCGTTCAACACCTTGTAACCTAGGTATTTGACTACCTAGGTACTAAGACTACAAGGCGTCGTAACTGGATCAGCTACCCGAAACTCTAGAGAGAACTCTAGAATACAAAATCATTGCCACAAACGTATAAGAGAAAACGAAAGGGAAGAAATGAATAGTGAAGTAATTGGTGAGGGTTTGGGGTGAGAGGTAGGGAGGTGGGAGGAGCGAGGAGGGTCATTAGTTGAAAGTGAGAGTTCAGAGAGGGGTGGAGGGAGAGGTATCGATAGGTAGAAGTAGAAGAGTAGATAGTGGAAGTAGAAGAGTAGATAGTAGAAGAAGAAATGCTGCCACCATCCATTCATGATCATTACATACAAGACAAGGAATGGAACTTGCCTGTATCAAAATATTCTCAAAAGATGTTATTACCAGTTCATTATTAGTATGTTCCCTCTGTACCATGTATCAACTCCAAACATGTACTCATTTATATCATGAACCCAGTAACCACAGAGGCTTTCTCAAATCCTCAACTCAAAGCTCTAGGGAACAAAGTTAAACACAATTTAATTAATAAATTCATAATTATATTTCCCATGAAGTATCATAATTTAGCAATTCAATTAAAATGTTCCAGTTTAATATTTAAAGTGAGTCATCATCCAAGAATTCGAGAACCCTACAACTTGACTGCCCCTGATCATCACACAACATATGTAAACACGACCAAGTCACCTTACTGCTCAACTCACCAAGTGTCTCTGCCTATAGCTGGATAGAGAGGGGGGGGGGGGTCTGTAGTTGACAGAGACTCCCGCCCTGCCGGCCGACAGCCTCCCTGCTCTGCTCGTCTGCTGTTCTCTTGATTAATGCTCCTTTCTGGATAGCTCTCCGAGTTTATATTGGGGAACCTAGTAGCTAACTCCGCCCACAAATAGATAGCCTCCGGCACTACCAAGCCACTCCTTAAACGTCGGCTTGTTTGAAGGCTACCAGACTACAATTAAGAGCTTAGCGGAAGCAAGGTGAAATTCTCATGATCTGACCTCAGGTCACTTGAGGTCATTAACGCTTTGAGGTGTGAGATCTCAGGCAGACAACTGGCGCCTCTCAGATCCTTGTCTGTGACTCATGTACTCTATATATATTTTAAATAAACTAACTCAAACACTTTTACAGTGTTACATCTCCCCTTCTCCCCGAAATAAAGTTTTTGCAACACTGCTAAAGCAAGCTAGCTGTGTGCAACAACTTTATTAACGAAAAAAAAATACATCCTAGCTAAACAAATATACATCATCCTACTCTAAAAAATGAAATATATAGACAGACGTCCATTGTCTCTGGCTGGGCGACGTCACTGCTTGGTCTTGTAGATAATCCTGTACCACATTTCTTCAACACAACTGCCTCCGTCGCTTCTCCGTCGTTAACGCACAACAACCCTTGGTCAACCCGAAAGCCGTTACTACTTGAACTGCGCACAGGACCGTGGAATTCGGTTGTCCCAGCTGATCTGTAATTGGCCCTACGTCAGTCACCATGAGAGACGTATATTGGGGTTCTTCACAGCTATAGGGACTACAAGTTTCGAGACCTTCATATAGTTGCCAACAGTAGAAATCCCATCCTACTCTTCTTCCTCCCTGTTGCTCCAGCACGCCTCCTTCAGAGAGCTACTTCTGACAGCCACATCAAGTCTGCATGACACAGGAAGAATCACTCAACAGAGCTACCTGCTTGTAGGAGGGGCGGCCAGTTAAGGCAAACGATCCTGTCTTGCAATTACGCTCCATGCAATGATGCTGATACCAGCAAGGAACACGAGGCATCGTGTCTCACTCAGCTTGTCTTATCTTCTTCTTCTTCTTTCTTCTTTCTTCTCTCTTCCTTCTTCTCTCTTCCTTCTTCTCTCTTCTTTCTTCTCTCTTCTTTCTTCTCTCTTCCTCCTCCCATGGGTCTTTGACAAGCGACCTGGGGTCCATTGGGGTCTGTCCGTCCTGGGGTCCATCCTGGGTAGACCGATGTTGGTGGGACATACTGGAGTCGTTGTTGCTCCTCTTCCATCTTTACTGGGTCGTCTGGGGTCGTCTGCAGAACTACCTGGGGTCCACTGTGGGTCCGTCCGTCTTGGGGTCCACTGGGTAGACCAATGTTGACCGACCGAGAGGGCTGCATCTTGGGGTCCCCTGGGGTGGTGGTGGTGGTGTAGCCATGACCTCCAGGTAGTGGGCTGGTCGTGGTGGTGGTGATAAACGCCCGTGAGTATGGTACACAGCAGCCGTCTCCCTCTTCTGTATATGCGTCGCGCCTCTCCTCTGGCTCCCACCTGTGAATTGAACATAAAGGCGGCAATACCCGTGTTCCATGCTGTTGTGTGACCCTGTAGTTTGTATAGGGTTACACAGTTATATCATAACGCTCTCCTCCTGGCAACAACTACACTTCAATTTTTTTTTTTTTTTATAATCCAATTAACTCTGAATGATATTGACTGGGTGGAACATAACACAGTAACAGAGTAAAGTTAGAGAAGAGAGAATAAGGGCATCACTACTTTTAACTTGTCACAAAAAAAAATCAAAACTAATAGACAAAACACTAGCCTAAACTTAACTGTACCGTTCCTAATCTTAAGTACATAAACCGCCGTTACTCCCACCCTTAACCTACAGCCACCTACGTGACCCAGAGTGTCTCCCTAGCTTCTCCGCCGGTCAACAACCCCAAACTGTTGCCACCCCTGTGACCAGACTATCTAACGTCGAGCGTCCCCAACGTGAAGTCTACTGACATACTAAGCCTCCCCCTAGCATGCTGTACAATACCAGTACACCTCGGGTTATTGCGTTCAAATGGAGTAAAACAGTCGATCGCAATAATCTGAGCAGAACCACTACTTAAAAACTACACCTGCCACTCCCCACTGACCTGGAGACCAGCGGTGGCTGGGTGTCCCCGTGGGACATGCGAGGTCACCTGTCACACTCAGCTGACCTGCACTACCAACACCGCTAAGTTCCCAAATCGCCAAATCTTATTACTAACATAAATCACTACACACGCAAGTTCTGGTGAACATTCCCTGAACTTCACAAAACTCACAAAATCACTAAACACAACACCAGAGAATCACCATCTCCTAACCTGAACAAAGCTCGCTAAATCGCGAATAATAAACACATGTCAAGATGTCCCTGATAGCGCCTGAGCGGCAAAAGACACGTGGGACTGAACAATGTTAAAAGAACACCAACTACCTACAACATTGTTCAACACCGCTGCCACCATTGTAACGGGGGGTGGGGGGAAATGGCTCTATCTTGTCCATTATTCCACCCCCCAGTTAACTAACGAGGCCGGGGGAAACAGCTCTCTCTAGTCCGTTATCCCGTCCCCAGTTAGCCAACTATTCTAGAGCACCTCCAGAGTTCCTAAGGCAACCTCTCTCGTTCAACACCTTGTAACCTAGGTATTTGACTACCTAGGTACTAAGACTACAAGGCGTCGTAACTGGATCAGCTACCCGAAACTCTAGAGAGAACTCTAGAATACAAAATCATTGCCACAAACGTATAAGAGAAAACGAAAGGGAAGAAATGAATAGTGAAGTAATTGGTGAGGGTTTGGGGTGAGAGGTAGGGAGGTGGGAGGAGCGAGGAGGGTCATTAGTTGAAAGTGAGAGTTCAGAGAGGGGTGGAGGGAGAGGTATCGATAGGTAGAAGTAGAAGAGTAGATAGTGGAAGTAGAAGAGTAGATAGTAGAAGAAGAAATGCTGCCACCATCCATTCATGATCATTACATACAAGACAAGGAATGGAACTTGCCTGTATCAAAATATTCTCAAAAGATGTTATTACCAGTTCATTATTAGTATGTTCCCTCTGTACCATGTATCAACTCCAAACATGTACTCATTTATATCATGAACCCAGTAACCACAGAGGCTTTCTCAAATCCTCAACTCAAAGCTCTAGGGAACAAAGTTAAACACAATTTAATTAATAAATTCATAATTATATTTCCCATGAAGTATCATAATTTAGCAATTCAATTAAAATGTTCCAGTTTAATATTTAAAGTGAGTCATCATCCAAGAATTCGAGAACCCTACAACTTGACTGCCCCTGATCATCACACAACATATGTAAACACGACCAAGTCACCTTACTGCTCAACTCACCAAGTGTCTCTGCCTATAGCTGGATAGAGAGGGGGGGGGGGGTCTGTAGTTGACAGAGACTCCCGCCCTGCCGGCCGACAGCCTCCCTGCTCTGCTCGTCTGCTGTTCTCTTGATTAATGCTCCTTTCTGGATAGCTCTCCGAGTTTATATTGGGGAACCTAGTAGCTAACTCCGCCCACAAATAGATAGCCTCCGGCACTACCAAGCCACTCCTTAAACGTCGGCTTGTTTGAAGGCTACCAGACTACAATTAAGAGCTTAGCGGAAGCAAGGTGAAATTCTCATGATCTGACCTCAGGTCACTTGAGGTCATTAACGCTTTGAGGTGTGAGATCTCAGGCAGACAACTGGCGCCTCTCAGATCCTTGTCTGTGACTCATGTACTCTATATATATTTTAAATAAACTAACTCAAACACTTTTACAGTGTTACATTGTGACACAAAGATTATTATGTGTGTATTTGTGTAGGTGATTAAATATGTATGTGTATGTATATATGTATACGTATATAAATATATATATATATATATATATATATATATATATATATATATATATATATATATATATATATATATATATATATATATATATATATATATATATATATATATATATTACAGAGGCACATAATCGGTTCAGGAACTGAGCAAATAACAATGTTTGACGCTAGTTGCAAAATTATTAATGTTGTATACACATGTACACACACTCATAAATACATGTATACGTATGTATATATGTATACGTATATATGTGTATATATATATATATATATATATATATATATATATATATATATATATATATATATATATATATATACACATATATACGTATACATATATACATACGTATATATATATATATATATGTACATGTATTTATGAGTGTGTGTACATGTGTATACAACATTAATAATTTTGCAACTAGCGTCAAACATTGTTATTTGCTCAGTTCCTGAACCGATTATGTGCCTCTGTAATCCTTTACACCACCGCCCACGGGATGGGTATGGGGTGCATAATAAAGAAAAAAATAGAAGAAATTTAAATTGCATAATACGGTTATTGACATTCAATAATAGTAAGATAAAGCAATGAGGACCAAATGGGAGACCAGTGATCAGATGAATATTACAGACTCAAGGGTAGCCTTCTCTTCTTGTATATAAATGAAAAAAATAAATTCGTTTGTTTAATTCTAATGCTTGTAGGCGAGAACAGTTGTGAACGCCAACTAGCGCACAAGTACATGAGCGCCCAAAATACTTTTACACAAAAGACATGTACAGACAGGCGTGTGGCTTCTGACTTCTTTTTTATTGATTAATATTAAATATTAGGCGCTTACCTATAATAGTTATCATTTTATACAAGTATAACTCTCACATAATAAATATAAAAGGAGTTTATCTAAAAACTGACAGAAGTGTTGTGTTTTGTGCGTTGTATCGTGTTTGTGGGCATTCGGGTGTGTTGTGTTTACGCTGGCGGGCGGCGTCCTTACCAACTCCAGATTATGTGTATTACATCACTAAACTTCATTTAATAACTATATGCCTGTTAAATAGAAGATTTTAATTGTTAATAGCATTATATTGTCGTTTTAATATGGAACACGTCCACATATGCGAAACGTCGAAAGCTGGTGTCCGAAGTGGTAAAAATATTAGTGTGCGATGTTGTCAATGTACGGAGTGTCTTGTATCCGTGCGAGAAACAAGGTGGTCAGGTGGAGCCAGTGACTCCTTCCTTCAACAGTTTTGTCTCTCCCTCGTGATATATCCTCAATGTCTTCAGTGGTGTGGCCTCACCACACACTTACACTGCCATAAGTGTCCTGAGAGTACTGTGGGAGGGACAATTTGGCGGGTATTGTGGACACAGCTAGGTCTTTAAGACAGGCGAACTTCACGAGTCTCCTATTCATATAATTTCCTAAATAATCCATCAAGTCTCCATGCACTTATGCAAGCATCTACCTCAGTTTCATTGTAAAATTTTACTCTTAAATCTAATCTTACCCTATTCCATTTATATTTTAAATTTATTTGTATTGATCTATGTCATTTATTGAAATCAATTATTGATCTCATTTTTGTTCTTTTAATTAAGTTCATACTAATTATAAGTTAAAACTAAGCTTAATAAAATTTATTATCTTTAAGATTATTTTACTTTACAATTATCATTTGTCAAATTTTTTTATATATTCATCTTGACAGTCTCTACTGATTTTTTGTTCTCTCCGCCAAACTTGTGTATCCTCCATGGCTATCTAGTGACCTTAATTCTACCTCTAATTGTTTCAATTCCTTGTTTGCTTGCATTTATTGTTGTGTCTTGCCATAATTATTCTCTAATTTAGCAGACTCAATACTTTGTAAGCTCTTATTGTATTGTTATATTATTATATTGTGTTTTGCTATAATTACTTCCTATTTTACAGCAGATTTGTTTTTCATCTGTTCATGTAATTGCTTATCTTATTGTATTGTGACATTCTTTTCTATATTGATATATATTTTCTGTCTATTGTTACTTACAGTGTACCTGAGAGTACCTGTAAGCAATCTACCTCATTTTTCATTTTTGCTCAATTTTTTTGGTATTGCTTAGTCTTGTTTATATTTTTGTTTTGTATATCTATATCTTGTGTTTTGTATAGTCCATGTTTATATGTTTTTTTCTTTAATCTCATTTATTACCTAGGTTTCCTAGCCTAGCCATACTCCCTTACTCCATTGTACCCCTGTAAGCCCCTTTTGTGTTTGTTTGGTACAGTATTGTGTACATTTATTTCTTTTTGTTTTTCTTGTTTTTCCGGCAATCAGCTTTTTTTATGCAGTCAAGTATAGACCCTGAACTTAACCTCTTATCCACTATCTATGACAATAATCACTTTAATGATCTAAATTGCAGATATTTTGCAGCACATGATGCAAACAATGTAATAACTCATAGTCACAATATCTCTGTAATCAATTTGAACGTTAGATCCCTAGGCAAACACTTCGATGATGTTAGTGCCTTGATTGAAGCTATTGACAACAATTTCTCTTTTATTATACTTACTGAAACATGGTTGAAAGATGATACTACTCAACTCTTTAACATGCCTAACTACTCAGCAATCCACAACTGTCGTCAACTTCAGAGAGGTGGTGGCACTGCTCTTTACTACCACCAAGAACTAACATGCTTAAAAGAAATTAGAACTAGAGACTGCTATGGGGAGTATATCTTCGCCAGCTTCAGAGTCAAGGGTGCCGAGTCTATCCTGTCTGTGGGTGCAGTTTATAGAATTCCTAACACTGATGTGTCCGAATTCAACTCAAACCTTAGAAATCTAATACTTGATAACAGACTGAACAAAAACCATCTAATTATCGCAGGGGACTTTAATATTGACCTCTGCGAGCCAGAACACCCTACTGCTGTTAGCTTCCTCAACTGTATGAATTTCTGCTTCCTCATACCCTTAATCACTAGACCTACTAGAATCACTGATAGCACTGCCACGACTCTTGATCACATCTGGACAAATATAACCTCTCCGCTTACTTCAGGTATAATCACCGATAGCACTACAGACCACTACCCCACATTTTTCTTAACTAACATTAGCAAACCACCTCTTGAGTCAAGAGAGATACGTTTTAGACTACACAATGAAACTGCTATAGACAATTTTATAACTGCTACTGATAATGTCAACTGGGAGTCCGAGTTAGGTAACATAGAGGACATCAACCTAGCAGTTCAATCTTTTCTTCAAATAACTCTTAGCCTTTATAATACCCACTGTCCTATGCTTACAAAACAAGTCACAACCAAAAGGCTTAACAATCCCTGGCTTACAAAGGGAATACTTAAATCTATTAATAAAAAACATGACCTTGAGAAAAAGTATAGGTTAGGGATTGTCTCCAAAGAATTCTCAAAGAATTACTCATTATTGCTATCTAAGATAATTAGACGAGCCAAAACTAAATACTACGAAGATAAATTTACCCAAATAAAGAGCAACATTAAACAAACATGGAGAACAATTTCACAAATATTGGGATCAAAGAAGTCTTTAAATAACAAACCGACTCTCCTGTCTAATAACGATGGTCAGCTTTCAGCCTCTGATTCTGCTATTGAGTTCAATAGGTTCTTCTCTTCCATTGGTTCATCCCTTGCTAATGATATTCCATCTTCCAGTACTGACATTAAGGACTATCTTACAGGGAACTATCCCCAGTCTCTGTACCTAAAGCCTATTAATTCCATTGACGTCAATGAGATAATCCTTTCCCTTAAAACCAAGTCTGGTGCCCTTGAGGAGATACCAACTTTAATCTACAAAAAAGCCTCCAGATCTTTAGCCCCTGCTATTGCTTTGCTCTTCAACAAGTCACTTGAACTCCAAACCTTTCCAGATATTCTAAAAAAAGCGAGAGTAACGCCTGTCCACAAATGTGGTGATCTCACAGATGTTAACAACTACAGACCTATATCAATCCTGCCAAACTTGTCAAAAAATTTTGAAAAACTAATCTATAAGCAGCTTTACTCATATCTAGCCAAACTCAATATACTTAGCCCTTGCCAATATGGCTTCAGGCCCAAAAAAAGCACTAACGATGCACTTATTAGTATGCTTAACTCGATTCATACAGCTCTTGATAAAAATGAGTTCCCTGTTGGGTTATTTGTGGACCTGCGTAAAGCTTTCGATACTGTCAACCACCAAAACCTTCTTCTTAAATTACATCATTATGGTGTCAGAGGACACTCCCTACAATACCTCAAATCCTACCTTACTGACAGGCTCCAATGTGTTTCTGTGAATAATACAATTTCGCCCACCCTACCCATCAACATTGGTGTTCCCCAGGGCAGCATACTTGGCCCTCTCCTCTTTCTCATCTACATTAATGACCTTCCAAATGCCTCCCAACACCTCAAACCAATCCTATTTGCTGACGACACAACCTTCATTTACTCCAGTCCTGATCCCCTTGCTCTAAATGCCACAGTAAATACTGAGCTAAATAAAGTCCATCTTTGGCTAACTGCCAACAAACTCACCCTTAACATTGACAAAACTTTCTATATTCTGTTTGGCAATAAATCCTCTAATCAAATAAATCTCAAAATAAACAATACCCAAATTTGTAACAAATTAGATGGCAAATTCCTTGGCATTCTCATTGACCACAAGCTGAATTTCCAGGGACACATTCTAAACATATCAAAAAAAGTTTCAAAAACTGTGGGCATTCTTTCTAAGATCAGATATTATGTACCACGCCCTGCCCTGGTGACTCTCTATTACTCCCTTATCTATCCATATCTCAACTATGGTATTTGTGCTTGGGGCTCTACTACCCAAAATCACTTACGTCCTCTAATTACTCAACACAAAGCTGCTATTAGGACAATATCCAATTCTGGCCCCAGACATCACTCGGTACCCCTATTCAAATCCCTGAATATGTTAGACATTAAGTCACTGCACATTCTCTCATGTGTACTATACATATACAAAACGCTAAATTGTAATGCCAATCCTGATCTCAAAAGCTTCATAGAAGGTTGTAACAGAACCCATGAGCACCACACCAGAAATAAATACAGTTTTGATATTCCTAGAGTACGACTTAATCAAACCAGAAATGCTCTACAAATCAAGGGGCCCAGGATGTGGAATGACCTTCCCAACCATGTTAAAGACAGTACCTCTCTCAACCAGTTTAAGTTAAAAACGAAGCTATACCTAATAAATTCCCTGTAACCTACCTTACCTCTCTATTGTCAACCCATGTATGTTTTTTTTTTTTTTTTTTTTTGTTTTACAAATCAACGCTGTTTTAATGTAATTTTCTGTAATAATTTGTAATTGTATTTGTGCTGTTTTTTCAACAATGTTCCCCCCTCTTTTACCTCTATTTTTATTTGTACTCAACGCATTTTTTTCTTTTTTCCCATTAGTTTTAAGCTTTAGTCAGTAGTGTTTTTTCCTGCCCGAAACGCTTTGCGTAATAGTGGCTTTAGGCATTGTATGTACTAGGTCCTATCTATAAAGCCAACAAACTTTGTAAAATCTCTTTATGTATGTACCTTTGCCTAAATAAAAATTATTATTATTATTATTATAGTCGTGGAGACGCCTATAGCAACCTTTGTTGTGATGACGTCACTCGCTCGCTCGCTTACCCGCCACGGTGCTCTTCCTAGTTTCTTTGGTTACTGATCTTTGCCGACCTTTAATTAATCTGAGAGCCACTAATATTGGTGGCCTCAACGAGGACAGGAAGTTGGCGGCTTGTCAAAGGTCCTACCCATTTGCCTGGACGATCTTTTATATCTGTATTTTAAAACCCAGTAGAGTTTTGGCGTTTACCTTACCTACTCTTTGGCGGGTAGGCTGTTCCACGGGTTTACCACCATACGGGTGAAAAAGCCTCTCCTGTTTTCTGTCCTACATTGTGGCTTGTTGAGCTTGAACCCGTTGCTCCTCGTTCGTGTTACATCTGACCTTTAGAAGAAAGTGTCCGGATCGACATCGTCCAAATTGTTGGGTATTTTAAGTGTTTCGATGAGCTCCGCCCTGTCATGCCTGGTTTACTGTGTTGTTTGGCCAGTGGCCCTCAACCCTTCCTGATACGAGAGATGACTAATCTCTGGTATGATTTTTGTTGCCCGGTGTTGCATCTTCTCCAGAGCAGCTATGTCTTTCTGAAGATAAGGTCTCAATTAATGCCTGTATGCAATAATCCAGGTGGGGGCGCACCAGAGACTTATACAATTGAAGGATTACTTTATTTTACTTGAAAGTAAAGGCACGCTTGATTATTCCCAAGGTTTGGTTCGCTTTTTTTTACTGCCGCTCCCACTTGTTGTGCAACTTTTAGTGAATGATGGATTCTGATTCCAATGTCGCATTCTTCATCTATCTGTTGTAAGGTAGTGTGGGCAATTTGGTAGTTGTGACGTGGAATGTTATGCCCTACAGGCAAGGTCTTGCATTTATCGACATTAAAGAGCATTTGCCAGTCATCTGACCATTGGTGGAGTTCATGTAGATCTCTTTGTAAGGTCTCAATATCACTTTCACTTCCTTTTTTATCATAGATCTTAGTGTCATCTGCAAATAATAATAATAATAATAATAATAATTTTTATTTAGGTAAGGTACATACATAAAGAGATTTTACAAAGTTTGTTGGCTTTATAGATAGAGCTAGTACATACAATGCCTAAAGCCACTATTACGCAAAGCGTTTTGGGCAAAATGTGTCATCTGCCCAACATTCCATCTCCCAGGATGAACAGGACCAGCAAAAGCTGCTTGACTATGTTATTGTGTCGTCCCAAAATATTCCTGTGGAACGTGAAGGTGAAAAGTGTATTGAAATAGTTCAGGCTCTCATAAAATACGAATTGCGTGTCACTCTAAATAAAACCGACATTATTGCTGCCTACAGAGTAGGCAAAAAGAATCCATCAGGTCTAACCCAGCGAAAAATTCGCCTCAAGCTAGCTTCCCAGTCCATAAAATTGCAACTTGTCCGGACAGCTGCATCCCAACGAAAGGGAATCTACATCAACGAGTGCTTGACTAGAAAAAGACAGCAACTCCTCACCGCCTGCGTCAAATCCGTAAACAAAACACAGATGCGATTCATCACTGCTTCGTTAGAGATGGCTTGATTAAAGTGAGAAAGATCTCAGGAGGTAAAATGTTTACAATTGCTAATGAGGATAACCTCAACACTTTCCTCTCCCAATGTGGTTTGTCTCACCTTATTATCCCTCTCATTGAGTCAACATAATTAACCCCCTTGTCACCTAGTGCGGGCTACGTATCCTAAGTCTCTTTGTTACACTTTTTTAAAGTAAATTTTAATTTAATGTATATTAGTCATTTATTGGACTTAATTAATTGAGTACATTAATATTTTCTTTAGTTCTTATTAATTATAGGATCATAACTAAACTATTTATAGTTAATAATCATTAGATTAAATTTGCCTATGTTTATTATTCAACTTTTTTCTTTGATTTCATTTATTACCTAGGTTGCCTAGCCTCGCCATACTCCCTTACTCCATTGTACCCCTGGCTTTGCCTGTGTCTCAAAATGCAAATTATTACTTACAGTGTACCTGAGAGTACTTGTAAGCAATCTACCTCATTTTTCTTTTTTTTTGTTCATTTTGTGTTTGTCTTGTATAGGTCTTGTTTATATTTTAATTTTCCCCCTTTTATAAAAAAAATTTGTTTTGTAATTGCCGTTCTTGCCTTGTTTTCCTACAACCAGCCTTCTTATGCAGACAAGTATAGACCCAGAACTAAACCTCTTATCCACTATCTATGGCAATCATCACTTTAATGATCAAAATTGCAGATATTATACAGCACATGATGTAAACAATGTATTAACACATAATCACAATATCTCTGTAATTAACTTGAACGTTAGATCCATATGTAAACACTTCGATGATGTTAGTGCCTTGATTGAAACTATTGACAACAAATTCTCTTTTATTATACTTACTGAAACGTGGTTGAAAGAGGATACTACTCAACTCTTTAACATGCCTAACTACTCGGCAATTCACAACTGTCGTCAATTTCAGAGAGGTGGTGGTACTGCTCTTTACTACCACCAAGAACTAACATGCTTAAAAGTAATTAGAACTTCTCTTCCATTGGGTCATCCCCTGCAAATGATATTCCATCTTCCAGTACTGACGTTAAGGACTATCTTACAGGTAACTATCCACAGTCTCTGTACCTAAAGCCTATTAATTCCACTGACGTCAATGAGATAATCCTTTCCCTTAAAACCAAGTCTAGTGCCCTTGAGGAGATACCAACTTTAATTTACAAAAAAGCCTCCAGATCTTTAGCCCCTGCTATTGCATTGCTCTTCAACAAGTCACTTGAACTCCAAACCTTTCCAGATATTCTAAAAAAGCGAGAGTAACGCCTGTCCACAAATGTGGTGATCTCACAGATGTTAACAACTACAGACCTATATCAATCCTGCCAAACTTGTCAAAAATTTTTGAAAAACTAATCTATAAGCAGCTTTACTCTTATCTAGCCAAACACAATATACTTAGCCCTTGCCAATATGGCTTCAGACCCCAAAAAAGCACTAACGAAGCACTTATTAGTATGCTTAACTCGATTCATACAGCTCTTGTTAAAAATGAGTTCCCTGTTGGGTTATTTGTGGACCTGCGTAAAGCTTTTGACACTGTCAACCACCAAAACCTTCTTCTTAAACTACATCATTATGGAGTCAGAGGACACTCCCTGCAATACCTCAAATCCTACCTTACTGACAGGCTCCAGTATGTTTCTGTGAATAATTAAATTTCTCCCACCCTACCCATCAACATTGGTGTTCCTCAGGGCAGTATACTTGGCCCTCTCTTCTTTCTCATCTACATTAATGACCTTCCAAATGCCTCCCAACACCTCAAACCAATTCTATTTGCTGACGACACAACCTTCATTTACTCCAGTCCTGACCCCCTTGCTCTAAATGCCACAGTAAATACTGAGCTAAATAAAGTCCATCTTTGGCTAACTGCCAACAAACTCACCCTTAACATTGACAAAACTTTCTATATTCTGTTTGGCAATAAATCCTCTAATCAAATAAATCTCAAAACAAACAATATCCAAATTTGTAACAAATTAGATGGCAAATTCCTTGTCATTCTCATTGACCACAAACTGAATTTCCAGGGCCACATACTAAATATATCAAAAAAAGTTTCAAAAACTTTTGGCATTCTTTCTAAGATCAGATATTATGTACCCCGCCCTGCCCTGGTGACTCTCTATTACTCCCTCGTTTATCCATATCTCAACTATGGTATTTGTGCTTGGGGCTCTACTACACATAATCATTTACGTCCTCTAATTACTCAACACAAAGCTGCTATTAGGACAATATCCAACTCTGGCCCCAGACATCACTCGGTACCCCTACTCAAATCTCTGAATATGTTAGACATTAAGTCACTGCACATTCTCTCATGTGTATTATACATATATAAAACGCTAAACTGTAATGCCAATCCTGACCTCAAAAGCTTCATAGAAGGTTGTAACAGAACCCATGAGCACCACACCAGAAATAAATACAGTTTTGATACTCCTAGAGTACGACTTAATCAAACTAGAAATGCTCTACAAATCAAGGGACCCAGATTGTGGAATGACCTTCCCAACCATGTTAAAGACTGTACGTCTCTCAACCAGTTTAAGATTAAAACGAATAAATTTAAAACGAATAAAAACCTAATAAATTCCCTGTAACCTACCTTACCCCTCTAATGTCATCCAATGTCTGTTTTTTTTTAAAGAGCGTTGTTTGTCGACAGAATTGTATTTGTGCTGCTTTTTCAGCTATGTTTTCTTTCCATGTTTTTATTTTACTCTTTATGCTCAATTAGTATTAAGCTTTAGTCATTTAAGTTTTTCATGCCCGAAACGCTTTGCGTAATAGTGGCTTTAGGCATTGTATGTACTAGCCCTATCTATAAATCCACCACTCTTTGTAAAATCTCTTTTATGTATGTACCTTACCTAAATAAACATTTTGATTTTGATATATATATATATATATATATATATATATATATATATATATATATATATATATATATATATATATATATATATATATATATATATATATATGTGTGTATATCACGAAAATAAACACGTGATTAAGAATGTGACAATGTCACATGTGAAAAATTATTCAACACACAAGCATATATATATATATATATATATATATATATATATATATATATATATATATATATATATATATATATTGTGACGGTAACGCGTTGGTGTTCGGCTGTTTAAGGCTAGGGGTATGGCCTCGTCACATAGTTATAAAAAAAAATAGAAAAAACTGGAACTTCGTCTGTGGTAAGGTAAGGAGAAGACACACAAAACACAAGTAAACTTTAACAATGAAATTTTAATTACGTTAAATAAATCAAAACATGAAAAAATGGACAAACAAATTCTTACAATAAAATCAATCAATCAAAATAATAAGAATAATTAAATGACACAATGAAAAGTTACGTTAAGATAAAATAACAAGAAGTGCAACACAAAATAAAGGGAAGGTGCTGGAATATTGGCTTTAAGCTACCACCTCTCTCAGTACACGCTAACGTCTAGCCGGGAGGAGTGATAACCACGAAAGCACTGAATATTCTGAGGTCTGAGGTCGTGGCGACCCCAGACATCAAGTTGTATGGGGGGTGGAGTGCAGTTGCAGCCCGGCCGGCGACCAATCAGCGGAGCCGGTAGCGATCAACAGGTAGTTTGGCGGTTTGAGTCTGAACAGGTGTCTCTGGCTGCAACGTTTTGCGCTCTGGCAAACCTTGCTGGTGTTGTTGTCGTTGTTGGACATTTCTTCCATAGTAGTTTTATATAATTTCAACGACGTAATGGTGGAGGGAAGAGCAGGCTCAATCTCTTGAAGGAGATTATCGTCACAACTCTCCCCCGAAGCCTGCGGTTCTGGAAGAAGTACGTCGTTATGTGGTGGAGTAATGGATGGAGTCGCTTCTACTTCATAAACTCTGGAGAGATCATGGGCTAAGATGTTGTCAGACTCTTGGTATAGCGTGTCTCCAGGTTGAATTTCTGCAGTTAGCAAGCCCATAGTAGAAGACGTTGAGATGAGAAGTGGGCGTGCTGCAGGAGATGTAGGGTGGTGTGGTCCGTATTGATGGTGGACCGAGCACTTTTCAGGTGTGGAGTGAAGTGCTGAAGCTTCAGGATGAGGAAGAGTAGCTCCTTGCCAATTGTTCCGTAGATCCTTGTAGCAGTAGTCGCTGACAGGTGTATTCTTCTCGCCTCGTTGCTGCATCACGACACCACCATCGTCGGTACCATTGGCGTCGACATGGAGGATGAAGGGCTTATCTGACGAGGTGAGAGTGGAATTAGAAGAGGGCAAAGGAGCACGATTATTATCCTGAAAGCATTTGGGAAGATCATTAAGGATTTCGGAATTAAAAAGCGCTGACTCCTTGTCAGTGCTTTCGGGAGGAGAAGCTGGGATGGTCTCACTGTGGATGTAGGGTTCTGTGAAGGTAGAACAATTAGTCAAGACAGTGGGAGGAGTACCATTATATTGCTTCAGGAGGTTGACGTGGCACAGCTGGGTCTTCCGCCGCCTATCTGGAGTCTCTATTACGTAGTTGTTATTATTCCTGCACTCTTTGACGCAGTAGGGTCCTGAAAACCTGTTTTGTAAAGGTGAACCTGGGATAGGCAAATAGGCAAGGACGAAGTCTCCCGGCTTGAATTTTCTTACTTTGCTGGTCTGGTCGTAATGAGTCTTCATTCTCACCTGGGCTTTCAATAGATTATCATGGGCAAAACGGTGGACTCTCTCTAGAATGTGTTGAAGGTTTTGAAGAAACTGGGGCACATTCTGATGCTCACTGAAGGTGGCATCTCTGAGAGAGTCTTTGAAAGCCTTAAGGGGAGTACGGCACTTACGGCCGTAGAGCATCTCATAAGGAGATACTCCTAGGGACTCATTGGGGAGACTTCTGAAAATACACATTATAAGGTCAATCTGCTTATCCCAATCCTTCGAGGTTTCACTACAAAACTTTTTCAAGAGTGCTTTGATGGTCTGATGACTACGTTCAAGAGAACCCTGTGAAGCAGGATGATAGGGGCTGGACAATACCTGTTTGATGTTGAACTCCTCCAGTGTCCTTTTGAAGAGATCACTGGTGAAGTTGGTACCACAGTCACTTTGAATCTCCCTGGGAAATCCGTATTGAGTGAAGATCTTCAACAGATGTTTTATAACCGTAGCAGCCGTGATGTTCTTCACTGGAACTGCTATGGGAAATCTGGTGGTAGGACACAGGATGGTTAGGATGTAGGCGTTACCTGAACTGGTCCGAGGTAAAGGACCAACACAGTCTATTACGAGTCTGTGGAAAGGTTCCGCAGGCACCTGTATGGGAATCAGTGGTGCTCTGGGAATGGAGACGTTCGGTTTGCCTGCCATCTGACATGTATGACACTGTTTTACGTACTGTTTGACGTTATTTACCATACCTGGCCAGTAGTAGTCTTGACGAATCCCATGGTAAGTCTTGTTGAAGCCGTAGTGGGAGAATGCTCCGTGGGCCAGGTGTAGAATAGTGGGCCGCAGGCTGGTGGGAATCACAAGTTGTTCGATGTTGGCCCAATCGTCCTCCTCCTTCAGTTTACTGGGTCTATATCTGCGGTAGAGCAAGTCGTTCTCTAGGAAGAACCCAGGAATACTGTCGGGTTGAGTCTCAGCCTGGAAAAACAATGGTGTTAAAGTAAGATCTTCCCTCTGCAACTTACGGAACTCCAACTTGGTCAGATGCGGGGGTAGTTTCTGAGGGTCTTGAGGGACAGCGGTAGCAGTAGAGTCAGCTGGCTGTGGACGTGCGGCTTGTGCACGGGTGGTCACGAGAACCGGAGGAGAAACTTCATCACTCTCTTGAACCTCTGCTGGAACATACTCTAGAATAGGGTTTATTGGCACAGAGTTACACACCTGGGATTTGTCCATGACGATCAGGTTGGTCGGTTGCAGGTCTTCTGCCAAGTCGTTGCCTAGGAGAAGTTGCACTCCAGGCATGGGAAAAGGCTTTTCCCTGACGGCGACTTGGACTTCCCCGTTCACGTAGGGACAATCCAGGTGGACTCTGGCGAGAGGGTATGGAGTGGTAGCAGTGAGGTCAGTGATGAAGACAGTTTCTCCGGTGTAGACGATGTTGGGCACAGCCGACTTCAAGATGATCGATTGTAGAGCCGCTGTGTCCCTCAAGATCTTCAATTTGAAACGTCCCTCCGGATTTGAACCGTTGGCAGAGACAGTTCCAGTATACAGGTGGTTACTGAAAAGAGAAAGATCATTAACATCAACACCAACATTCATCACAGGCTTACCGGACTTAGGAGGAGTTGGTTTGGGTCTTTGTTGGTCAGTGGTTCCCTTGTATTGAGACTTACCACACTTGTCTATGGTATGTCCATAGAGTCTACAATACTTGCAGTACAGTTGTGAACCAGCTTGATCGGGGCTCACCTTCTCGTAACTGTACCACGACTTCTTACTGGAGGATGGTTCGGGTGTCAGCCGGTGGATGAGGCTGTAAGTGTCAGCCGACTTAGCACACTTCAGGTAGTCGGTTTCTTCTTTATCTGCTAAGTAGAGGCGGACAGGAGGAGGCACACGTCTCAAGAATTCTTCAACAAGCATCAGGTTGACGAGTTCTGTAAAAGTAGAGACATGTGCTGCTTCCAGCCATTTCATGAAATACCTCCGTTTCGTGTTAGCAAACTCGAGGAAGGTAGTGGTACTTGCCTTCAGGTGGTCACGGAATTTCCTTCTATAACTTTCAGTAGAGAGGAGGTAGGCGTCCAACACTGCTTGTTTCAGAGTGTGGTAGTCATTCTCAGACGCCAAAGTACTGAGTGTGACTGCAGCTCTACCTGTAAGATGGACTCTGAGAAGTGTGGCCCATTGGTCGACAGGCCAACTGAGTTGATTAGCAAGGGTTTCAAAGGTGGTAAAGAACACATCAACTTCTGCTTCTACAAAGGATGGCATTAACTTACTTGCATGAGATATATTAAAACTGACGGGAAGATTGGCAGTAGCTTGCTGGCGTTGAGTGAAGTGGGAAGTTTCCAAGGCGATTTCGCGTTGACGACACTCTAGAGCCAGAGTCGCTTGTTGCTTGTCATGTTTCGCGTTGCATCTCCAACTCGCGTTGTTTGGTTTCAAGCCGTACGCGTTCCCGCTCCTGGAGTGTTTCAAGCTGTACTCGTTCCCGCTCCTGGAGTAAGGCAATCTCACGTTCTTGTTCTTCTCTCCTCAAGGCGGCCTCGCGTTCTTGTTCGTCCCTCCGTATGGCAGCTGTTCGTTCTTCAATCTTGGCCAGCTCTAGTTTGAGTTTCAGCGTTGCCAAATCAGTTTTTTCTGCAATATAGTAAGTTTCATGAGTTTCAGAGTCTATCTTACCTTGCTCTAAATAGTAATCCAGCAACAGGTTGTGTAGGTCATTTTTGTTGGCTTGGTAGGGAACTTCTAGTTGATACTCATGTGCAAGAGTTTGTAATTCAGTCCTCTTGGCACGACTTAAAGTCCCTATTTCACCTGCTGGATTTGTACGGAAAGCTTGGAGACGAAACATGGTGAAATTAGCAAATAAAGGTACACGAATATTCAATAGTGAATGTCAGAAACAGGACAACGTGGCAACTGGTACCTATCCTGTGAGATCTTTAACAATTAAAATTAAGTAAAAGGTATTAAATGATTAAATTAAATCAAGGGCGCAGGAAATCTTGTACCCGGTACTCATGTAAGAGGATAAGGGCAAGAAAATCCTACTAACAAATGAAACAGAGTTTCGAAAACAAATGAAACAGTTAAATGCTTCAAAAGTAAAATTGGTAGTCCAAGGATGTAGGCATACCTTGCCGAGTCTCTATAGGACATAAAGCAAGTTTTTCCTACTGAATTTAATATGATACTTACAGAATTAGCGAACTTTTGTGCTCTGAAAAGTAAGCTAATTCCCTACCGTTGTATGTATCATCATCTCTGACTGACGTGTAGGGGTGCGAGGTGTCAACTGGTGACGAGAACTGCTGCTGAGGTCCCAATTCAGCATCTAAAGTTCGAGCTAGAGGAACTATGGCCCTCTTTGTCCTCCTACAGTCAGATTGCAGAAGATTGGGTACTCTTGACCCGGGGCAGACCACAGTACCAGGGTACCAATATGATGATCTGTCAGAATGAGAAATATTCAAGGGACATAGATGGTAAATACGAGTAATAACACGGAGGGAGAGATGACCAATTAAGAGTATGACTGAGGCCTACAGTCACCACGTAATCCAAAGTTGTCTCACCTTCACCATATGTTACTCTCGTAATGCACAATACACCGCACCTTATAAAAAATGAAATTGAATATGAAAAATAGTAAAGCTATGTTAACAAAGTTAAATACGCTTACCATAAATTACCACTTGGCACCAGTACCTGAGTGAAGCTCCTAGGACAGGCCCCCATATAACTTGTGACGGTAACGCGTTGGTGTTCGGCTGTTTAAGGCTAGGGGTATGGCCTCGTCACATAGTTATAAAAAAAAATAGAAAAAACTGGAACTTCGTCTGTGGTAAGGTAAGGAGAAGACACACAAAACACAAGTAAACTTTAACAATGAAATTTTAATTACGTTTAATAAATCAAAACATGAAAAAATGGACAAACAAATTCTTATAATAAAATCAATCAATCAAAAGAATAAGAATAATTAAATGACACAATGAAAAGTTACGTTAAGATAAAATAACAAGAAGTGCAACACAAAATTAAAGGGAGGTGCTGGAATATTGGCTTTAAGCTACCACCTCTCTCAGTACACGCTAACGTCTAGCCGGGAGTAGTGGTAACCACGAAAGCACTGAATATTCTCAGGTCTGAGGTCGTGGCGACCCCAGACATCAAGTTGTATGGGGGGTGGAGTGCAGTTGCAGCCCGGCCGGCGACCAATCAGCGGAGCCGGTAGCGATCAACAGGTAGTTTGGCGGTTTGAGTCTGAACAGGTGTCTCTGGCTGCAACGTTTTGCGCTCTGGCAAACCTTGCTGGTGTTGTTGTCGTTGTTGGACATTTCTTCCATAGTAGTTTTATATAATTTCAACGACGTAATGGTGGAGGGAAGAGCAGGCTCAATCTCTTGAAGGAGATTATCGTCACAATATATATATATATATATATATATGCTTGTGTGTTGAATAATTTTTCATGTGTACAGTTTTTCTGTGTCATTGCCATTTAAGTGAATTACGGTGTTGAAGGACTGTGCAGTGTCTTATTACGTTTATTGTCATTACTGTGATATATGGTGTTCAATGCCTTACTTTGAGCTACAGTGTTAACTTCTACTGGAATGAATTAGTGGGCATTAAGGCTAGTGCAGTGATTAGCAGCGTTTACGCCATTATAGTAAATATTGTGTTGGTGATAAACATAGTGATCCCTGCGAATTTAAAGAAACAGGCGCTTCACGCCCAAAGAATCAAGTACAGCAACATTCGCACGGTGAGGGGGAGCCGCTCAGCTGATTTTGACATTGACGCGAGGGGGAATGTTGCCCTCTTGTTGAGTCCCAGTTTTATGAAGAGAGAGTGACTTTCTGCATGTACTTGATGCCTCGTTGTTGATAAGGATATCATACCTTCAAATGTTTTAAGTAAAATACAAAATACCTTTGCGTTTATATTATCCCTCCATATATCTTGTTGCTATAGAACAGTTCCAAAGAGTGAGAATATTAGAGACATATACCTGCCTGTGACCAGATGTAATGATCGAGCTTTGCCACTACTACCACAATTCCACAATACCACTGACGTGTTACTGGACACGGGAAACACCAGTTGGCGACCTTGCAGTTAATAGTAGAGCCCTTGTCGGGGCGGGCACATGGTTGGGAGAGAGCAAACTGTGTTCCCACTCATCTTTGACTACGAAGGCCGGTTGGAGATTGACTGGGATACTCTCCTGGCGAAAAGTGGCGCCGCGAGGATTGAGTGAAGACCCTCAGGGCTACGCTGAGTAACAGTTATCGCTAATACTCCTGGGTGGTGTCCATGTAGAGAGAGAGACACCCCGACGTTGGCGACTGTTGCCAGGATAATGATTAATTGATTGATTGATGAAGATTAAGCCACCCAAGAGATGGCACGGGCATAAATAGCCCGTAAATGGTACAATTTTTTTTCTCAGTATTCTGAGGTTGCATTTAACCATCAAGCTGTTATCGCGGGGGAGAATACTGCTTCACAGTCTTTATGAGGGTGTCCAGCTGCTGGACACCTTTGTTGACCAGGAGAGTATATGGCTGTGTTGATGGCTTCAGGGTGGCCACTGCATGATTCAGGAACTTTTAAAGCTCTTCTAAGGTCATTGGTTGCTTCACATTCCAGAAGATAGTGAAGTAATGGTTTTCTGTGACAGTTTGGCAGAAGATGCACTCTCTCTGTCGGGGTTCACCAATCTCCCAGTTGCATCTGTAACCTAGACGTAGTCTATATAACCTAACTGCTATTTCGCTGTGGATTCCTTTTGGGATATTTAACCTTTCTAATTTGGTTGCCTGAAGATACCATGTTGCAGATGGCGAACCTTCAGCTATTCTCTGGTGTAGGTTACCTACCTTACCTTGAGGTTACCTTGAGGTGCTTCCGGGGCTTAGCGTCCCCGCGGCCCGGTCGTCGACCAGGCCTCCTGGTTGCCGGACTGATCAATCAGGCTGTTGGACGCAGCTGCTCGCAGCCTGACGTATGAGTCACAGCCTGGTTGATCAGGTATCCTTTGGAGGTGCTTATCCAGTTCTCTCTTGAACACTGTGAGGGGTCGGCCAGTTATGCCCATTATGTGTAGTGGAAGCGTGTTGAACAGTCTCGTGCCTCTGATGTTGATAGAGTTCTCTCTCAGAGTACCAGTTGCACCTCTGTTTTTCAACGGGGGTATTCTGCACATCCTGCCATGTCTTCTGGTCTCATGTGATGTTATTTCTGTGTGCAGGTTTGGGACCAGCCCCTCTAATATTTTCCACGTGTAAATTATTATGTACCTCTCCCGCCTGCGCTCAAGGGAGTACAGATTCAGGCTCTTTAGTCGGTCCCAATAGTTTAGATGTTTTACTGAGTGGATTCTAGCAGTAAAGGTTCTCTGCACGCTCTCCAGGTCAGCAATTTCTCCAGCTTTGAAAGATGCTGTCATTGTGCAGCAGTACTCCACTCTAGAGAGCACAAGCGTTTTGAAAAGTATCATCATCGGTATAGCATCTCTAGTGTAAAAAGTTCTTGTTATCCAACCTGTCATTTTTCTTGCAGTTGTGACGGCTACTTTATTGTGTTCTTTAAAGGTAAGGTCTTCCGACATGAGTACACCCAGATCCTTTACATTGCCTTTTCGTTCTATGTTATGATTTGCCTGAGTTTTGTACGTGGTTTCCGTTTTTATATTTTCATTTTTTCCATAGCGCATGAGCTGGAACTTATCTTCGTTAAACACCATATTATTTTCTGTAGCCCATAGAAAGACCTGATCTACATCTGACTGGAGGTTCGCCGTGTCCTCTATGTTGCCTACTCTCATGAAGATCCTAGTGTCATCCGCAAAGGATGATACAGTGCTATAGGTTGTGTTCTTGTCTATGTCCGATATGAGGATGAGAAAAAGTACTGGAGCAAGCACAGTACCCTGGGGGACTGAGCTCTTCACGGTTGATGGGCTGGATTTTATTTTGTTGACTATTACACATTGGGTTCTGTTGGTCAGGAAATTGTAAATCCATCTGCCTATTTTTCCGGTAATTCCTTTTGAACGCATTTTATGTGCAATAACACCATGGTCACATTTATCAAAAGCTTTTGCGAAAGCTGTGTAAATTACATCAGCGTTTTGTTTGTCTTCCATAGCATCTAATGCCATATCATAGTGGTCCAGCAACTGCGACAGGCAAGAGCGCCCTGTTCTGAAACCATGTTGTCCGGGGTTATGGAGATGCTGTGATTCCATGTATTTTGTGATCTTACTTCTTAGCACTCTCTCAAAAATTTTTATGACGTGCGATGTTAGTGCTATCGGTCTGTAATTTTTTGCCTCTGCCTTATTTCCTCCTTTATGAAGTGGTGCTATTTCTGCTGTTTTTAGTATATCAGGAATAACGCCAGTATCTAGGCTTTGTCTCCACAGAATGTGGAGGGCCTGCGATAGTGGTTTTTTACAGTTCTTGATGAATATGGAGTTCCAAGAATCCGGGCCTGGTGCAGAGTGCATAGGCATACTGTTTATGGCTTTTTCAAAATCCAGTGGGGATAGGGTGACGTCTGATATATGATTTGATGTTGGTATGCTTTTGATGTCCATAGGGAATGGAAAGGATGGGGGAGGTAGAGGGATGGGGAGATGAAATTCAGGAAGAGGATGCGGGTGTAGAGAGAGAGGAGGTTTGAAAGTTCGGTGGCCTGTCTACCATGGGTTGACATTTTTGTATGTGTTGTTTGTTTGCGTATGTGTTATGTTGGGTTGTCAGTACATTGGCTGGGGGGGCTAGTGTTTGTGACCTTGTTGGTGTCCTAAAGCACTAGAGCCGATGGGGTTGGCTGAAGGAGGCTAATCTTAGAAACATCAGGGTAGTTACACTTCTGACGCCACGACAAATGGTTTTTTGGTTTTATATTTTTTTGTAGGTGTTTTTATTTATTTATTTATTTATTATTATTATTATTATTATTATTATTATTATTATTATTATTATTATTATTTTTTTTTTTTTTTTTTTTATTTATTTTTTTTTTTTTTTATTTATTCTTCATTTGGTGTAGATTGGGTCCGGGATGGGCCACTCATCTGGATCGTCTGGCAGACCGCTTAGTATCCGAGGGCTTGGGAAAGCCTCATCATGGATATGTCTGATCACTTTTTGTTGGAGAGTGATTCTTCTGGTTCTGTGTGGTGGTTCGTGGATCTCGTAGTCGCTGGTGGTGTTTTCTGCTACGAAGGGATCTTCTGGGTGTGGGACATACATGTTCTTCATACGGTACAGCTGTCTTCTGGCCAGGTAGCTGAGCCTAATGTTCATTGGCTTCATGTTGAGCGTCTCATGGATCAGGTCAGTTCTTACCCTGTCCCTCAGAGTCAGGCCCTCTGCAAAGCGAAGTGCTTTGTTTTGTACTCGTTGAATCTTCAACATGTTGGATTTGTTGGTGAGGTTCAGGGGAACGTAGGGGTATTCCAAGCTAGGCCTTATGATCATTCTGTACAGGTGGAGCTTGATGTGGGATGGGGCTTGGTTGAAACGGAAGAGCCTCGCCAGTGAGCCCCGGGCCATCGCTGTCTTCTGGGATACGTACTGGGAGGAGTTGAGTAGCCTGTTGAAGTTGTACCCGAGCACTGTGTTGGAGTTTGAGATGGCTATGGGTTCACCCCTGATTCTTATTCCCCCCTCATTTTCAATGGAGAAGGCCATACAGCCGACAGTGCTTAATTGGATCTTTTCTGGGTTAGTGGTGATCCTCCATTTCCTTTCCCAGTTAGCAGTCCTTGCTAGTTCTACGTTTGCCTTACGGGTTACAGTTGCATGCTTGGCCGCTTGGATGCTAGGGTTAGATGTTATTACGTGTGTTACGTCGTCCGCAAATTGTACGATAATGGTGTCCCTATACTCTGGTTGGGGTAGGTCATTTACAAAGATGTTGAAGAGAACCGGGCTCAAGCATGATCCTTGGGGGACTCCAGCTGTTGGGGTGAAGGCTGCGGCCTCTTTTGCCTTGAAGCTGGGGGTAACTTGCCTATTCTTAAGGAAATTTCTGATCAGCCTGAGGAGGGTCCAGTTTTGCGCTGGTAAGTCTGCTAATTTGTACACAAGACCATCGTGCCACAAGCTGTCGAAGGCCTTGTGTATGTCCCTCGTTGCAATCAAAGCTACCTGTTTTTGCTTTCGAATTGAGCTTACGGCGTCGTAGATGATGTTAATTGCGTGCTGGGTTGATCTATGTGCTCGAAAGCCAAACTGCTTTTCTGTGAAGAGGTTGTTGTACTCCATGTAGTAGTTAAGACGGTTTGACATGATTTTTTCAAAGCACTTGCCTATCGTGTCTAAGAGGGAGATTGGTCGGTAGTTGCCAGGTTGGTGGGGGTCTTTCTTGGGTTTGGGAATGAATATCATCTTGGCTGACTTGAATGCTACAGGAATGTGACCCGATGCCAGCATAGCGTTGAATAGGTTGAGTATGGATTGCATAAGATTGCTTGGTAGAAGTTTGATCTGCAACGCTTTGATCCCTGATGGTCCAGGGGCCTTATCTCTGGTGCTTTTGATGACTCCTCTCATCTCTAGCATAGTTATGGGTCTTGTTAGAGGGTGGTCGTCTTCTAGGGTTGTCAGGTCAATCAGAGGGGTGCTGTTAAGGGAGGCGGCATTTTCTGTTGTCCATTGGTTGACACGTTCAAAGTGAGCGTTGTTGAAGGCTCTGCTGTTTGAAGCTGTGAGTGTCTTTTTCCAGGCTGCGCCCATGAGGTCAGCCTGATCCTGTGGGTCTTCTATTTTTTCTTGCTGCTCCTCTTCATCTTCGTCAAGGAATGTGTGTACAAGGTGGGTGAGGCTGGGGTTAACCGATCCCAGGAGCTGTCTGATCTTGCGCCAGAAAGTACCCGGTTCCCTTTTGTACTGGTTGGCCTGTCTCACTAGGGTTCCCCAAATGTGGCTCTTGTGGGTCAGCGTAAGGTCTATGGTTTCCCTTCTGAGTGTTTGTAGGGTCAACGCTGGTGGCTGGCCAGTTTGGTAGTGGCTTTGGCAGGCTCGCTGGTACTCATTCATTTTGCCTCTGATTTCTCGGGTCGGCTTATATTGGTGGTAAGTCCTTGTGGTGGATATTTCACAAGTGGCCTCGGTTGCAAGCTGGATCCGGTTGTGGATGGTGTTTACTGCTTGGTCGATTGTTTGGGTTGGGAGGTTCTCGAACTCAATGATGGGGTCGTCAGCAAGGAAGGTGTCATAGTCACGGGCACGTATGGTTCCCAGTCTGGGCCTGGGTGGTGCCACATATCTGAAGGGGGCTGCTTGGAGGGATGTGACCACAGGGATGTGGTCCGACCCCACGTTCTTGCCTGGGGTTACTCTGCAGTGGAACAGGTCACAATCTCTGTTGGTCAGCACTATGTCAGGGGTGCCCCTCTGGTTGCCCGCAAAGAACGTCTTAAAGTGGGGGCCTTGGAAGGAGAGGTCCCGGTTTTGCATTAGATTGAAGAGCTGCCTGCCCTTGAGGTCTGGCCTGGCAGGTGCGTTGAATAAGGCCTGATGGTGGGCATTCAGGTCTCCTGCGATGATAATGGGGAGATTCCTGTCGAGCAGCTTGTTCAGAGGGATGGAGGGGAGGTAGGCCAGTCTAGGTGGTAGATATGCGGTGCAGACGATGAGGGGGCCGTGTGAAGTGGTGAGTTCTATTGCAAGAAAGTTGTCGTCTTCTACGAGGATGGGGCGGTAGGAGAGTCCTCTTCTTATTAGTATTGCCACCCCACTGAACCTACCCCTGTTGACTTCCCTGGTGGAATATCCCCAGATGGAGATGTGCTGGTCCTGTCTGGCCGCTGTTTCATTGAGTAAGATTACATCTGGGTTAAGTCTGGCTACTTCCAGAGTGAGAAGGTATCTGTTGTTGAAGAAATGTCTGATGTTCACCTGAAGGATTGTGATCCCCATTATTGACTATGAGACGGAAGTGTTTGTTTGGCTGTAGTGCCAATGTTATTACATTCGGTTTGGTCGCTTCTGTTTGTGGAGGTGGGGGGTAAAGCTGTTGAGCCAGGTATCTTGTTCCTGGTTCCGGTCGGGGATTGGTTGGGGTTGGGGTTTTCCATACGTTGCTGTGCCATTGAGGGGTCTTCGGTGTCACTGCTGTTCATGATGTCCACATCCGTGGTGCTAGAGTCGCTCCCTGGTGGAGAGTTGTGGGGGCTGCTTGCCCTTGCTCCGTCCTCAGGGGACGGGGTTCGGCTGTAAGTGTTGGTCCTAGGCCTCTTGGTACAGCGTTGTGTGGAATATCTTGTTGTGGGGCTGCGGTTTTTGAAGCGAAAATTCCTAGGGCCCCGGATGGGGTTCCGTATGGCAAGGGAATTTGTGATAGCTTTGAGGACGATCCTATGTGGGATTGTTTCAGGAAGGGTGGACATAGGTGTTTGCAAGGTTGTCGGGGTGGAGGGGCCGGGGTTGTTCAGGGAGTTTGGAGTCTCCTGGGCGTTGGTTGAGGCCTGGGGGCGAGGAGTACTAGGGTTGGGGTTGTTGGGTTGTGCTTGGGCCTGGCCGGCGGTTGTTGTGGTGTTAGGAGTCAAGTAGGCAAGCGAGTCCTCGGACATATGGACAGGGGGCAGGCCATTGTCTTTCCTAAGTGAGTTCCAGAAACCTAGGAGCTTCACTGGGTTGTCTGGAAATTGGATTTGTGCAAATGTTAGGAGTTCGGCCCCTAAGCTGGGCTTAGGGTCGGGGTTTGGTGCGAGAGAGTTAGGTGTTGGGGCCTGTTGTGTATGATTCTGGGTTTGCTCTGGTATAACCGTGGGGTTATGGAGATGTTGGGTGCTTTGGTGTCCCCCTTGGGCCACCGACTGGGCCTGTTGTTGGTTAGGGATGCCCCAGGCATTTACTGGTGGAGGAGGGGCAGGGATGGTAATAGCTGCCTGTTGGCGGGCTGTTGTCTCCGTTTCGTGCAATTGCTTGATTGCCTCTTGCCTACGAGGACAAAGATGCGAGATTGCAATGTGTGGACCATTGCATAGAGCACATTTGGGTGTTGGGTTTGTGCATTCCCTGTAGCTGTGTTCCCCTGTGCACCTGCTGCACTTGGGGGTTCCATTGTTACATGCATTGGAATAGTGGTCATACTGAAAGCATTTGAAGCATTGCTTGAGCTTGTAAAACCTCTGTGGGTTGATTTTGTCAGGTTCAGCCATGATGCCAAATGCAGAAAGGCCTTGTGTGCAGACTTGCGTTGCTTGCTCCGGTGAAGCCAGAGTAAGTTTCAGTACTTGGTTGTTGCGTTGGGTTGTGAATCTGTGGGCTTGAAGTATTTTAACATCCCTGTTTTTCCTCTCTATTTCTGCAATTATTTCCTCATTTGAGTGATCCATGATGATGTCATGGATCCTATGTACAAAGATGGTGCGTTGGGCTTGGAATTCGGCAGGGGGGTAGACAGTGATATTCTTCTCCCTTAGTTTGTTCATGGTGTCTGACGAAAGTAGGTCTGGGAGGTTTGCATTGGGTACCAACAAGATGGCTCCATTCGTTATTTTGTACACATTTTTGTAGGTAATCTGGGTGACCTCGTGAACCACCTCAAGTAGTTGGGCTGGGGTACGAACCCGGCCAGATTCGTCTGTGAATCTGACTTTGGTCGCCATAGCTTGGTGGGCCAGGCAGCCTAATCTAATCTATACTATGGTGGGTGGCTGTGAAGTGTCCAGGTAGACTAAGTGGATGGTGGGTGTTAGTTAGGCCGAGGCCTCTAACTTCTAGTTGCTAGGCAACTAGAACTACTAGACAAGGTGGTAATTGAACCTATCGATAGCCTAAGCCTGCTACAAGGTTGTTAGATGCCCGATCAAACCTCCGCGAGAATTTCAAGAACCCGGTTTTGGCTACCGCTCGGGAATGATCGTTTGGAATGGCGAAATACAAGAGGTAGAAACAGTTTAGAAAGACAGCCTTATTCACACCTTAATTCTATGATTAGTAGGTTATGCATTGTGTATTGTGTGAGTGTGTGTGTGGTGTGACTTGGTACAGGCAGGGAGAGAATGGGGAGGAGAGGGTGGGGAATGGGGGGGGGGGAGGGGGTGTGGGATGAAGGATGAGGATGGGTAGTTATTTTATTAGGACATCATACTGCTGTAAGCGTCAGTAGAGCTAGGTTGAGACACAGTACAGGTGCCCCGGCGTGTCTTGACGCCGAGAGAGCTTGTAGTCGACTGGCAGTGAGTGAGGCTGGCTGCTACGCGGCCGGCCGGCTGTGATTGGCTCGCTGGCGCACCAATCCTGAGTGAGGTGGGCGGAGCCAACGCTCAGATTCTCCTGTAGGTGGCGGGAGCTCCTGGGAGCACGTCTGCTCACGGCGGCTGCTGGCTGGCGACTCATGTTGGTATCATATCCATGAAAAAATTCATTTGGGTAGGTAGGCTTTGTTGAGATGTGAGTTTTTTGGTGATGATGTTTTTTATGTTCTCTAGGCTGGGTTGAATTGTTTTATGTATCATTGGATGACAAGTTGCCAATTTAGCAATTTCATCAGCTTTTTCATTTAATAAGATTCCAATATGGGATGGGATCCAGTTTAAGGTTATGTTGAGTCCTTTAATTGCCTTTAGCGACTGCTCTAAGATACAAAATGGTGGTAATTATTTCCACATTATCTTTCCACTGTTTTTGTCCTAGTATTTGAAGTGCAGCTTTTGAGTCTGTGTGTATGATTGCATTTTGAGTGTTTTGTGCAATCACATATGCGAATGCCTGTTGTATGGCGAACAGCTCAGTTTGGGTTGATGATACTAGTCCTCCCAGTCTCCAATATGCCTGCCCAGCAAACATTTTCATGTTTTTAAAACATCCTAAAAACGACATTTCATTGTTTTCAGCACGTTTATAATTACGTTTAGAAAAGGTTTTTTGAGAACTTTTATATACAACCTTAGAACGTAAATAATTAACATTTCTAAAAACTTTTTTATAATCTTTTAATTACCTACATTAAAACGTTTAGGGTAAATTAGGGTATAATAATTTTTTAATTCATATCTGAAATAGAAAGGGAGAGAAAGAAAGAAGACATATCTGAGAAAGAAATGGACATCCTATATATGTATGTGTAAATTACAAATAAATAGGGTACAAAAAGAGAATTAAAATATTATATTTATTTAATTAAGAATGAGTAATACAACAAAATATATGTAATAGCTCAAAATATATAGACTATATCTATAACAGAATATAAAAGTAAAAATTTAAAAATCTATAAAAATCTATATATGCAATATGTGAACACAATAGATTTTGTGATCAAGCAGCCTGTGATTCATGTCATGCTGAGATCAGTCTGACGTTACAAGCAGTTATTGTTACTTAAAACTAAAACAAGTAAAATTTTCCGAGTATACATATAACACTATAGTTTTTCTATGACTAATAATAAAAATCTATTAATCAAAAGTTTAGGACTAATTAACTAAAAATAAAAATCTACAAGTGAATGTAAACACAGTCAAGTATAATATTCATGTAGAAAGAGAAAGAAAAAGAGAGAGAGAAGGAAAGAAAGAGAAAGAAAGAAAGGGAGAAAGAGAGAGAGAAAGAAAAGAAAAAAGTCATGTATAATATTCATATTAGCACCATGCAATATAACTTAGATTAAGTAAAAATCTCAGACATTTTTAAATCAAATGAAATATGAGAGCCAGAGAGAGAGAGAGCGAGAGCCAGAGAGAGAGCGTGAGCCAGAGCCAGAGAGAGAGAGAGTCAGAGCCAGAGAGAGAGAGAGAGCCAGAGAGAGAGAGAGAGAGAGCCAGAGAGAAAGAGAGAGCCAGAGAGAAAGAGAGAGCCAGAGAGAGAGAGAGCCAGAGCCAGAGAGAGAGAGAGCCAGAGCCAGAGAGAGAGCGTGAGCCAGAGCCAGAGAGAGTCAGAGCCAGAGAGAGAGAGCCAGAGCCAGAGAGAGCCAGAGAGAGAGAGAGAGCCAGAGAGAGAGAGAGAGCCAGAGAGAGAGAGAGAGCCAGAGAGAGAGAGAGCCAGAGAGCGAGAGCCAGAGAGAGCGAGAGCCAGAGAGAGCGAGAGAGCCAGAGAAAGAGAGAAAGAGAGGGGGAGAGAGAGGGCCAGAGCCAGAGAGAGAGAGAGAGAGCCAGAGAGAAAGAGAGAGCCAGAGAGAGAGAGAGAGCCAGAGAGAGAGAGAGAGCCAGAGAGAGAGAGAGAGAGCCAGAGCCAGAGCCAGAGAGAGAGCCAGAGAGAGAGAGCCAGAGCCAGAGAGAGAGCCAGAGCCAGAGAGAGAGAGAGAGAGAGCCAGAGAGAGAGAGCGTGAGCCAGAGCCAGAGAGAGAGTGAGTCAGAGCTAGAGAGAGAGTCAGAGCCAGAGAGAGACAGCCAGAGAGAGAGAGCCAGAGAGAGAGCGAGCCAGAGAGAGCGAGAGCCAGAGAGAGCCAGAGAAAGAGAGGGGAGAGAGAGAGAGAGAGAGGGCCAGAGCCAGAGAGAGAGAGCCAGAGAGAGAGAGAGCCAGAGAGAAAGAGAGAACCAGAGCCAGAGAGAGAGCCAGAGAGAAAGAGAGAGCCAGAGAGAGAGAGAGAGAGCCAGAGCCAGAGAGAGAGAGAGAGAGAGAGAGAGAGAGAGAGAGAGAGAGAGAGAGAGAGAGAGAGAGAGAGAGAGAGAGAGAGAGAGCCAGAGAGAGAGCAAGAGAGCCAGAGAGCCAGAGAGAGCAAGAGAGCCAGAGAGAGCAAGAGAGCCAGAGAGAGAGCAAGAGAGCCAGAGCAAGAGAGCCAGAGAGAGAGAGAGAGAGAGAGAGAGAGAGCCAGAGAGAGAGAGCAAGAGAGCCAGAGAGAGAGAGAGAGAGAGAGAGAGAGAGAGAGAGAGAGAGAGAGAGAGAGAGAGAGAGAGAGAGAGAGAGAGAGAGAGAGAGAGAGAGAGCCAGAGAGAGAGCAAGAGAGCCAGAGAGAGAGAGAGAGCAAGAGAGCCAGAGAGCCAGAGAGAGCAAGAGAGCCAGAGAGAGCAAGAGAGCCAGAGAGAGAGCAAGAGAGAGAGAGAGCAAGAGAGCCAGAGCAAGAGAGCCAGAGAGAGAGAGAGAGAGAGAGAGAGAGCCAGAGAGAGAGAGCAAGAGAGCCAGAGAGAGAGAGAGAGAGAGAGAGAGAGAGAGAGAGAGAGAGAGAGAGAGAGAGAGAGAGAGAGAGAGAGAGAGAGAGAGAGAGACAGACAGAGACAGAAAGACACACACACAACAAAAGAGGAGACAGAACAAAATTAAGGCAAGGAGAGAGAAGACAGAACAGAAACAACAGAGAGAGGAGAGAAATGAGAAATCATTGAAGAGAAGGGGAAGAGAAACACAAGATAAGAAAAAAATACAAGAAAAATATACAAGATAAAAATGACATAAATGAATACCACAAATATAAAAAGTAAAGGAAGAGAGAAGCTAGAAGAGACAGGAAACGAGAGCTGTTAGAAGAGAGGAGGAAAGGAGAGATTAAAAGTTAAGAAAAACAGGAGAGAAACGTAAAAGAAATAAAAAACAAGGGACATTTGTGAGGAGAGAAAATAAAGAGACCAGAGAAGACCATATATCAAGAGTGTGAGGATAAAGACTTATATATTTTCTTAGTAGACATCCTCTGGCTCTTGTTGCCCCTCTTGTATACGAATTGTACTTGCAAGCTTTCCCTGAAAAGATATTAACAAAATTAATATTTAATTATTTATTTATATAAATTACACACACACAAACTTTATATATTATATATATATATATATATATATATATATATATATATATATATATATATATATATATATATATATATATATATATATATATATATATAATTTCGTAAACCTCACCCTGTAAACATTCATGTTTCTACATGTTAAACAAGCTACGAGGATGAGGGAACGGGATGTTCCCTCCATGCTGGATATTATATTTACCAGGAAAGAGAAAGATATATTTATCATTCAGTACCTCCCTCCTTTGGTACCTCCCTTTTCCTCCTTTCAGTACCTCCCTCCTTTTACCCAAGTGACATTGTCACTTGGGTAAAAGTGACCATGTCTTTTTGGGAATAAAGTATGCAATGCATTATAATCTGGAAGAAAATGAGCTTGAAGCAGTTGAAAAACCTGACTTGTGGAGAGGTCATTATGGGGAACTCAGATATTTCCTTAAGGAATTTGACAAACACTTGCTGTTAGGACATGAAGTAAATGAGATGTATGTCAAGTTTTGTGAAATATATGATAATGGCACAACAACATTTATACTAAAGCAGAGATGCAGAACTAGGAAAAAGGGAAAAATTGCCCAAACATACAAGCAATACAAAGATGCGAGAAACAACAATAGCAGTAAGGAGAGGGGCAGAATGACTATGACTTTCGGTCATATTCAACAACACAAATATACATACACACACACACATTATTGGAAAAAATTGGAATTGGAATATTGGAAAAAATAATTAAAACTAAATGGGTAGAACACCTGGAGAGAAATGATATAATTTCAGACAGACAGTATGGTTTTCGATTTGGAAGATCCTGTGTATCGAATTTACTCAGTTTCTATGATCGAGCAACAGATATATTACAGGAAAGAGATGGTTGGGTTGACTGCATCTATCTGGACCTAAAAAAGGCATTCGACAGAGTTCCACATAGAGAGGTTGTTCTGGAAACTGGAAAATATTGGAGGGGTGACAGGTAAGCTTCTAACATGGATGAAAAATTTTCTGACTGATAGAAAAATGAGGGCAGTAATCAGAGGCAATGTATCGGACTGGAGAAATGTCACAAGTGGAGTACCACAGGGTTCAGTTCTTGCACCAGTGATGTTTATTGTCTACATAAATGATCTACCAGTTGGTATACAGAATTACATGAACATGTTTGCTGATGATGCTAAGATAATAGGAAGGATAAGAAATTTAGATGATTGTCATGCCCTTCAAGAAAACCTGGATAAAATAAGTATATGGAGCACCACTTGGCAAATGGAATTTAATGTTAATAAATGCCATGTTATGGAATGTGGAACAGGAGAACATAGACCCCACACAACCTATACATTATGTGAGAAATCTTTAAAGAATTCTGATAAAGAAAGAGATCTAGGGGTGGTTCTAGATAGAAAACTATCACCTGAGAACCACATAAAGAATATTGTGCGAGGAGCCTATGCTACGCTTTCTAACTTTAGAATTGCGTTTAAATACATGGATGGTGATATACTAAAGAAATTGTTCATGACTTTTGTTACGCCAAAGCTAGAATATGCAGCTGTTGTGTGGTGCCCAACAACAGAAGTTGGCCCATATCTTAAGAAGCACATCAACAAACTGGAAAAGGTGCAAAGACATGCTACTAAGTGGCTCCCAGAACTGAAGGGCAAGAGCTACGAGGAGAGGTTAGAGGCATTAAATATGCCAAAACTAAAAGACAGAAGAAAGAGGTGATATGATCACTACATACAAAATAGTATCAGGAATTGATAAAATCGACAGCGAAGATTTCCTGAGACCTGGAACTTCAAGAACAGGAGGTCATAGATTGAAACAAGCTTAACACAGATGCTAAAGAAATATAAGAAAATTCACTTTCGCAAATAGCGTGGTAGACGGTTGGAACAAGTTAGGTGAGAAGGTGGTGGAGGCCAAGACTGTCAGTAGTTTCAAAGCGTTATATGACAAAGAGTGCTGGGAAGACGGTCTCATCCTGTAACTACACTTAGGTATTTACACACACACTATATATATATATATATATATATATATATATATATATATATATATATATATATATATATATATATATATATATATATATATATATATATATATAATATATATATATATATAATATATATATATATATATATAATATATATATTAACAGTTAGGGAAGAGACTCCCATTAACCTAATCTCATCTGAGAACCTCACCCAAGCGATCATAGCGACGTCTGCTAGAACATTACCACACATCCCAAAAGCAGCCCGCCCAAATGCAGCAGCCAAACTTTGTAATCTTCTGAAAAGGGTCAATGATGCACCGGAAAACATTCAAGCGTGGCATAATGTCCTTCTGTTTGGCAATGTATGCCTCACCGTCCCTCCAAGGAGGGACAAATCACTTGCTTCCTCGGTCCTGAGGGCGATAAATGAATACCCAAGGGGGGACAACCTAGTTCGCCTGCCTCTCCGAGCAAACCACACCCACCGCAGAAATGGTAACAACAACATACCGGAAACGTACAAAATCAGAGCACAAATCACCAAGAAAATTGAAGAGGGAAATACCGCAAGTGCTATTAGAGTCCTCACCAGTGACGAGAAAATTGCTCCTCGAAACTCAGCCACAGCACGGGCCCTGCAAAGCAAGCACCCACCCAGAGCCCCTCAAGGCGACAACATCGTTCCGCCATCAGCCGACACCATTTCAGACCCATTAACAGTTGGTGAATCTGAGGTCTACAAAGCAGCCCTTTCTTTTCCACCTGGGTCAGCAGGCGGCTTTACAGGGTTAAAACCTCAACATATCAAGCAAATGTTAAATCCTGCGGTTGGTGATGCTGCACAAGATCTTCTTATGGAACTCACAAGGTTCGTCAACATGTGTCTGGCTGGTGAGATACCTGAGGTCATCAGGCCTCTCTTTTTTGGTGCCTCCCTCTGTGCTCTCAAAAAGAAGGACGAAGGAATCAGGCCAATCGCTGTTGGCAACACTCTCCGACGCCTGATTGCCAAGGCTGCTACGAGGGTTGTCAGCCAGCAAGCGGCTGAATTGCTGAAACCAATCCAGCTAGGATTTGGAATCCCCCAAGGCTGTGAAGCGGCTGCCCATGCAGCACGAGCATACATCACAAACATTTCTGATGAAAAGGCCCTGCTCAAACTGGACTTTAAGAATGCCTTCAACATGGTAAGAAGAGATGCAGTACTTTGTGCCGTACATCGCCATTTCCGGCCCCTCTACCCGTTCATACTATCGTGCTACAGTGGCGAGTCAAAACTGCTCTTTGGTGAACATGAAATCAGATCATGTGAAGGTGTTCAGCAAGGTGATCCTCTTGCTCCCCTTCTTTTCTGCTTAGTCTTAAAAGAAATCACCGAAAGCTTGTCCAGCGAGTTCAACATCTGGTTTTTGGATGATGGCACTATAGCTGGCACCGTAGACCACCTCTTGTCAGATATCAGGAAAATAAGGGAGCAAGAAGTAAGCCTGGGTCTCGTCCTGAACCCTTCCAAGTGTGAAGTAGTCTCCTCCAACCCAGACATCGTAGCTAGAATAAGGTCTGCCTTGCCTGGAGCCCATGTCATTAGGGCCGAGAACAGCACCCTCCTTGGAGCTCCCCTCGGGTCTAACGCCATTGAGGAGATCCTCGACAAGAAAATCGCAGACCTTAGGAGGATGGAAGACAGAATAGGTGACATCGATGCCCACGATGCTTTTTATCTCCTCACCAAATGCCTATCCCTTCCGAGGCTAACCTACTTTCTGAGGTGCGCCCCATCTTACAACAACCCAAAGCTTGACGAGTATGACCTCCTACTGAAGACCATGCTGGAAAAAGTTGTTAACCTCTCTCTCAACGAATGCCAGTGGAAACAAGCCACTCTTCCTGTCAGGCTCGGTGGCTTGGGTGTCCGCACCGCCACCCAAATTGCAGTCCCAGCCTTCCTGTCTTCCTCCTCAGCATCAGATGACCTGGTTAAGGAAATTCTACCTGACACCCTGAGTGATGTAGCGGGGATACAGGACCCCCACTACACGGAATGTGACACGAAATGGGGTGCCATGACAGACCCAGCACTCAGACCAGCCATGCCGAAAGCCAAGAAACAATCCAGTTGGGACAGCCCCATTGCAGACAAAGAAGCCACAGCTTTGCTGGAGGCAGCAACAACCCCCAGTGATCGTGCACGCCTCACAGCTGTGCAGGCTCCCCATGCAGGGGACTTCCTTCTGGCAGTCCCTATGTCTGCGACAGGCACACGTCTTGATCCGCAGGAGCTCCGTATTGCAGTCGCTCTCCGCCTTGCTGCCCCTATCCACACTGTTCACAGGTGTATTTGCGGCGAGGCAGATGCTGACGAATATGGATTGCATGGCCTGCACTGTGGAAAAT